>NC_136728.1:6905176-7157676 GCF_936440315.1 Barbus barbus | reverse complement strand
CAGTCCGCCTCCAGGATGAATGCATGGGGAATTCATGTTATCCTAACCTTGGTGACCTCATGGTGGGCCGCGCCGCCCAGCTCAAGGCTTCTTCGACCTGTGGACTCTACAGACCACAAAACTATTGCATCCTGGGATACCTAGAGGTCAGTTGTCAAAAGCGCAACACTTCAAGAGGTCTGAATGTCAGTGATGTGGTTTAAAATATGTATGTTTTCAGCGTAACAAACCAGAAATGAATGTAGATTCGAAGAGTTGCTCCCAGAACATTGCTTGTTGGATTTGCAGGGAAAGGCTTCTCTGGATTTTAGTACTACACTTTGAACACTATGAAAAATATTTGAAAAAAATATCACAAATTCAAGGTCGTAATTCCCAAGTCCGTGAACCCTCAAGCATATACATTTCCCTCAGGACTCCGAATACAGTTTTCTCAGACATGTTTGCATAGCATCTTCCCAAAACAAACTACCCAGAATACAGTTCCATCCCAAAGTGGTCTCTTTTCAGCACCCACACTGAGATTAAAACGAGACGGCATGCTTTTTTCCCTTTTTTTCAGTGTGGATTGACAGCACTCTGGCTGACCCTTTGGGTAATACATACTAAAGACAAGTTCTGATGTGCCTCCCTGAGCTGTCGTATAGGTCATTACCTCTTCCCTGCCATAAGACTAATTTATGCCTGTTTCTATATTCCCCTTTCCTCCTGCCTCATACCCTCGGCCCTGTCTATACAGGTAATAAAGCTGTGTCATTCAGCAATCATTTTGTATATTTACACTACATTTCTTGGCCTGAAGAGCCCAAGTCAAGTCAAGTCAAGTCAAGCGCTTTTAACAATGCAAATTGTGTCAAAGCAGCTTTACATCGGCTTGATATAAAGTTGGGTGGCTTTATATCAGCTTCAGTATTTAGACGGGGAAATGGTTTGTCGAAATAGTGTCATTCTCCTCTGGCCAGACAAAATCAGCAGTTTAAATCTAGGCTAAAGCAGAATCAGATTGTGCAAAGGACTCATCTGGTTCCTGTGGTCTTGTCCCGATGGCCCTCTTGGAGACAGGGTCTTCACTGGGGATCAGTCTCTGGGGCAGTGGTGATGGATCAGCCCACCACAATGGTGCTTCCAATAACAAGTGATATAAATAAAAGGAAGCTGTAAAAACACTGAATGCATTTCGGGTTGGTTTCTCAGGTGTTAAAATGAGATTATTGATGTGAGGGACAGCTCTTGTTCATACATGCCTGCAACAAAGACATACCCCCGCATATCCCCCCTCATTGTCCCTACTATATTCAGGAAATTCTTGTGAATATTTGCCAGGAGACACTAATTACATAGAATAATACATTACTGCAGGAGCTTCTGTGACTTACTCCCTACTGTATTAAGTTTTTTAAAAGAATAATTCACTCAGGAAATTCTGTCTTTATTTGTTCATATTCTCATGTTGTTCCAAACCAAATAAGTTTCTTTCTTCCATGGAACACAAAGGGTGATTTTTTTTTTTTTTTTTTTGGAATAACATCCTGGTGGGTCTTTTCAATATAATAAAAGTGAATGAAGCCTGCTGCTGTCAAGCTCCAAAGTAAACCCAATAAAATACCCTATAAGACTCTGTGCTCTATATTCCAAGTATTCTGAAAACATTCACTGGTTTTGTGTGAAGAACAGATTGCAATATAAGTCCTTATTCAATTAAAATCTTGCCAACCACCCTTACTCTCCTTGGCAAGTTCATGAAAGAAGTAGTTGTGTTCAGTCTGTGAACACTTCATTGTTTTCAGTCATAGATTTTTTCAATGAATCAATTGATCCTGATCAAAAACTGGTCTGTGTTAAATTCGCTAAAGCATTGTTAACCAACTATGCTCCCAAGTTCCATCATTACCACCATTCCGTATTTCACAAAACCATAGTTCTTTTGAACTATTTTAGTTTGTCAAGAAAATGAAAGCACCTGGTACCTGGGGAACCTGTGATTAAATCTGGAAATAAAGCAAAACAACAGAGAACAAAACCTATCAAAGTAGTCCTCAGATGCCATGCTATATTTATAGCTATAATCTGACATTAATTTGATCTCAGAATGCTTATTAGCAAAAGTTATTACTCCACCACCTACTTGACGTCATTAACAGCCTGTTATATTGTTGAACCATCATGGTTTGAAAAACAGATGTGCAAGAACGTTACTTTGCTTTCTGGAAACGGTCAAGATCAGCTAGTTCATTTCTCCAAGGATGCACTGCAGTGTGGTAGCTAAAGGGTAGGGTAGGCGATTTCGGAGAGGCTAGCAATAGTAAGCTAGCTTTGAAAGCATAAGATCCCATCCTTCCTGCAAATCACTCTCCAAAGCCATGCCGCCACCAAAATATATGAACGTGCACACTCCGCACAGCACAGGCAGACCAGAGCCTAACAAGCGACATGATGAGAAATGCATCCCTGAATGATTCAGTCATGAGTCTGAGTGATTTGGTTGACCAGCCATAACTGTTAGTGGAGCAGAAAAACAAATTTCATTCTGTTCATCACACTAAAATTATTACATATTGCCATTTAAAAGACATTATTGTCCTTTATCTCAAAACTCAGAATCAGCGCAAGTGCTTCATCTGTGACTCCAGGGGCCCTTACAATCTCCACCACAATCCCAACAGCCACCGCATAGAGAACATCATTACCACCTTCCAACCTGAACGCAAGATGAGCTGGTGGCAGTCCGAGAATGGTGCGTTCCTCAAACTACCTTCTTTGCATGAACTTAATTTAAGTAAAATTCTGCTGGTATTAAGACGTAATTTTGCTTAATTTAAAAATTCCAGGTGTGCATGAAGTCAGCATTCAGTTGGATCTGGAATCAATGTTTCAGTTTAGTCATCTGATATTGACATTCAAGGTATGCCCAATGCTTTCCATGTACCTCATTTAAAAACCTCAATTCATTGATATTTTATTTGATAATTTTTTGATTAACAAATGCTCTCAAACAGAGTTTTCGGCCTGCTTCCATGTTGGTCGAGAGGTCGAAAGACTTTGGGAGAACCTGGAAGGTTTTCCGTTACTTTGCAGAGGACTGTACCAACTCTTTCCTCGGTGTCTCAGAGGGGCCAGCAGATGGTATTGATGACCTTATCTGTGATAGTCGCTACTCTGGTGCAGAGCCATCCACCGATGGAGAAGTATAGTCACAAAGCAATCCTGAATTAATCAAATCTGTTCAATTACTTGTTAACATATCAGGTTCAGTCTAACTTTGCTTTTCATCCAGGTGGTCTTGAAAGCCTTGGATCCCAGTTTCGACATTCGAGATCCTTACGACCCTACTATACAAGGTTCATGTCTCGTTTGAAGATGTTTTGTTTCTTTTAGAAATACGACAGTAATTAAAATGTCAAGCCAGGATGATGCCTAAAGGCATGTCCAACAAGCAAAAGGCCTCGATATCTTAATGATGAGCACATTGTGAGAGAGACACTTTGAAAAATTCACTGTAAAGAAAATTTACACTATTCAAACTTATCATAACATAGTTTGTTCCACTGGTTCGGACCTGCTTTTCTTTTTCAGAACCCAAATCATAACTAATGCACTGATATTTAAATTTTGTCCGATATCAATAAGACAATAGTTATTTGTGTTACAGCCAATACTGATAAATTCAAGATATGGTATCAATATATTCTTAAACAAAATAGGCAATACTTCTTATGGTCCTCAGAGCTGATCACCCTGACGAACCTGCGAGTGAACTTTACCCGTTTGATCACCCTGGGTGACACGTTGCTCACGCGACGGAGGAGGAACTCACAGGATAAATACTATTATGCCCTCTATGAGATGGTGGTTCGGGGGAGCTGCTTCTGCAATGGCCACGCCAGTCAGTGCATTCCCGTGGATGGCACACGTGGAGATACCTTTAGTGAGCCTGGCTTGGTGAGCATACTCCTGCTAGAAAGAAAATGCACATATGAGACCTACTTAATATCTGAACTGTTTCTCCTAGACAGCACTGAGATTAATGGAGACATGACATTTTTGAGCCCAGATAGTCTCCTAAGTTAAAGTATCTTCTTTACATTTTCAGAAGAGATCTTAATGTACTGAGCTCAGATTTCCAAAGTCATGAAAAGTCTCAAATACGTTTGAAAAAGTTCATTTCCCATCCACAATTCTTCCACATTTTTGAGGAAGGACTTTTAAGTATAGTCACATTCTTTGTTCTTTAGACCATTTCTGAATTTATGCATAAATGTATTTTTTCTTTATACGGCAGTTAACAATAATTACTACCTGTCATGCTTCAGTGTAATAGAAAGGTTTTGCTCTGCTTTTACAGGTACCTGTTTTTATTCTTAAATTACTAGCTTAGTTTAAAGAAATTATCTATGCTTAAAATAATTGTCTGTTTTACGATCTTTTGATATTCGCTTTGTTCTGTCTTTGCTCAAGGTACATGCTAAATGTGTTTGCCAACACAACACAGCAGGGTTCAACTGCGAGCGCTGTCAAGACTTCTA
This sequence comes from Barbus barbus, assembly GCF_936440315.1. Lineage (NCBI taxonomy): Eukaryota > Metazoa > Chordata > Actinopteri > Cypriniformes > Cyprinidae > Barbus > Barbus barbus. Next base: position 7,153,153 of record NC_136728.1, on the reverse strand, counting down.
CCATGATGCCCCCTGGAGTCCAGGTGGAAAAACAAACTCGGATGTTTGCAGAAGTAAGTGGCACTTAGCTAGACTTTTGATAGTTTAAAACACAAAAGACAATTTAAATGGCTGGAGGAACTCATTAAAACACTGGGAGAAACAATGAAAAGCCATATGTAATTCTTCCTTCTATGTTTCAGGGTGTAACTGCCATGGTCATTCAGAGAAGTGTCACTTTGACTTAGCACGCTATCTGGCTACTGGTGGTGTTAGTGGTGGTGTGTGTGATGACTGCAGGAACAACCGTGCTGGACCCCAGTGTGATCTGTGTGGGCCGTATTACTACCAGGACCCTCAACGCTCTATGGATGACCCCAGTGCCTGTATACGTGAGTGACCTGGTGAACCATAAAATCCTCTAGATGCACAAATAAATTATTCTATTGTATGTTTTTCATTGTTGTCATCTAAAATAATCAATCCATCCAGTGGAAAGGGTAGTTAGATGTTTACATTTATTCATTTAGCAGACACTTTTATCCAAAGTGACTTACAAATGAGCAATCCAAGAAGCGATTCATCATAAAGAGGCAAATAAACTAAATAACTTTTCAAGATGCAGTTAAGTCCTACCAGAAGAGATGAGTTTTCAGCTGTCTCGTGAATATTGTCATGGATTTAGCATTCCAGATGAGGATGGGAAGATCATTCAACCAGAAAGTGATTTTATGCCTCTCTGTGATGGTACCATAAGGCATCACTTACTTACCGACCTTAAGTTTCTGGAGGGGATGTAGACTTGTAAGAGCTAGTGGAAGCAGGAGGGTGCGGAGCCCGTGGCTGATCTGTAAGCAAGCATTAATATCATAAAATTGATGCGAGCCGCAACTGGTAGGCAGTGCAGAGATAAAGAGAGTTGTGACGTGGGCCCTTTTGAGCTTATTGAAGACCAGTCGAGCTGCTGCATTCTGAATCATTTGTAGAGGCTTGATTGCACATGATGAAGTCCACAGAAAGAGCATTGCAGTAGTCCAGACTAGAAATAACAAGTGCCTGGACAAGAAGTTGTACAGCATTCTCCACTATGAAAGGCCTGATCTTTCTGATGTTTCTTATCCAGCTTGTGAATGTAATCCTGATGGCTCAGTGGACCGAGGTCTGTGTGATCCAGTAACTGGCCAGTGTGTGTGTAAACAGAATGTTGAAGGAGAGCGCTGTGACCGCTGCAGGTTTGGGTTCTACGGGTTCAGCCGGGACGACCCTAGTGGCTGTCAGCGTAAGTGTTCTTTCACCCACAGAATGGGACTCAACTGGCGCATTTCTTACTCAATAACGTCTTAAAATGAGTTTGAATAGCTAAGGCTTTTAGCATTTACCTTCTTGCAGAAGGTATGCATTTGCTTAAAACTTTTTATCTGATCCTTATTCATTCATTTATACATGTCCAGTGTGTAGGTGTAATTTCATGGGAACTATACGCACTGGCAACCCTTGTGATCAAACAACTGGAACATGCATCTGCGAGCCATTTGCTTTCGGCCCACAGTGCGACCAGTGTCTGGTATGCTGAACCTCTCCATTAGGCCACAAGGATATAAACTTAAATAATCATTAATGCTTGGAAATGTTAATATTCCACTTTGTTGTCCAATTTTCCAGCCAGGTTACTGGGGTCTGGGAAACACAGTCTATGGCTGCTTACCCTGCGACTGTGACATTGGAGGGGCATTGAGAACTGAGTATGATACTACACTTTCCTTTCTGAAACAAACCACAGATTAATTGTTTACAAGTCTGTATGTGCATATTCAAACAGATGTTCCTCAGTGGATGGCCAGTGTGAATGCAGGCCTAACATGGTAGGCCCCAAATGTAGTGAGCCAGCCCCTGGATATTTCCTGGCCCCTCTTGATTTCTATATCTATGAGGCTGAAAATGCAGCAGCTCTGGTGAGAGACTGGGATGTGATTTTTGTACTAAATTATATTCTTAATCATTCATAAGAATGAAGAGACCCTCATGACTTAGGGTCATTTCCACTTCCGCTTCCACAGATGGCAATTTCTCCATATATACAAGCCCCTCCATTGGTCTACCCCCCGGAAAAGATACCTGTACGACCAACCAAGCTCCCTCTCTGCCCTTCTGCCCCAAAACCCTCCCCAACACCTTATAAAGAAACTGAACCCCCAACGAAGAAGCCGTCTCTGACCCCATACAACCCCCATGTCGCACTACCCATCTGTGAGCACTACTACAGACAGAGGGGTTATGACTTCAAGATCAGTAATGGCAGGGTTGTGGTGGTCAAACGTAAGAAGCGGCAAATTCGAAGAAGAAGACAAGGCCAGGTAAAGTTTGAACTGTCAGATAAACAACCTGTCCAAGTTATATTGTCACAAAATTTAATGTGATTATCTTACTTCGTCATTCCTGTGCAGAGAATAATCCCGTTTGAACCAGGCTCACCTCTTCAGATCATTCTGCGACAGCGCACCCAATATCAGCCCATCACTTGGACTGGACCAGGTTTTGTGCGAGTTCAGGATGGGGCTGGACTTAGATTTAAAGTCAGCAATATACCAACTACTCTTGACTACTATTTAGTTGTCCGCTATGAACCAGAGGTCAGCCCGTCTTTTCATTAAATATTTGAATATCAGTGTTTGTTTGAAATGTTTTGGTCCATATCACATTTATGTACTCAAAATGTTATCTTTGCAGTCCACCGATGATTGGACAGCTATTGTGAACGTTGTATCTTTTGGATCAGGGGATAGACGTTGTCCGGATGACCTGTCTGATAAAATGTTTACTCTTCCAGCTTCTGGAAGGTGAGATTTTTGTATAGTGTATTTTGCATATATTTAACAGGTTTTCATTGAGTGCTAATTTAGTAAAGGGAATTGTTCACCCAAAAAGGAAAATTCTGGCATTGTTTACTTATGCCCATGCTGTTCTAAACGTGTAATCTTCTTTTTCCTGCAGAATAGAAAAAAGACATTTTGTCAATACATTGAAAGCAGTGGGGTCAAATGTTGTTTTGGACCCAATACCTTTCATTGTATGAATTATCCTTTAAGAGCTCATGTTCTGGAAAGCATTTTTCATGTCAAGTAAAATTATTACTAGATCTACTTCATCTAACTACATTTAATTCTTCACATACAGGACAGCCACTCTGGATCTTCCAATATGCTTCAGTGATGGTAATACATACCATGTGGACATCACTTTTAGAAAGAAGCCCAGTGCCGACCCTCAGATCAGCTCATACATCCTGATTGACTCTGTAAGATTTCAACCAATCAGACCTTGTTTTTGCAAGATCATTGGAAAAGATGAAATTGAAAATTATCTACCTATTGTTTAGTAAATTTATTTATCCTAATTCACTTTCCATAGATGGGTCTCATTCCCAAAGTGGACTCACTCCCAAATTTCTGCAAGCAGTCATATCGAGCTCAGTTTCAGCAATACCGCTGTATTGAGCTGGGCGCACAGGCAGGACAGCACACCCTTCCTGAAGTATGTGAGAAGCTTATTGGAAGTATGTCAGCTTTCATTCACAATGGTGCAGTGTGTGAGTATCGTCTAAATTTACATCACTAATTCCATGATGCATTGTTACCTTGTATTAACTATATGCATCTGTGTAAATCAACAGCCTGCAGCTGTCATCAAGTTGGAGCGTATGGCTCATCTTGCTGTAAATTCGGTGGACAGTGTCAATGCAAACCCAATGTTATTGGTCGGTGCTGTGATTCCTGTACTCCTCTGACATATGGGCTTGGGCCAGATGGCTGCTCACGTAAGCCATATTCTCATATTCAGAGATGACATGATATAATGAATTATTTAAAAACATTTTCAAAACCATATGAAGTATGAATACAAACAGAATGTTTTTAAAACATGAAACATGTTTTGTAAAGTAGATTCTTTAGCTTGGACTTTCTTAATTGTCATTGACTCCTCTAGCATGTGACTGTGATCCGTCTGGCTCTACTGCTGAGCTTTGTGACCAGACAACTGGTCAATGCTCGTGTCGAGAAGGAGTAACTGCTCATCGATGTGATAAATGTTACCCTGGTTACTACGGTTTTCCCCTGTGCAGATGTTGCCAATGCAATGGGTTGGCTGACATCTGTGACCTGGTCACTGGAGACTGTCTGGACTGCAGGGAACACTCCACTGGACCCAACTGTGAAAGGCAAGAGAGGATTTGATATCATATTTTCAGTGTTACACTACAATCAATTAATCTTTACAATTAAAAGGATATTTCACCCAAAAATTAAAATTCTGTCATTAATTACTCACCATGTCGTTCCAAACCCGTAAGACCATCTTCAGAACACAAATTAAAATATTTTCGCTGAAATCCGAGAGCTTTCTGACCCTGCATAGACAGCACCGCAACTGACACGTTCAAGGCCCAGAAAGGTAGTAAGGACATTGTTAAAATAGTCCCTGTGACAGCAGTGGTTCAACCTTAATTTCATGAAGCTACGAGAATATTTTTTTGCGCAAAGAAAACAAAAATACAACAATAACCAACAGCAAAAGCAATTCAGCAGCAGCAGTGTAGCAGATTTATTCCACCAAGACCAAATAAATAACATATCCAATATGTCATATCCAATACCATACTAAAATCGTCAGAGTTGTCATAATATAAATATCTTAATTTGTGTTCCCAAGATAAATGAAGGTCTTACAGATTTAGAATGACGTGGGTGAGTAATTAATGACAGAATTTTCGTTTTTGAGTCAACTATCCCTTTAAGATGCTAATGGTAATTTTCTGTTCTAGGTGTAAGGATGGTTATGTTGGTGACCCTGTTTCTGGGCAGCCATGTGAGCCATGCTTATGTCCAGATGTGAATGGAAGTGGGCACTTCTTTGCGATTTCCTGCAACAAAGATCCATACTCTGGCGCTCCATACTGTGAATGTCTGCCTGGACATACAGGTTCTTGTTCTCTCTTTCATACACAGCATTTCCAAAACCATCAAAGAGTCTTCCAGTTACCTGTTTGATGTAACACACAGTGAGAGAAGTAAATATACAACATTGTAAAATAAGAACACCTATTATAAATTTCACCTCGCTCTTGTAGGCCTCAAATGTGACTCCTGCGCTCCTGGTTACTACGGTGATCTGAGGTTTCCAGGCGGCCAATGTGAGGAGTGTTGTTGCAACAATAACATTGATCCTCGTGACGGTGAAGCATGCGATGCTGTAACTGGTGAATGTTTGCGCTGCTTACATAACACAGAGGGGCCGCGCTGTCAGAGCTGCAAACGTGGATACTATGGCAATGCGCTCGCTCAAAACTGCAAAGGTACAGGTTTAAAAGGATACATTACTCTAATATGGTTAATGTGACCCAAATAACAACCAAGGAGAACCAAATTTCTCTCGTTTCCTATTTCTAATGACAAAACAATGACGATAAACATTTTAGGGGCTTTCCACAAGGGCGGTCCCAAGAGAACTACATTTCCCCAAGGCCCATTTTCCTGGTTGCATTCACACTGTCAGTAATTCTGACATGACATAAGTTGACAGCTTTGTCATATAGCATGACATTCAACAATATCAACAACTGTAGAATGGAGATGGCTTCGTCCATCTATTGCTCTTTTCCACGTTCGTGGAGTTAGCTTTTAGAGAACGTGAGTAAACTGTGTGTTTACATGGCTTTTTAGAAATGGCGTGTGCCATATTCTTACATCACGGGTAGTTCCTGTTGTACTTGGTTATACCCTACTCTGACATAAGAGATAATTCAGTCCTCGCAAAAGGCATTCCTGTAACTAAAATCGTTTCCAGTTCCTGCGGTTTGAACACATCAAAAAGTGGGTATTTCCACCAATAATTATAGGAACTAAGAAACAGATAACTTAGAGAAAACTGTTAATGTGGCCCAAAATATAAGCACATACATTTTAACATTGAAGTCATAGTCAAACGGAGAAGTAGTAACAGATATTTTCTTCCATATTGTGATGTTCATCTCAGTGATTATCATAACTGATTATCGGCAAAAATTAGATTATCAAAAAAATTGGGCAATCTCTTGGTTGTTAAGTGGTTGGTTTGAGTTGAGGGTGTTGCATTCAAAAATGAATGCGAGCTTGCAGTTGATTGGGAAGGAGTGAGGTTTAAGTGGACTAAATGACTGGATTATGTCACCAGATCCAGTGTAACTTATTGATGAAATCAAAAAAAGAAATAACAGCTACATGGACGAATCATTCACAATCATATCTATAACATGCATTTACAAAATAGCATAAAAATGTTTATTTTATAGGGGACAAAATGTTTCACGTAAATTATACATTGATTTGGCAACAGATATTTATTATTATTTATTAAGTGTTTATTTGCCTTCATAAGCAACATATGTCATGTTTTTATTGTCTACTTAGAGTGTTCTTGTGACCGAAGGGGCACAGATTACACAAAGTGTCCAGCTGGAAGCCCCTGTTTCTGTGACCAGGAAACTGGCCAGTGCCCATGTCGCACAGGTGTCAAGGGAATCCTATGTAATGAGTGTGAGGATGGATACTGGAACCTGGATGGGGAGTCTGGGTGCCAGCCATGTAAATGTGACCCAGAACATGCTCTCAACTACATCTGTGACGAGGTTAATATCTTCTGTTTATGTAATCATTCATAAAATAAATTCACTTTAGAAGACGTGTGTGTGAAGATTTTTGGGCTTCACACCTTTACTTTATGTCCTTCTAGATCACAGGCCAGTGTTTCTGCCAGCCAGAGTATGGAGGCAGAAAATGTGATGAGTGTGGGCCGAATCACTTTGGAAACTCAGATATACAGTGCATGTGTAAGCTAGTATACACAGGGTTTTGTTATCTTCCAAGTCATTGTCTGCTGACTAAAACTAAATTATATCATCTTTCCTTCAGCTTGTGACTGTAACGTGGAGGGGACCATTTATCCAGCTTGTGACCCTTACACGGGTGAGTGTTTGTGTAAGCCGGGGGTGACAGGCCTTTTTTGTGACGACTGCGCCCCGGGTCATGACACAAACTTTCCTGCCTGTGAACCCTGCCATGCCTGCTACCACCTCTGGGAGAAAATTGTCTCAGATGTTAGTGAGAGGATAGAAACTATAAGGCCATGTCCTGAAGACAATCGGCCTATATCTGAACTACAAAACATAAGGAATTTGTTGGAGATGCTGCAGAGTCTGGCTAACATGACTGCCATGGATGAGCTTGAAAAACTAGAGGAGCTCTTGGCACGCATTAGGTAATATAATTTTACACAATTTAATTGACATACAACAATATTTCTCGGTCAATGACACAATGCTCATTTTTATTCCAAATCCATAATTTTGTTTCAAATATATACTTAAAATGACTATTAAATACATATCTTCTATGGTGAACATGTTTTTTTTTTAATTATGCAACTGGGAATGATTACAGAAGTCTTGTACAATGACCACTTTTATCTTACATGTCTTTCTACTCACTCCTCAGGAATGAAACGGAGACCATTGACCCAAAAATAATCATTATTGATCCAACCGTACTGCTCAACACTGACATTGACAATATCCGACTTGAGTTCAACAGACTCTTGAAAAATCTCAGGGAGAAGACAAAAGAGATTCCAGCGACAGATGTAAAAGCTATTAATGGTTTGTAAATGAAAAGTCTCTGTGATTACCAAAATGAAAAGTTGGTTTGGCAGAATCAGAGTGCCATTTGTGAACATTATAACACTTCATTTTGGCTTTTAAAGGCATTGTGAGCTACTGTATTATGCAACTACTGTTTGTGTCATTTCTACAGATATTTTAAATAAGATCAAAAAGCACTATGAAGAATTCACTGACAGTGAGAAGAAAGTGGAAGCAGCTAAAAAGGCCAAAGAAGCCTCCAGGAAGACAAGAGAGAATGTTACATTGGAACTCGAAAAGTGCCGCATAGGAGAAATGGATAAGCTGGAGAGGAAAGTGAAAGCTCTGAGTGTTGCCAACCTCAACGAGGAGGTGAATGAAGAGTACAACTTCATTCTGCAATTTGAAGAAGAAATATAAGTGTACTACAGTGACAAATTTTCTGCCATAGGTCTGTGGGGCTCCAGGCGATGCTGAATGTGAGAAGGCAAAATGTGGTGGAGCTTCATGTGGTATATGCGGGGGTCCAGACTGTACAGGGAGTTTACCCATCAGCCTCAATGCCTCCAAACTGGCAGAGATGACCGAGAAAAATATTACTGATCTGCGCAGTAAACTCAAGGAAGCTGATGCTAAGGCATGCCAAAAACATACCAGTACCTTACTACTTTATCATTTTAATGCATATACTTTATAGTGGATATTGCCTTGTGGTTCAAAGTGTCTATATTAGAGTCTCCAGAGAAATTTTAGGTTGTTTCTTTTGAAAAAGAAGCCACAAAAACTTTTCATTTCATATCATTTTCGTATCAACGTATCATTTTATCTTCTACATGTAAAAGTTAAGCCTCATTCTGTTTTCTATTTTCAGCTCATGGGCACCTCAAAAATGTCCATTTACATCAAAGATCAAGCTGAGGACCTGATGAATAAAATTAATCAGACTAAGAACAAATATGAGAAGGAAAAGATTGACACCAAGAACCTCATAGAGAAGCTCAAGAACTACTTGAGAGGTACTGCATGTAATGAATCAGTTGCTAGCTTCTGGTGAAGCTTGCCTGGTCTTTGATCATATCCAGGCAGGAAAAGAAACTGGATAGTTATTTAGTTTACTCACCTCAGGCCACTCTCAGGCAAATCAGTAGTAGTGTTTTCATTTTGGAAAGCACAAAATCAAAAGTCCAAGCTTCTCTTTTTCATACAACAGAAGTAGACAGTGACTAGTGTCAATGACAAATGTACCATAAAAGTAGTTCTCGAGCATGTGAATTGAGGAAAAGATTGAAATTTAAGTTGTTGTTGTAATCCTGCCGTCAGCTATAGCTCTCAAATCTTATTCACACATACTTACCTTGTGTTTCACAAAACATATTTTCCTGTGAAAAACATCACAATGTGAAAAAAGGTGGCCAACTGATAAGATTTGTGGTTTTGGTCACATGCCCAAAGCCCCTGCTGTTACATACATCTACACCTTGGTGGCACTCACAAACAGACTCTTTTGATAAGCAAGAGTAAATAACAGAGGAAAAATCCAGAACCTTGTTTCTTCCTTGTTTCTTTGATGAAAAATGTAGCTAATACAAAAATCTGAATGGCTGTTTGAAAACATGTTGTTTGACTTCCTTTCTTCTCCATGCAAAGTGGGTGTCAGAAACATCTTGGTTACGTATGTAACCCTCGTTCCCTGATGGAGGGAACGGAGACGTTATGTCGTGACGACATTAGGGGATTCACTTGGGAGCCCCAATTACCTCTGATATTAAGAGAAAACGCCAATGAATATTGGCGCCACAACCTGGACCCCGTCACAACCTCAGGCATGCAGATGTTGACAAGCAAGCACGTGACAGACAAATGCCATGCAAAGGTTGCAACCTTCCCATCACCCCAGCGCAAATTCGCTGACCTTGGTACCCGCAGGGACCAGAGGAGAGTACATCACTGCTGGAGATAGCCAAGCCGCTGTTCCTTTCCCCACAGAGTCTGGAAGGGATTTCGACCTTCGGTGAAAGATTGCTTCAATTCTTTCCTATTTGTTGTTACAGCTTGGCAGTAACAACAGGGAAGCGGGCCGGAGAAGGGCGCTACGGAGGCCACATCCTGCCCGTAGGGAGGTTACATGTGGAGACACTGATATGGACTGACCCAGGCCTGGGGCAGTACTACATACGACTGGACTCTGTGGCAGATCCTACCTAGGCGTAGGGAGGAGGGCTGCCAGCAGAGCCTGACAGAGTACTCTGTCAAAGGGAAGACATGGGTTTACCGAGAGGGAAACCTTACCATGGAAGAATACACATATGGGATTACCCGAAGGGAATCAAGGCATATGGACACCTAGCCCAGTCCAGGGGCTGACCGGAGACCTGGGCAAGCTAACACCAGTACTGGGCCTGAGGTAGGAGGGCTACCAGCAGAGCCTGACAGAGTACTCTGTCAAAGGGAAGACACGGGTTTACCGAGAGGGAAACCTTACCATGGAAGAATACACATATGGGATTACCTGGAGGGAATCAAGCCATATGGACACCTAGCCCAGTCCAGGGGCTGACCGGAGACCTGGGAAAGCTAACACCAGTACTGGGCCTGGCGTCAGACTGCTCCACCCAGTCTGACTGCCGGGGGTGCTGGAGGAACTCCACCAGGGTTTGCCGTCCGGGGAACTGAACTGGAGGAGGAAAAAGGCTTCTCGGCGAGAAGAACACCAGTTTGCGAACAGACTCCACTTCAGTGCATAGGCTTGGCTAGTCGAAGGAGTTCTAGCCTGAGTGATGGTGTCCACCACAGCCTGTGGCAGGCCACTCAAGTCTGCCGCGTCCCATCCAGGAGCCACACATGTAGGTTCCACAGATCTGGAAGCGGGTGCCATATGGTGCCGAGCCCCTGAGAAAGGAGGTCCTTCCTCAGAGGAATGCGCCAAGGAGGGGCTGTCGCGAGGAGCATGAGTTCCGGAAACCAGGTCCGGATGGGCCAATATGGTGCTACCAACAAGACCTACTCCTCATCCTCCCTGACTTTGCACAGAGTATGTGCGAGCAGGCTCACTGGGGGAAACGCATACTTGCGCAGAGCCCGAGGCCAGCTGTGTGCCAGTGCGTCCGTGCCAAGGGGGGCCTCGGTCAGGGAGTAATACAGCTGACAGTGGGAGGACTCGCGGGAAGCAAACAGGTCTGCCTGAGTTTCCCCGAATAGTCTCCAAATCAGCCGGATCGTCTCGGGATGGAGTCGCCATTCTCCAGGGAATGTGAGCTGTCGTGAAAGTGTGTCAGCTGCAAGATTGAGCTCCCCCGGAATGTTGACGGCACGCAGCGATTTGAGCTGTGTCTGACTCCAGAGGAGGAGATGGCGGGCGAGCTGTGACATGCGGCGTGATCGTAGACCTCCCTGACAGTTGATGTACGAAACAGCCACAGTGTTGTCCGTACGGACCAACACATGCTTGCCTAACAGCAGTGGCCGGAAGTGCCTCAAGGACAGATGCACAGCCAGCAGCTCTAGGCAGTTGATGTGCCAAAGCAGTTGAGGCTCTGTCCAGAGCCCCGAGGCTGCCTGCCCATTGCTGGAGGCATCTGCTGTGATAACAACATGCCGGGACACTTGTTCTAAGGGCACCCTTACCCATAGAAAAGCAAGGTCCGTCCAGGGGCTGAAAGAGCGGCGACACGATTGCGTGATGGTCACACGATGTGTACCGCGGCGCCATGCCCATCTCGGGACCAGTGAGTGTAACCAATGCTGAAGTGGTCTTATATGAAGCAACCCGAGCGGCGTGACTGCAGCTGCTGATGCCATATGCCCCAGGAGCCTCTGAAACTGTTTCAGCGGAACCACCGTCCTGCCTCTGAAGGAACTCAGGCAGTTCAGCACTGATTAGGTGCGCTCGTCCGTGAGACGTGCCGTCATACTCACGGAGTCTAACTCCATACCGAGAAAAGAGATTCTCTGCACAGGGGACAGCTTCCTCTTTTCCCAGTTGAACCGAAGCCCCAACTGGCTGAGGTGCCAGAGCACCAGGTCCCTATGACCGCACAACTGTTCTTGCGACCGGGCCAGGATGAGCCAGTCGTCGAGATAGTTGAGGATCCTGACGCCCACTTCCCGTAACGGGGCAAGGGCGCCCTCCGCAACCTTCGTGAAGACACGGGGGAACAAGGAGAGCCCGAAGGAGAGGAACCTGTACTGCCATGCCTGCCCCTTGAACGCGAACTGCAGGAACGGTCTGTGTCAAGGAAGGATCGAGACATGAAAGTAAGCGTCCTTCAGGTCGATCGCTGCAAACCAATCCCAGGGCTGGATGCACTTGATAATGCGCTTCTGCGTCAACATCTTGAATGGGAGCTTGTACAGGGCCCGATTCAAGACTCGCAGATCCAGGATTGGTCAAAGGCCACCGCCTTTCTTGGGCACGATGAAGTCAGGACTGTAAAGGAACCAACGGAACCAAAAGAACAGCTGATGTACCCGCAGTGGTGCAGCGAAGGGGAGTAAGGCTGGATGGAACAGAAGGTGGTGCATTCTGACTCATCCCCGCAGAAGTCCCTGAGTCCCTAGGGGGATTGGCTAGAGGCGTGCGGGGAGGCACTGCGTCCCCGAACCGCACTCTCTTGGCCGCTGGCAAGATGGGTCGCGGGCGAGAGTGAGGAAGCAGCGCGTCGCACACTGTCAGCCCGTGAATCTGAGAACCCGGAGGAAAGGAGCGACGCTGTCCTCGTCGTCTCCTGGGAAAGAGCAAAATTCCACATCTCCGGGTTGCCCGTGTCAGGGCCGCTTCGTCGACTTCCTGGAGGACTTGGGGGCCGGCTGGGAAGCGGGCGGCGCCGCACTCCTGCGAGAGGGTCGACGCGTCAGCCTAGGTGTCGATTCAGCACAGGGCGGAGCAGCTCTGGAGGACGCAGGAGGGCGCCCACAGCGATGAGCAGACTGAGGCCTGGCCCTCAGGCTAGCGGTGGCAGCTGGAGCATCCCGCCAGGGTAGGATGTGCTGGATCGCCTCGGTCTGCTTTTGCACTGCCGAGAACTGCTAGGCAAAGCCCTCGACAGTGTCGCCGAACAGCCCAGCTGAGCCAGAGATGGTGCTCTTGGGCCACGAGAGTGGAAATCGCCTCCCCGAGGGACTGCGCCGTGACTTTCATCGCCCGGAGGGGGAACTCAGTTGCCATGCGCAGCGCCTGCATCAACCCCGGGTAGGTACTACCCTCGTGCATTTGTTTTAGAGCCTTGGCTTGGTGTACCTGCAGGATAGCCATGGCATGCAAGGCAGAGGTGGCCTGGCCCGCAGCACTGTAAGCCTTGGCCGCGAGAGCGGCCGTCAGCTTACAGGCTTTAGACGGGAGACGTGGATAATTCCTCCAAGTGGCGGCGTTTTGCGGGCACAAGTGCACCGCAACCACTCTCTCCACCTGGGGAATGTCCATGTACCCCCTAGCCGCCCCGCCATCGAGGGTAGTGAGGACGGAGGAGGGAGACGAGCGGCTTCTGGCCATGAAGCCGGCGGTCCTCTGCTCGAGCCAGAGAGACCGGGATGGGTGGCGGCAGAGGGTGCCAATCTTTTCAGAAAAGAAAGGCGAGATCGCAGCACCATCATGTTCATAGGCCCACAACAGGCGCATGAATCATCCACGAACGCATCTTCAGCGTGTTGGATGCCTAGACACTGAAGACAACGATCATGTCCGTCATCCATGGACAGGTAACGACCGCAACCAAGAGAACACGGATGGAACGGCATCTTTAAAAAGAAGCGAACCATCCGCAATTCGCTCTTTTAGAATTTGCTCTTTCAGTTGAAGCGCCCAGGGGAATCGCTGCTGGAGGGACACCGCTGACTGCACCGTAACGCCAACCGGGAACAAAATAAAGAGGTGGAAAAGCTTTGTGGAGATCAGCAATCTTCACATCCACTCGGCTACGAAGCAAAAATCTGATGAGTGGATGCCCCTGTTGCCTATTTATACCCGTATGCACGGGGAGTGGCTCAGGTATGCAAAATCCACTAGCCAATATTCATTTGCGTTTTCTCTTAATTTCAGAGGTGATTGGGGCTCCCAAGTGAATCCCCTAATGTCGTCACGACATAACTTGTAGTGAACGACAGATAGGGAACAGAAAGTTGTACAAAGCTGCCCTTGTGTACCGCTCGCTGGATTTCTGCTTTTCCATAAGCAAGTTATAGGACCTACTCTCAAACAGATTGCCATTTTTTCAGCCAGTCTTCTTTTTGCTAAATGTCTCCTATTGTGTTGAAGAGAAAATCATATAGACTTAATGTGATGTGAGGGATGAATCTGAAGAATACTTTTTTTGTTTAGGACAAAACTACCACTTATGTTTACATTTAGAGTAAAATAAAATGCAAATGGAAAAATGTCAATTTAGTTGACTATTGTACCTTAACAGATGAGCTGGTGAAACCAGAGGACATTGAGAAACTGGCCAATGCTGTGTTGTCCATTCAGCTGCCCAAGTCCCCTGATGAGATCAAGGACATGATAGAGGACATCAAGAGGATCCTGGCAAACGTCATAGACTTCGACGATGATCTAGAGCACTTGGAAAAACAAACCAGAATTGCTGAAGACATGAAGGAGAGGGCCCAAGAAATCTTGTGAGGCTGCAGTAATGAAGTCAATGTGTCAAAGCTGTAGTTTTTACCATCTCATTGTGCTTTATAAAGCTAAACCTGTAGACACCAGTGTCACTAATCCTGTTTGGTTGTTGTATAACCAGGAACAGAACCAAGGCTATCAATGTGAGGGAAATAGAGAAATCACTCAATGATACAGCAAAGCTCAATGACAAGATATTCAGTGATCTGGGTGAGGCTCAAGAAAACAATGACATTATCAGGGGGAAAGTCAATGAGGTAATGGTTTATTTTGCTAAACAATACATGCAGGTTTAAAGGAATTTTTACTCACCTTCATGTCATTCCAGACGTGTCTGGTGTAACTTTCTTTACTTTTTGATTTGTTGTTTTGCTCTCAATGCATCATCACTTATTTTGAGATCTAATTTCTACTTTTTTGCCCTTAAACTGCTTTATAACAATATTTCCTCATCACTTTTAAACAGACTGAACCTAAACTAAAAAATATTGAGGATCATTTGAATTTGACTCATGCCAAAAAGTTACTGCATGAAATCAAGGCCTTGAAGGATAAGACAGAGATGAACAGAGCTCAGGGGAAGGAGGCCAAAGATGCTGCCAATGCAGCGCTTGACAGTGCCAAAGATGACGAAAAGGTAAGTCTCACAAGCACAAATACATATATTTATTTAAATAAGCAGTATGTTGGATGTACAAACATGGTTACTGTTTAAAAATGTACTAATGATGGTGCAGCTGCCTTTAGATAGGATATTTAACCTGTTCTAAGTGGATTGCTTTTCTGCATTGGTAGGATCTTGAGGAACTGAAAGAGCAGTTTGAAAAGTTAAAACTGAATAGCACAAACCAGAATGTTAATGAAGAGGCTAACGAACGTCTGAAGAACATCACAATAGAGGCAGAAACACTGGCTAAACATGTGGAAGATAAAATGAAGGAAATTGAAGGTACAGTATCATAAGAAACAGCATGCTCTGGGATTTAATGGGATTACGGATTTCTATAGGTGTTAATTCTTGTTAGCAATAGAATTTTTTCCCTTTATCATTGTCCTTTCAGAATTGGAGAAAAGGATTCTGGTTGCAGCTGAAAGAAAAGAGGAAAGGATAAAAGATTTGGAGGCACTCCAGAAGGAGGCAGATGATTTGAGGAACTTTATTGTTGACAAAGCGGATAAATACAATCTGTGCTCCACTTAAACCTGCAAGGGCTTCCCTTCCTCAAAATTAGAGGAAGCAGTTTCAGTGTTTGCCATGGGAAAATGCCGAAGGCAACGCAGGGCAAAACTGCCTCGGACTAGGTTTACAGGATAAGTGCAGTCCTTTTATCCTGGTCCTTTGTGGGCTTGCTGATTTTGTGTTTACAATCTAGAGCTACAAACTGGTTCTCATCAAGCCCCAGAAATACTTAATGAGTGTATTCTGGTTCTGTTGTTGTTTATTTTATTTATAATATATTTTTAGCAAATTATGGGCAAATTTTACATTTGAGAATCTCATATAGGTCATGTATAACCCTGACTGTCCACAAGAGGTCGGAAGAGTAAAATTTAAAATGTCGCCTATCACACAAACGATGCAGCATTGTTTTCTGCATCGCTTGAATTTGAAATGCCACAGCAAAACCAGTCATTTGTTTGTTGAATTGAATAAGATGAGATAAAAAGAATGTGTGCGGTAAATCAATGACAACAAAATATTTTTTGTTGAGTTGTTCTCAATGATTCACAATGTTTCTTATGAGCCAGGTTTTAAAATGAATCATTCAAAAAGACTAATGAGTTTAGTTTGAATAAAACTGATGAAAAACAGAGATGCAACTTCAATTACTGTTTAATTCAATTCTGTTTAGCTTATTACAAATTGGCGCATGTTTGAGCTATTTAGGTATATTCCTCTAAGTTTCCTCCAAATGTATTTTCATTGTTTTTGGTTCATGGATAAGTAATTAAAACCTCTTGATTAAAAACCTACTTCATCATTACTTCCAGAATTGAGCTCAACAGCTGCTCCATGTGCATTAAGATATAAGACAGTCAAGTTTAGACGCCCGCTGCTCGAGGAATGTGTTCGTTTGTCTCTCGCAGTAGGTGGAGGGTCTGTGCTTTTGTCCTACGGTGTTAACAGCCTCTCTGTTTACTATTCAATTGCACAACCAAAGGTAAAGCCTCACTGATGTTATTTCATTGGTCTGAGTGGATTCCCCCCTCCCCCACTTTTAACTACTTTATTGTTGTTCAGACACATTTTGTTTTGTCAGAGTTAATTTCATCTTCTTTGGGTGGAGATAAAGGGAAAAAGTTGTGAAACAGTTGATGTTTAAAATGTTCTAAAACAATTATACCTGATTGTTAAAAAAGACGTTTTGAAGTAACCTAATTTAGTTGATTTATTCAGCCATATTAAGTAGTATTTTTGACTTGAATAAAAAGGTAATTTAGGTGTTACAACTTGAAGTTACTTGACTGAACATTTTTTGTTAGGTCAGGCAGTCTGCGGAATGATTAAACTGTCTTTCAGGTTTCAGAAGGATCTGCAGATATTAGTTGTGTCACCTCACCTATCTCTTTCTGAAGTTTACAAAGAGAAAACAAAGAAAAACTCTACATGCTGGTTAAAGGTGACAGGATGTAGGATGGAATCAAGTTAGGTTTCACTTTTTACAATGTATGCTTTAGGACTTAGTTTAGTCTATTTATTTATAAAGCACATTTAAAAACAACAGGAGTTGCAACCAAAGTGATGTACAACAAATATAAAACAAAGTAAAAACATACCCCAATCAAGACAAACAAAGGGACAAATAAAATTGTACACCCTCAAACAGAATTAAAACACACAGAATAAAAATCGGTTTTCAAGCAGATTTAAACAAAGAAATAGAAGGATAAGATCTTATGTGGAGGGGAAGACTGTTTCAGAGCCTAGGTGCTGCCACAGCAAAAGCCCGGTCACCTTTAGTTTTAAAATGTGAACGAGGAACTGAAAGAAGAAATTGACAAGACGACTGAAGAGAGAGGTGTAATGCGGAATGAGGAGATTACAAATATACTGGGGAGCATAACCATGTAAAGCTTTAAAAACAAAAAGCAAAATCTTAAAATCAACACAGAACTTAACCGGGAGCCAGTGTAGAGAGGCGAGAACTGGGGTAATGTGCTCACATTTTCTGGTGCCAGTCAATAGTCTGGCTGCCACATCGTTTATAATACTTTTGTGCAATGAAAGATGATTAATAGCCTTTCTTGTTCTGTCCTATCTATCATATGTTGCTGCCTTCATTACTGTGCTATAGATTTAAAAGAAATGTCTTTCAATTTTATAGTAGGCCTATAAATTTATGTATAAATGCTTCTAATGTCCTCATTTTTATCCCTTTGGATAAAAGTGTCTGCTAAATGACTAAATGTAAATGTAAATGCATTTGCTTGTTTTTTTCATGAATGTATTTTACAACAATACAAAGAGCAATGTGTACCAATTTACCTACACTTATTCACATTTATTTGAAAATACAAATGTTTCACTAGGTTTTATAAAAATTATTGTGCACCCATGATTTTTCTAGAGTATCTTTTGCTGCTGAATTATCCACTAACCTAGTTTATAATAGTATTTTTATCATAGATTATGATTATATATATATATATATATATTTAATTAGTTAATTTTCATTACAATGAAGTTATCTAGGCTACATGTAGATTGTTTTTAACACACAAAAGCGTGATTATCAGGTCAACACAGAGAAGTATAGAAATTCTAAGCTACATTGATTAAAAAAAACGGCGCTGGTATCGGATTGGATCGGAATCGGCAGATACTCAGAATTTTCGGGATCGGATCGATTCTGAAAAAATGGTATCGTTGCATCCCTAGTTTGAAGGTCCTTCATGGAAAGCATCTTCTTGATTCTAGCAACTGATCTTAATTTAAAGAAACCGCTTTTCACAACAGTACTAATCTGCTTATCAAAATACAACGTAGGATCAAAAACAACGCCAAGGTTTCTAACACGATCACATACATTTGATAACAGAGGGCCAAGCTGCTTGACAATGCCATAGGACACAGCTGTTGGACCAAAAACAATTATTTCAGTTTTGTTATTATTTAAATGTAAAAAATTCAAGTCCATCCAGCATTTAATGTCCTGAAGACATGCAAACAGAGTAGACATAGAACAGTTATTGTTTTTAACAGGAAAATAAAGTTGAGTGTCATCGGCATAGAGATGATATGATAATTTATGTTTCTGAAAAATATAACTGAGTGGAAGCATATATAAAGAGAAAAGGAGAGGACCCAGAATAGAGCCCTGTGGAACACCGTAGGAAATTTTAGCCCGAGATGAGAAACAGTTCCCCAAATTCTCAGAAAAGTATCTGTCCTTAAGGTAAGAAGCAAACCAGTTCAACACAGATCCCTGAAAAGCAGCTACTTGATCAAGTCTTTGAAGAAGGATGTCATCATCTGTTGTATCAAATGCTGCACTTAAATCAAGCATGATTAAGATACAGCAAGAACCAGAGTCCAGGGAAAGTAAAATATCAAATTAAATTCTCTAAACCCAGACTGAAATGTATCAAAAATGTAAAAAGTACTCAAGTAAGATGAAATCTGAGAATAAACAACTTTTTCCAAAACTTTTGTGATGAAAGATAATTTAGATATGGGTATATAGTAATTCAGATTATGCTGATCAAGATTTTTCTAACTTTTCTAACAGTGGCTGGACGTTTAAGTGGATATTTAAAAGAAGCTGGTACAATTCCATTTGTTAAGGAGTTGTTGATAATAGCAGTAACAACTGCTATTTGCCTAAATTCATATCTAAATATGGCCACTTTATTGCCTTAATATGATCATTCAAATCTCTGGTTTAATTCCTGATGTCTAAACTGACTGAAGTCTGTTTCCCGTCTTGGTCATTATTACACTAATTTACCTCAGACAAGACAACCACCAAATCCACATCAGTTCTACATGAACCTCCTGCTCTTTGGCTGAATTACTGAGGAATCCTCCCTTATTTAAGGCCATTTCACTGATCACAGGTCAGTTCATTTTAGTGTATCATTATTGGAAGTAAGAATAGCTGTTAATACATTTTTTACGACTTTACGTAATTATGTGTGAGAATCTAGATTACTATGTAAAATGTTAATTTTATCTTTTATTAAAAACATTTTGTTGCAACCACAGAACGTTTTGTCTTTCTCTTAACATTAACAACAAATATCACAGATTTCAGTCTTTTCACTCTTTTTTTAAGTCACAAACCAGAACAATCCCTCCCTATTTGAAAAGAGTAAAATATCTTTGCCGAGTCTGAGGTACCTTTTCAAATCCCATCAAATGGCGCGTTTTTATCAAATACGCAAATATATGCTATCAGTGTTATTCATTTGACATGTACAGTCGACTCGAGTGTACTTAAACCTATACTTCAGAGCTCTTTTAATTACTTTTATCCGTTTTTCACTGACCGTTGCTTACCTCAAGACCATCTTCTAGAATGGGGGAGGGAGCGCGCGAGACGAGTCGAAGCATTGTGCGCATGCGCAGAAGATTAGCGGCAGAGGAGAAAAAGATTCGCGCAGCTCCAGCTGCAGTAAAGCAACAGCACAGTCTGCAGGGATCAGACTCAGCGCTGCAGTTTCCAAGCAAAATCAGGATTACTGCACCCCGGCTGAAGAAAGAATCTAGAAACATGCTGTTACAGCTCGTAGCCCTTTTAAGTAAGTTTCATTCTAGTTTTGTTGAGGCAAAGTTTCTTTATGCAGAGGTTTGACCTAAATAAAGCATAGTTTCTCAAACTTTAAGCAATTATCTTTTTGGTGATATCTGATATTTTAAACTTTCAAAAGAAAATGAATATTATAATTTATGTGATTGTATAAATAAATTATATATATATATATATATAAAAGCATGTCAAGTAGCCTAAGCATTTCAATTTAGCAGCCTCTTTTTTGCTTTGCTAAAACTGAAACTTAAAGGACCATAAGAATACAAGCAAACAAAGTCTATATGGTATCACGTTTCACTACTACCAGATGCATATAAAGTTTTTCTTCCACAAAGTTTTAGGGGCATGTGCTTTCGCAGATGTGCCTGAGCTGGGAGATGTTTGCACAGAGGGTAGCTGTTATCCTGCCACAGGAGATCTTCTCATTGGAAGAGCACACCAACTCTCGGCCACCTCCACATGCGGATTCCAAAAACCTGAGCCCTTTTGTATCGTCAGTCATTTGCAGGTAACCTGTGTGCTGCAAACCGTTATCCATCATTGTTGATTAAATACAGATGTTTTGGCATTAAAATTTGCAATTAAGTTTGAATTAAAATTACAATGTGCTATCATCATTATGTAGTGGTAGAAATTTGTTTTATTTTTCAAGTTGCAAAAAATTGCAAAGACAAGCATTAATTTTATGGTCACGTCATGACATGAATTGATATATATATTCATGATGAAATGAAAACTGCACCCCTTTGGGCTCTATACTCAGCCTGATAATTGTATTTTAATGCCACAACTGAGAATTTATGTTTTATTTCCACTTGTGGGATTTCTCCCAACACCCCTTGGGGCTTTCATCTGTAACATTTTAGAAAGAGATTTATTTCTGTCCTGTTACATCATGTGGGTGTTTTTGTTTGTCTTCAGAGATGTGTTTCCTTTGACCCTTGAATGTCTAGACTACTTCCTTCTAGACCAAACGCCTTAAAACATTTTACGTAGGGCCATTGAACATCTTATGTGGGTCTTCTGAATCTTCAAAAATGCAATCTGCAGGTTTATAGGGGTTTGTTGATGCTATGGCTGAGTGATAATCACTCATGCCACACCATAATAGAGAGATAATTACTTCCAAAGTTTTGTCTCAAGACCACAAATTTCCTTTACATATTGGACCTGTTCTTTTGATCGGTTTATCTTCATCTCTTTTCATCTCTTTAATAATTTAAAACAAGGTGGTGTCATCAAAGAAAATCCTTTGCAGTGCAACATATTTAGTTGGAGCTCATGAGGTCAAATGGCGGTTATGAGTTGGAGGTGGACAGGAACTCATTTTAACACACTAGTCACATTACAACACAATATATGTCCCAATTTTCAAGCTAATTGCCCTCAAGAGAGTCAAATTGCTTTAATAGGTTTTTAATTAAGAGAAAATGTCACAAAGCAGCTCTGAACATCTGGCCTGCACATGAAACCAATGCTCTCTGTGGGCCATCCGAGTTTGGAAAAAGCTGTGTCATGTAAGTCAGACCAAGTGGGTTGACTTGCTTCAGTATCTCAGAGACCCTTACAGTCATTCATTTCATTTGGAGAAGTTCTTGTGTCACAAGAATGCCATTGACATTATCTGGTTTTTCCACCCCCTCCATCACAGGAAGAGAAGAAGTGCTTTGTGTGCGATTCCAGGGGAACCTACGATGAAAGCACGCGCCAAGTAACCAGCCACAGAATCGAAAATGTTGTGACTACGTTCGCCCCGAACCGCCTCAAGACTTGGTGGCAGTCAGAAAATGGTGAGTTGTGTTGTGACTCCAAACCAAATAATTGCTCATCTTCCTTTTGTTTTCAATACTATTCAGTATTATTTTAGGTGTTTTCTCAGTCTTGGATGTGAAAGACCGTGTAGTTCTACAGGAATGTAGGAAGGCTGTGAAACAAGGTCTTATTAGAGGGAACTCTCTCTCATTAGTGTGTCCGTTAGTTCCCCTATAATCAGACCAATGGAGGGACTAACTACTTCAAAGCATTTGTGTAATTGCTGACCAGTTAAGGTGATGACCAGTCTTCAAAGTGTGGAATGACTTCTCTTTTTCCCTTGGGAAAGAGTTTTCTACCTGCCAATTGAAGATTGTGCCATTTATCCCATGCTGTTTCAATCCAACATAAAAAAAACTATTATTTTGTCAAATTTACTCTCATAATCTAATGATACATTATACAAATATAATATATATATATTGAAAACAATACATTTAAATGTTATTCTTTTTCTTGCTTCAAAAAAATGCTTCACTGCTTATTAATATTTGAAAAAAAGCCAAATCAAAGTCATGTGACTAAACCAATATGCAGAAAATAAACACAAAACAGGAAATATCTAGACCTCAGCAGAAGTCAATATGCTTCTTAAAATATCAAATAATTAAATTTTTTTATGACAAGGTTAGTTCAGGTTTTAAAATGTCATATGGTGCGACTCTGAAAACCTGAAGACATTTATGAAGTAATAATTCATTATAATTGTAAAAAAAAACACTTTTTAACTTTTTAAATATATTTTAAAAGATCAAAATGATGAATAAGGCACAAATTGCAAATAAGACACACCCAGACACTGATCAACGTACTCAACTGTATGTATTCAAGGTGTTTTTACTTCAACATATTACATTTTTAGTTATTCAGTAAGATTATATAAAAGTTTTCAAAATCATATGACACCAAGACAAATACAAATAATACATTTATAAGAACTAGCATTTTCCTTAGTTTTATCATAGACACTCTAATTTGTACTCTTAAACTTGTGTGACTCATAATCAAATGTCATCGGTTGAAACGTTTCACAACCTTGCTAATTATGCAGAAATGCGAATGTAGATTTGAGAGCAACTTTCAGTGAATTATGACTTCAATTCTAATCTGTTCATATCTCACATCATGTACTTTTTTAAAGAAGATTTTAAAACATACTTTACCTTGCAAAACTCCCATTATCCAACAACCACCCACTTGGTTGAGTTGCGAAACATCTTCATCCAACATGGAGAAGGTCCAGCTGTTGCAAGCTATCAGAATGTACAGTTCTACAAGCCATATGCTCCTCGATGACACATACAGACAGCGGAAATAGAAATCCAGAGATTTTCTGGTTATTGCAGTGGAGGAGTGTGAAATGTAGCAGGACAGGAAATTAAGGGCCATGAATGCAACCAGAGAAGCCTGTGAATATGGTTTAGGAGAGAGTATGGGGTAGGAGGAAAAAGAACTGCTTACCCATGAGAGATACAGCAGCCAACTGGGCCAAAAGCCTGGGAATACAAGGGGTGACCTCCTACTTAATTAAAGATATGACTGTGTTTATTCTTATTTTTTATGTTTATGGACCCCCAAAGCATTTTAGATTAAATAGAGAACAAATAGAGACTTTCATTTCATTTAGAGACTTTAAAGGATTTGCTTAAAACTACTATTTAGTAAAACACTTTTTTTTCCCGAAAATAATAATTAATATATTAACATATATTAGTGACAAATAATTGTCATTATTATCACCCTCGTTTGTAAAACAATACAATATACTAAAATATATATTTTAGTATATTCTATTGTTTTTCATGTTTTTTGTTGTTGTTTTATGCATAGAATGAAAGTGAATGGGGTCCAGTTTTAAACTTTTTATATTAAAAGCTTTAAAGACCATGAGATCATAAAAATAAAGATTGCAAAACAGTGATGCCAAAGAAGATGATTGTTGGTTCCCCAAAGAACTTTTCAGTCAACAGTTCTTAAAAGAACCCTTTTTGTGTGTGAAGAACATTTAAATAACTGTTGTCTACTAGTGGAATGGAAAGGTTCTCTTGATGTTAAAAGTTCTTCATGAAACCACAGATGTAAAGAACAGTTTGGGAGGTAACAAATGGAACTGCATTAATAAATGCGAAGAAATACAACTCTTTGTCTTAACTCATGTCTTTATCTCTCTCTTTCTCAGGCCTGGAGAACGTCACAATACAGCTTAACCTGGAGGCAGAGTTCCACTTCACCCACCTCATCATGACCTTTAAAGTAAGGGCTGAGGGGACAGTCAGTTGGTGATGTGTGTTTTGGGGGGAAGGTGTCGCCACAGCCCCGGGCTGAGGTGAGATTTGGGGTCGTTAGGAGAGAATGTGGGAAGGGAAGGGGGGTTGATGTGGATTTTGCTGGCAGGAGGGGAAGTGTCGCTCAGTGTGTGGGAGCCGTGGGAGGTCTGGGATAAACCCAGCTGTGCAGCCGACTGAGACGACTGGAATGCTTCAGCTGAAGATTACATTTCAGCTTGATCTCACTTCAGCAATACAGTTCAAAGAAATCAGAGAGCGCATATGAAACGACTGACATCAAGAGAACAACAGTGCTTATGTGATGTTGATTGCAAAGATTGTTGGGAAATTGTCCAGGAACAAAACTTTCATTGCTGTTTGTTATAATATAAAATAATATAACATTATTTTTGATCCAATACCAAATAATATACGGTCCATTAATGCCAATATTGATACCAGTGCTTAAATTAAATGGAAATTTACAGTACAGTACAGTGTCAATTTAACAATTTAACATTGTACCTTAAAATATGAAAAATTATGAAACTAGTGATGTAGTTTAATAAAAAAAAAAAAATATATATATATATATATAATTTATTATGAAAGTACATCACTGGTTTCATAATTTCTCACAATATGCTGTTTATTTGTTGTATGATTTAACTTGTAGTAAAATAACTCCAACTAAATAAACTAAAACTGATGAATTAAATAACTACAGTATATAGACATTATTAAAAAAAACTGTTAAAAATCACAAGAACACAACAAAATTACTAAAACTTTCACTAGAATTAATGAAACCAAAAAATATTTAACAAATTCTAAATATTAACAAAAACTGTAACTTTTGATACTAAAATAACACTGGATGATATAATGCTACTATATTGGCTGGTATGTTCTTCTGCATAATTTATTAAGTTTGAAATTGAATCCCATTTTTCCTAAACAAATTTACTAAAAACTAAATTATAATGTTGAGATGCCTAAATACACTTGCAGCATTTAAACTGATTTATTTTACTTTTTAGTGTTTTATGTTTAATTACACAAAACAGTATTTTAATGTCATCAATTTATCTGTTATTGGCTATAACATGAAAATAATTATAAGATTATTTTTAGGCCAAAATGTCCATATTGATGCATTCTTAAAAAAAATATTATTATTATTATTTATTATCCTTAATGTCACATTTCATCATGATCTAGTAGTATTTTTAAGGTGCACATTAAAACACTTTCATTTTCATTCCACGAGTAATAAAAAAATGGGTAACACTTTATATTAAGGTGACATAGTTACATACATTACATGCAATTACTTTAGTATTAACAGTAAATTAGGCATAATTTCAAACAACTAACCTTAATTTGTGTAATTTAAGGTAATGCCACCTTAAAATAAAGTGTGACCAAAAAAACAGTATAGATATTATGTAAGGATCAATTCTGATGATGCAGGATTATCATCTATATTGGAAGTATCGATCTCAAGTCGACTGTGACCTCTTATGCTCTCTATCTAGACGTTCAGACCTGCTGCTATGGTGATCGAACGGTCTTCAGACTTTGGGAAGACTTGGCAAGTGTACCGTTACTTCGCCTATGACTGCGAGACCTCCTTCCCCTCTGTCTCTCAAGGACCCATGACCAAAGTGGACGATGTTATCTGCGATACCCGCTACTCTGACATTGAACCCTCAACTGAGGGTGAGGTGAGCTTTGGAAATGCACTGCACTTATGTTGAGTACTTGGATTTATATTGGATTTTCCATTTACTCTTGTTCCTCTTGCTTCTGAAGGCCATCTTTAGGGTTTTGGATCCAGTCTTCAGGATTGATGATCCCTACAGCCCCAGAATTCAAAGTAAGGACACAAATGAAAACATTTTAACATACATGTTGTCATTAAGTGGCCTAATAGTATGAACCAAATTTCTGTATTGCTAACTTCTTGCTTTCTATCATTGATAGACATGTTAAAGATCACTAATCTGAGGGTGAAGTTCACTAGGCTGCATACTCTCGGGGACAATCTTCTGGACTCACGTATAGAGATCAAGGAGAAGTACTACTATGCGATTTACGACATGGTGGTGAGAGGAAACTGTTTTTGCTATGGTCACGCATCCGAATGCGCCCCCGTCGATGGAGCTGGAGAAGTCGTGGACGGCATGGTGAGTTTTATGCCATGTATAATGCAAGTTATTGATAACTTTTTTTTTAATTATTATTATTATTTTATATTTTTACAATAATGTATTGTATTTATTGTTATAGTTTAATTATAGTTATTTTTTATTATATTTTATACTTTTTCCAAATTTTTTCCCTCCAGTCACCACAAACTGACTTGGCAATCACGTATGAGCTGAAATTATGACATTTTAATGCCGTTTTATGCCCGAATGAATTGCAGATAAATAAAGCAAATTTAATAGGAAGTTGTTTTTGATTTATGCCACATTTAAATGCAGCAGACCTTTTTGTGGCTTTTTAAACCTCTGTTTTGAAGAAATCATCTCACACACATTTGTCATGGTTTGAAATCCCATCACAGTCTGCTGCTAATTCAGCTTAGATCTGCTTCACAGTATGAAAGTATGCGGACCGCCTTGTGGTTTCATTATTGAATAGTTTACAGTGCAAATAATCATGTGGCAGAGAAAATGCACGCCAAGTCTGTTGCTTACAAACCTTTTTTTTGGTTTTGTTTCATTTATGCTTGAAGTTATAGTATGTGTGTGAGACGAAATACACCAAAGGAACAAGGTTCCTGTTTAGTCTGCAGTCTTCTCTGTTTACAATCCCTCTCAGTCTGTTGCAGCTCTTACAAAAGTAATGAACAGATATTGCATCCAACAGATCTCAGTACCTTTTTATGTGCAAGAATTTTATTCAAAGGCACTGAAGTAACTCTAGATCATCTTCAGGCACAGAGCATTTCTGTGAAAGCTATAGACTGCATCTAGATCTGTGTCTGTGCCAGGACTGGAGTTTGTTTAATGTAGACCAGATGCATCCAATATAAACATTTCCTGTTGCCATCTGGTTTAGGGCCGGATTTGTAGACTGTTCTAAGCAACTCCATATTTTTTCTAAATTTCTGTTGTATGAAGAACTTTTTCCCTTTTAGGGTCTGAGTAGGAAATTAGCTCAAATTCATTTTGAGGACTTCTGTTTATAATTTGCGGTGCCTTTAAATATCCTGTTCCACACATAGTCTCAATTTGATTACATTTATTGTGTTCTTGGTTATCATTGTTATGTCTGTTTTGCCGTAGGTCCATGGCCATTGTAAGTGTAATCATAACACCATGGGGCTGAACTGTGAGCGCTGTCAGGACTTTTACCATGACCTGCCCTGGAGACCCGCAGAGGGACGTAACACCAACGCCTGTAAAAGTATGATCTTCTGCCATGTTCAGTTATGGGTCAATGAAATCATGCTAATTTTTTTTTGTCTGGATCTATTAATTTAATTAAAAAGAACTTTAAGTTAATTCTGGTTATAAAATGTCTTGTACAACCCAAAATGTAGTGATATTTATGTCAAAGTGTAATGAAAATGCACTATTACATTTGATTTGATGGTTACAGCACATGACTTTGAGTCATTAAATATAATTTTTTTTTATTATATATAATGTTTTTAAAAAACATATGAAACTAGTAGATTTTCAAAAGATTTACCTTGAAAATCAGGTGTTACAAGTTTTGTAACATTCTTTTTTATGTACTTTTGTCTCTGCTTTATAGTTTTTAAACATTAGTATTATAGTATTGAATCAGTGTTATTGCATGAGAGTTTCTAAACAACGTTGACATTCTATTTTTTAGTACAATTGTTACTGCCCTGTAGTTTCTATTGCAGTTTTGATATCAGTATTTTAACTTTGGTATGCTACTAACTCAGATACTGTACATTACATTTTTGTAACAGTACAAACATGTTTTGTAACTGTTGTAACTTCTTTAAAGAGCATAGTGAAAAATTATTTGCCGTACCGATATTACAGCATTATAGTTTTTAAACACTGTAATTCTCGTAATTCTCGTAAAACATTGTTATAGTCTTTAAACATCATAATTCTTTAAGCAATTGTTACTGCATTATAGTTTTTAAACGTGGTAATTCTGTTGTGCAATTATTACTGCATTATAGTTTGTAAACGTCAGAATGCTTTGTTATGCAATCATTACTGCTTTAAAGTTTTTAAAGAACGTAATTCTTTGTTATGCAGTTGTTACTGCGTTATAGTTTGTAAACATCAGAATTCTTTGTTATGCAGTTGTTACTGCGTTACTAGTTTTTAAATGTCAGAATTCGTTGTTATGCAATCGTTACTGCGTTATAAGTTTTAAAGATCGTAATTCTTTATGTGCTTGTTACTGCATTATAGTTTTTAAACATCGTAATTCTTTGTTATGCAGTTGTTACTACGTTATAGTTTTTAAACGTCAGAATTCTTTGTTATGCGATCATTACTGCGTTATAGTTTTTAAACGTCGTAATTCTTTGTTATGCAATCGTTGCTGCGTTATAGTTTTAAACGTCAGAATTCTTTGTTATGCGATCATTACTACGTTATAGTTTTTTAATATCGTAATTCTTTGTTATGCAGTTGTTACTGCGTTATAGTTTTTAAACGTCATAATTCTTTGTAATGCAGCTGTTAATGCATTATAGTTTTTTAAACGTTGTCATTCTTTGTTATAATTGTTTTTTTGTTACAATTGTTACTTAATCACCTTCTATTTCCTCACTAACATTTCTTTGCATTTTCACAGAGTGTAACTGCAATCATCACTCTGATTCCTGTCATTTCGACATGGCTGTGTATCGGGCCTCGGGTAACGTGAGCGGCGGCGTGTGCGACGACTGCAAACACAACACCATGGGTCACAAGTGCGAGCAGTGCAAGCCCTTCTTCTTCCAGCATCCGGAGAAAGACATCCGTGACTCCAACATCTGCGAGCGTACGTGTCCCCTCTCATTTCCTCTCCTGTCATTTCCTCTGAGCTTTTCTCCCTAGAGCCCTGCATTTCGGCCCGGGCCCGATGGGCCCCGACTTTTTTACGCCTCTAGGGCCGGGCTTCGGGCCAAGTTCCACATCATAATTCAGACGCGGGCCGGGCATCGGGCCTGTTTTGAGTTTCTCCTTATTTTTATATTGAATGAATGAATGAATGATGCATTTATATAGCGCTTTATTGTGTATTGCTGTACACCCAAAGCGCTTTACAATCATGTGGGGGGGTCTCTCCTCAACCACCACCAGTGTGCAGCATCCACTTGGATGATGCGACGGCAGCCACAGGACAACGGCGCCAGTGCTCTCACCACACACCAGCTACAGGTGGAGAGGAGAGAGAGATAGAGCCAATCAAGTGTATGGGGATTATTAGGAGGCCATGATAGACAAGGGCCAGTAGAGAGAATTTGGCCAGGACACCGGGATTACACCCCTACTCTTTACGAGAAGTGCCATGGGATTTTTTAATGACCACAGAGAGTCAGGACCTCGGTTTAACGTCTCATCCGAAAGATGGTGCTTTTTGACAGTATAGTGTCCCCGTCACTATACCGGGGCGTTAGGACCCACACAGACTGCAGGGTGAGCACCCCCTGCTGGCCTCACTAACACCTCTTCCAACAGCAACCTAGTTTTCCCAGGAGGTCTCCCATCCAGGTACTGACCAGGCTCAACCCTGCTTAGCTTCAGTGAGCAACCGGTCTTGGGCTGCAGGGTGATATGGCTACGATATATTGTAGACATCTATCGATTAGTGATGAAAAAAATTTGTTGCTGGTGGAAACAACACGAGACCGTGCCGTGACTGAGAGCAGCTCGACGGTGTTTAGTGTCCCGCAGCAGCAGCAGCGTGCGCAAGTGACTTCAGCGCTGCCGAATAGTTCTGCATTCAAATGCACGCAATAGGCTAAAGCTTGCCGCAAAGCCCCAGCAAACATAACCATGAATGTGTCTGCGGGAAATAGTAAGGAGATATTTGAATTATTTACTAATAAACTAATGTTTTCTGAGTCCGTGTTGCAAGGATGAAGTTGCTGATCCTGACTCGCCGTCTCCTCATTAGATGCGCCTTTACAGAGAATTGCATCTTTATTGATTATGATTAAGATTATAATAAAATACTTTTTGTTTTACATTTTTTTATTTCGTTAAGTGATAATTTAAAGCTTTCTATAGATATATTTATCATGTCTGTGATGCATGTATTCGCTCAGCTTCGGTTCATTTTTGTGAAGCGCTCCTGTTCAAGACGGCAGAAAGCGCATCATGTTTGTTTTCTTTGTTTTATAAAATAACTACCTTTTGTTGATATTGTGAGTGCACACAAATAAAAGTAGACCCTTTACAGGTCCGAATGATGTATTACTCTTACCTTTATCAAAAAAAAGACGGCGTAGGCTATTTTAATTTGTTTCCACTGAAAACAATGCAAGTGTTTGCACTGGTGCCTCCAAAAAAACAAAACGAAACATAAAAATTTTGCCATTACACACAAAACTGAACTATTTTATTAGCCGAAACAGCAGTATAAACTCTTTTAGGAGAAGGGGGAAAAAAAGACGGGCTCGGGTCAGACTCGGGCCGGTAATTCTGATAAGCTGTCAGATGTGGGCCGGGCTAGGGCCTAAATTTGAGGCCCGTGCAGGGCTCTATTTCTCCCCCTTCAGACGGCCGCTGCTCCTCTACCTGTCTGGTCTAGTTTGTGATGTGAGTCTGGTCCAGCTGTTGCTTTGTTCATCTCTGCTCGTGCATATTTGGGAGCAGAAACGCCTGGGCTTTGAAGTAGTCCGTTACCACAAGGTGAAGCGCCGCCCTTCTTCAAACCACACGCGTCTAGGGTTTCACATTCCTCTTTTGTTGTGGTGACCGAGGTTTTTCAGTTTGAACTTATTGACCACAAAGCAGAAATGTGGTCTCTGAGTTTTACATCAAACTATGATAATAGCTTACAATGCAATACAATTCATTAATATTAATCAAATTATTAATATGGAGTAACAATAAAAATACCATTTATTTATTTATTTAATTAATGTACATTTCTCTGTGTATTTTTAGGATTTCAAGTTGTATAAATAAGTATTCATTAAAAACATATAAACAAACATGAATTAACAAAAAATATACTTATTAACTAATTATTTTGTAGATATTAAAATGAACTTTTAAGTACTAAATATAAATTAGCATTAACATATATATTAATGTTAGTCTATATATCAATGTTAATATATTAAAGTATTAACATCAATGTACAATGTAAACATGTTTTGGGAATGCGTTAACTGATGTTAACAAACTAAACTTTATTGTTGTGTGTCCAGTGTTTGTTGTGTGAGTAACAATGCTAAACAATGGAAGTATCTTTCGTGAACTATGTTGTCCACAGTTCCTCCCATTGTCTTTAAGTGCACTGTCTGGATTTGTCTTTTCCAGCCTGTAACTGTGATCCGGTCGGCTCTCTCAATGGTGGAGTGTGTGATCCAATGACAGACGTGTCTCTCGGGCTGATCGCGGGTCAGTGTCGCTGTAAGCCTAATGTGGAGGGTGAGCGCTGTGACCAGTGCAAACAGGGCCATTACGGACTCAGCGACGACCCTCTGGGATGCCAGCGTAAGTCCATACCTTACACACTAAAGCGACCCCAAATCATTCATCAATTCATGAGAGAATGGTTTTAAAAGACCTCAAATAAAAGTTGCTTTTGTTTTGTTGTTACCCAGCATGCACATGCAATGCTTTGGGTACGGTTCCAGGTGGAAGTCCATGTGATACAGACTCAGGAAATTGCTACTGTAAACGTCTGGTTACCGGAAGGAACTGTGATCAGTGTCTGGTGCGTGTTCTGTTTACTTTATGAGTTCATTCACATTTCTTTGTGCAATAGTACTGTGAATGATTTTAGAAACATAACATTGTGCTTTTATAATATGTAAAGTGACACTTTTGTAAATTATTGTAAATCACACAACAATTTTATTAAATGTGCATTAATATATATATATATATATTCTTTTACATTTTAACAATTTTATTTATTTATTTATCCATCCATTCATCCATCTATCCAGATTTCTTGCATTCAGATATTCCAAAATGTGATTATTTGCCTTTAAGAACTACTGCTTACATTTTGCTTCTTGTGAGGTCTGTCGTAAACACTGTGGTGTTTAAATAGTCTTTTAACTAGTCTCTCTCTCTCTCTCTCTCTCTCTCTCTCTCTCTCTCTCTCTCTCTCTCTCTCTCTCATAGCCTCAGCACTGGGGTCTCAGTAACGACATGGATGGGTGCAGACCGTGTGACTGTGATCATGGTGGTGCAATCAACAACAAGTGAGTAAAACTACTCTGTTCTGGCTGAATGAGTAGTTCATTCTCTGTACTCTGAATGTCTCGTTCAAATACACTTTTTATCACTATTATTATTGCTACTATTTTTATTATTTCATAATAATTTACTATTATTAATAGTTCAGTTTTTAGTCATTTTGTTATGTGCTTTTGTCATTTTTTATTAGTTTTTCTGTTTTTGTAATTAATATTTTTCTATAGCTTTATTTTATTTTTATTTCGGTTTTAGTTTTAATAATTTTAAAAATAATAATAATTTATTTCAATTAGGTGCCAAGGCGACATATGTATTTTTTCTGTTTTTATTTTTAAGTTTTTCATCTTATATTCCCTAGAAAAACTTCCTATGCCATAATACTTCAAATGCATTAACATATGTACTGACATATTGCTTAAGATTTACTGATATAAAATTATTAGTTCTGTCAAATGATTAATCGCGATTAATTGCATCCAAAATAATATTTTTTGTTTACATAATATATGTGTGTGTACTGTGTATATTTATTATGTAAATATAAATACAAACACATGCATATATTTAAGAAAAATATGTTATGTTTATATATTAAATATATTTATATATAATATAAAATATAAGAATATGAATATATAAATGTACATATTTTCTAAATATATACTGTATGTGAGTGTATCTATATATACATAATAAATGTACAGAGTACACACACATATATTATGTAAACAAAAACTTTTATTTTGGATGCGATTAATCATTTGACAGCACTAAAAATTCTATTTAAATTTTATTTGGTAGTATTTGTTTATTGCACAATGCACATTTCTTAATTTTACATTTAAAATGTTTGATATCACTATTAATAAGGATTGTATGATCTCTGTATAATATCGGTCTTTAAATGCAAGATACTTAAAGTTTACCTAAAGTATACTTGCAATAGTTCCACTTTAGCACAATCAAATAAACTCAGCACTGCTTCCACACAACTAAACTGCATTGAGTACAACATTTGTTGTTCCAATTTAAGTATACCAGTTTAGTATACAAAAGTACAATTGCAGGGTATTTTTTTAAGCACATAAATATGTAAATGTATTTGTAATATACATAGCACAAAATAAATGAAATTCAAATACATTTTAGTTTATATATATATATACATATACACACACACACACTATAAGCTTTTGGTAATTTAAATAAAATGTAATATAATTTAACCTATCTACCTTTTTATTTTTTTATTTTATTTTTTGCTAGGGTTTATATTTAATTTATATATATATATATATTTTTTTTTTTGCTTGGGTTTATTTTTATTTTTTTGCTTGGGGTTATATTTAAAAGATTTTAGTAACAATAATAACACCACCCTAAGTATTAAACTCTGCATCATGGAGATCGAGTGTCACATTAACTTGCCACTTTCTGAGGAGAGTTGTGCTATTACTTTTCTTTGTGATCAGACTTAGACTTTTGACTACAAAATGGATTAAAAAACTTACATTTTCTTCAGAATGTGTAAAAATCTACTTGCTACTCCTACTGCCCTCTTTTCTTAGTAAGTTGAATCAGTGTGTTGAGAAACTGCTGGCAGGAAGCCTGAAATAACAGTGAAAATAATGCTTCTTAGTCTCAGACTGAACTGGCTGTATCATCCAATAAGAAAACTATTTACATGAGTTACAAAGGCAGGCTTTAACTGCAGTCCAACAAACAGATGGGTTCCAGGTTTTGAGTCTTGACTGTTTGTGTCAGCTCTAAATATGTCCTCCAGAGCTATTTTCCTCCAGATCTTTAGAAAGAACCATCTAAATTTCTTTCCGTTATTTCTTTCCCCAGTTGCTCTCCTGAAACAGGTCAGTGTCAGTGTCGCGAGCACATGTTTGGCAGACGCTGCGACCAGGTGGAATCTGGTTTTTACTTCATCGCTCTGGACCACTACACTTATGAAGCTGAGGACGCCAAGTTTGGACCTGTAAGTGTCCTCATTATTGCCATCTGTCAAAGTCTTTGAGTATTTGAATGAAGTATCTCTATATCTCTCTCTATCGGTAGGGTGTGACGGTTGTCCCGAGACCCCAGCCTCAGGACAGATCCCCTACTTGGACTGGCATTGGTTTTGTGAACGTTCCTGAAGGTGCCTATCTTGAGTTCAGCATCGACAACATCCCCTACTCTATGGAGTATGACATTATCATCCGATATGAACCTCAGGTGACTTCCTCTACAGTATAATACTAGCATTGGTATTTGATTCGAACAGCTTAGTAAAGACATGTTTCATCAGCCTTGAGTTAAAGGTAAGCAGATACATCATTACATCATCTGCTTGCTCTTTCATGCTGTGTAGTTGCCAGAGCAGTGGGAGGAAGTGTTGATGACTGTCATCAGGCCTCGCGTTATTACCGCCGACAGCCGCTGTGCAAACACAATGCCCGACGATGACAACCAGGTGGTGTCTCTGCATCCCGGATCCAGGTACGAGAGAAGAAAGATGGACCACCTGATGCACATTACCTTTCATCCAGTAATACCTAGGCAGTATTTTAAGTTATCATGCTGTATTCCTTATGCAAAGACTAAAATAAACTAAAACCATTAAAAACAATAAAACTTAAATATTAGATGAAAAACCAATCAAACAACTGAAATGTTGTCAAGGCTATTAACTTGAAATGTTGTTTTGGCAACTAACTGAACTAAGTAGAAGCACTTAAATTAGTAATTGTAAATAAATGGAAACTAAAACTTAACTAAAATAAAAACAAATAAAATAAAAATAAATTAAACCCAAATGCAAATAAATAAGTAAAAACAACTAAAGTACATAATTGAATTACAAATTTTTTTACTCAAATTAAAAGTTTATAAAAACTACAATAATATATAAATTATCACTATTTTTTACAATCTATAGGGTTCAGGATTTGACCAACCCAAGTCATTATTTATATACTACTATAGTAATTTTTTTATATTTCAAATTATTTTTAACTTTTATATATTGAGTTTTCATTTTAATTTTAGTTTAGGTTTTGGTAATTTTGTTGTTCTTTTGTCGTTTTTTATTAGTTTTTTTTAAATATTCCTTAATAGCTTTCAATTCAGTTTTGGTCATTTTAGTACTCCAGCTTAAACATATTTATTTCAATTAGTTTCCAAAGCAACATCTCTAGTTTATATTTCAAGTTTTTCATCAAATATTTATAAAATATTTAAAAACCAAAACGTAATACAAAGTGGCAAAAGCACACAACAAATTCAACTCGCATTAAAAAGCTAATTCAAAATATTTATAAAAGTGACAATGGCCAGGTTTCATAGACAGGGCTTAGCATAAGCCAGCATTAGGCCATAGTTCAATTGGGACATTTAAGTAATTTTTATAAACGTGTCTTAGAAAAAAACATTACTGGTGTGCATCTTAAGACAAAACAAAGACACTGATATGTTTTAAGATCAGTCAGTGCAAGTTTCTTTCAGGTGAAAAAGCTCAGACTTACATTTTAGTCTAAGACTAGGCTTAAGCCTTGTCTGTGAAACCGGCCGAGAAGTATATAAATAATACTAAAACACTGAAGGCTATTCTAGATGGTAATTCTAAGGCAGCAGCTCATGCATCCTTTACAGAGAACATAATCCCAGAATGCATTGCAATAAATCCAGAGAGGTTTTTATTATATATAGATATATTATTGCATTCAAAGCTCAAAAGTAACAATAAAAAGTAATTAAATCTAATAAAAAACAAGATTTTTGTGCCTATTGCATTTTATTCTGAGTACAGCAACATGCTAACGTAAAACCCCACTGAAGTCAATTACAAGGTGAGCCTAGAGCATTCAAAATCAGTTATTTTGATGTGTCACTTCAGTTAGGATGCTGCCTAGTGAGGTTTTCAGTCTGATGTGATCACATCAGCAAAATTTAGGTGAAAATTTTCCATTGTGTTTGGTCAATAGTGTAGTGATGAAGCACAGCTCAAACAGAAGTCACTTTCAAACAAAGCAGATTCTGTTGTACTGTGCAGCAAATCTGCATGACCAACTTGAACCTGTTGTGAAATCTGCATGAGGAAATCTTCATGCAAAATATTAGAATGTGCCAATTTCTACTGAAAGACTTGATTTTGCCCGAGAAAAAAAATGTGGAAAATGTGACTGCACCTTTAGACGGCTGTTCACTTGGTTTCATTAAGCTAATGTCTTTAAGTGAGTGAGAAATCTGAGAAAGTGAATTCTCTTGGTTTTGCCCATCAGGTATGTGGTGCTGTCTAGGCCTGTGTGTTTTGAAGAGGGCTTGAACTACACTGTGCGCTTGAGTCTGTCTCGCTACTCGGCTCTCAGTGATGTGCAGTCGCCGTACACGCTCATCGACTCGGTAGGCTCCCTGTTTTACCCTGTCAGATAGACAATATCAGTTGCACTGGAATCTTCAAATGCTGAACGACCGATTGCTATTCTTACTCTCAGATCGTCCTTATGCCCCACTGCAAAAACCTGGATATTTTCTCTGGCTCTGGGTCAGAGGGTGGAGACATGGTGACCAACAGCGCCTGGGAAACCTTCCAGCGCTACCGCTGTTTGGAGAACAGCCAAGCAGTGGTGAAAACCCCCATGACTGATATCTGCAGGAATTACATCTTCAGTGTGTCGGCTTTTCTGCACCAGGGAGTTAAAGGTACATCCATAACTTCATAATAAAGTACCCATTTTAAATAAATAAAAAACTTTTATATTACTAATAATATGTGTGATGATAATGATGTATTAACTGATGTTCTTAGTCTTTCCTTTCTATGACGGGGAAGCCCAGACAAATGCTACATGATTATATGTTGAATTACATTTCAGAAACAGTTTATTGTGTAACCAAAATACCAAGGAATCAGGAAAAAAAACACAAAACAAAAAAACTTTATGCATAATGTCGGACTTTTAATTATAAACAAGCCTGAAATACACACTCTTATTTTGAAATGCATATACTTTACCATTGCTGCTCATTCAAAAAGTTGCAGATAAAATATGCATTCTTACAACTATCTACAATACATTACAATGTAAACACCATAAAGTAAACATTGTCATAGGTCACCAATATAACCAATATTGACATAAATTTACAATTTACGTTTTTCATTGATTGCATACAGCTGTGAAACCGAACATGTAGAATGTGCAACAGTGCTGCGTTTCGACTTTGAATCATATTTAAGTCATTTTAAAATGATAATAAGACATTTGTTATACCAGTTGAGATACAGTATAGGACCTTTTATGACCACAAATTTCATAAAACTTTATTTTATTGATTTGATATTCGCACACACGTTCCTAAATACATTTTGCATTTAGTGCACATCTAAAGCGAGAAATAAATACACAAAAATACACAATGACTCTTATTTTGAAATGAATGTGATTTACTATTGTCGACTGCTCAAAAACATTTTTGTGTGTGTAACCAAAATACCAGTAATAAACAGGGAAAAACTAAACAAAACTTTATGCATAATGCAGGACTTACAATTATAAACAAGCCCAAAATACACCAAAGGCCAGTTTTACTAAACGGCAAATTAGCGCGAGAGCACAGTTCCAAAACAGTGCCGATGGGCGTGGAAATTTCTGAAGGTGATTTACTATAACAACACGCAAATTAAAGAACACGGATGCAACATCTCGTTTACATATCGACCAACGCAATATACCAAGCACAGCACAAATTAGCGTATTCGCAAATAAAGAAAAAAGAAAGAAAGACGCCACAGTACTTTGAAAAAAATTAAGGTTTGTTAGAAGTTTTGATAGAGCTGGTATTACGTGACTCCAATTTGAGGGTTTCAAGTCGTCTTTTATTTCCTGACGCAAATTAAAAATAACATAGTATTGTTACGATATTTTCGGATAATGTGTTCTTCTGGCATTCCAAATAAATTAATACATGTGGAAAAAATCCTCTCACTGCTACCCTTCTCTCTGTGGTGCCTCCTCCTAGGAAAATTAAAATTGCAGCCATTTCAAGCACAAAACAGCATAAGACATGCTTTTTTGGGCATTAAATAATGGCGAAAATACCAATAATTTGACGAGCGCAAACATTAGTAAAACACGTTGCATGATTCATTTTAATACTCTCCTCCCATAAATTTTGCGTCTGAAAGGGAAACTCCAACAAATGCATATTCAATAAGGTCAGGCACAAAAATAACTGTGTCCACGCCTTTTCAGCGCTAATTCTTCACTGCGCGTCTTTAGTAAAACCTGATTATGTTAACGCCAAAAGACGGTTTGCGCTGGCGCAAGCTGTTGGTAAAACTGTGCCCAAGACTCTTCCCAGCAGGCACCGGACATCTATATAATGTCAGGTTTACGTCGGACAGATGTTGCATTTTGGTTGAAAATGAAAATCGGTTTGATGTCAGTATTTGACGCCAATCTGACATTGACTTAACGTTGGATTTTGGTTATACAACCTAAAAACAACAAAATATCAATGTCAGCTGACGTCGGTATTGGACATCAATTTAACATTAGATGTTGAATTTACATAGAATTTTGGTCACCCGACGTCGCAACCGAAATTTAACCAAATATCAACGTCTTATGACATCTAATTTTTATTCTTTGCTTTTCTAAGAAAAAGCTCATTCTAAAAGATGAAGACGATAAAATATGCACACTTACACTCTACAACATATTAAAGTATAAACAACTTGAAGTAAACATTGTCAAAATGCACCAACAGTAGATCGTAAGCATTTATTGGCATTAATGCACAGTAGTGATTGCAAACTGCTCTGAAATCGTGAACCTTTAGAATGTGCTGTGTTTGCCTTTGAGACTAATTTAAGACATCTTAAAGTGATAATTACGACATTTGTTATATCATTTAATATATTTAAGAACTTTTATGACTTCATAAAACTAAATTTTAAAGATCTGTTTTGTTTGTGCACATGCATTTTACTGTATGCATACATTTAGTTTTAGTTGCAAATGCGAGTGAAATGCCTATACTATACTTTTCAGAATTATTAGTTATTTTCTAATTCTAGTTCTAATATCACAAATGCATAATCACTTCAACTTTAAGATCTTTCCACTTTGTTTAAAGTACACGCACATACAGATTCTCAGCCTGTCATTATCGCATGACTTTGGCTCCATTTTCTAACCACATAACAATCCCCTTTATGATAGACGTGCCAGTCTTCATTCTGTCATCGTTCATTCAGCTTTCATTTTCCTCCGTCTGCTGTCTCTCATCAGAGGTGCTTTCCTGCCTCGTGTCAGAGCTTGTAACAGGGCCTCAGGCATAATTATACTGCTTTACATGCTTCCTGTCTGAGACTTTACAATTTCATCAACTGTCAGTACAAGAAGAAAAGCAAAAGACATGGCTAGAGGCGTAAATCAGAAAGCAAGCTTTGCTGACTATAAATATCAGTGTGAAAATGATGACTTCCACATGATGAAATCAAACACAGCATACACTACTACTGAAAAGACATCTTCAAGTCATTCTTTAAGTAACTAACTTGTCAAGCTTCATATGATACATGGAAAAAATACAGTCAAACTCCCTTCTGGGAAAAGTAGGCCACATTTCAAGGCTACACTTTAATCAGTAGCAAACAACATTGAAGCAATGTGATGACAATATTAAACTATTCTAACTAATAAAACTAGAAACACTAATAAAAGTAAGTTGAATTTTTTAGTGATGAACAGAGCATTTGGCTTTAAAAAAAGACTAGTTTCATGATCCTTCTTCTTCTTGGTAATCACAGGTATTAGAGTATTAAAATGGATGTTTTAACTGTCCCTGATTTAAATTTATTGGGATAAATGGTTACAGTTGGTGTTTTGGCTGAATGGATTCAAAAACGGTAGAACTCACCTGTTTAACTCTAGCGGAGTTGTAAAATGTTGCCTATTTTCAAAAAAAGTGGAGTGTTCCTTTAAGACCTACATCACTATTGCAAAGACGGGCATTTTGACACATGTATTTATTCATTCAGGGCCTATAAAGCGGCAAAAATAACTTTGTTCAATACTCCCTGCATTCAGTACACGTGCACAAGCCTCCCAGACAGCGCTCAGAAACAGTCTCTCAGATAGCTCAAGCATACAGCAAAATGAGTTCTCTTTCGCTGCTGATTGCATTTCAATGGCATAAAATCACTTGATATGTTTAAAAACGAGTGCAAACGATAAGTTTTCGTCACCACGTAGCACAGCAACGCCACATGAGCATGTAACGGCGATAGGGACGATAGTCCAAAATATCTACCGGTTGACAAATTTCTGCTGGTTAATCGTGTCTACTGGTATATAAACCGATATTCGAGTAAATCCTTAAATCTTGTCAAAAAATATTGGTTGATTTCTAGAATGTAGAGAAAAGAGGGATAGCTGTGAAAAACAATCGAATTTGGTAAAAAAAGAAAAAAGCCCAACCAGATCAATCCTGACAGTAAAAAAAAAAACAACAACAACAATAATATTGGTCAAGTTTAGGGTGAATTTAGGTAAATTGTAGCACTTTTTGCCAATGAAATGACTGAGAAAAATGCCCCAATTACCTTGAATTAACCCTATATATTTTTTTTTTCTCTGTTTCTCTCAGCCTGTCAGTGTGACCCGCAGGGGTCTCTCAGCACGGTTTGTGACCCGAGCGGTGGCCAGTGCCAGTGTCGTCCCAACGTGGTTGGCAGGAACTGCGACAAATGCGCCCCAGCGACCTTCCTTTTTGGGCCGCAAGGCTGCAGGCGTAAGTACAACTGGTCAATAGCATAGACTGCACCATGTATTTCTTTCACAAGAATAATTGTGTTCTGTTGTTGGTTTAGCATGTGATTGCAGTCCTGAGGGGTCCGTCCACTCCTTCTGCCACGAGGCCACCGGTCAGTGTGAGTGTATTCCTGGAGCGTATGGGCGGCAGTGCGACCGCTGTCTGCCGGGACACTGGGGATTCCCTAACTGTCGCCCCTGCACTTGCAATGGCCACGCTGAGCAGTGCGACCCACTCACGGGACAGTGTCTGTCCTGCAGAGACCACACCACTGGACACAACTGCGAGAGGTTAGTCACTGTGCTCTTTCTTCAACATTATAGGTTGATGTTTACATGAAAGTATAGTCTTTCATTTATAAAATCTCCACTGCAGGTGTTTAAATGGCTACTATGGTGACCCCATCCTGGGCTCTGGAGACCACTGCCGCCCCTGCATGTGTCCGGACGGTCCCGGCAGCGGCAGACAGTTCTCTGGCGCGTGTTATAAGAGCCACGACTCCAACCAGGTGTTCTGCGTCTGCAACCAGGGATATAAAGGTAACCAGCAGACATCTTATTTGATTTATAACAGCATCTGTCAGGAACACCCTAAATTTCCTGTATCATGACACACGCTAGAACTTGTCATATAGTTTACTGTAACATTCAAAAGTTTGGAGATTTATGTTTTTGAAAGAAGTCTCTTATGCTCACCAATGCTACATTTATTTGATTAAAAATACAGTAAAAACAGTAATATTGTGAAATATTATTACGATTTTAAAGAACTGTTTTCAATTTGAATATATTTTAAATATAATTTATTCCTGTGATCAAAGCTGAATTTTCAGCATCATTACTCCAGTCTTCAGTGTCACATGATCCTTCAGAAATGAATATATAAAATATATTCACATAGAAAACAGTTCAGATTTCTAAACTGTAATGATATTTCACAATATTACTGTTTTTACTGTATTTTTTATCAAATAAATGAAGCCTTGGTGAGTATAAGAGACTTCTTTAAAAAAAAACTTTAGTGAACGATAGTGAATGTGGAAGAATTTGGTGATGTTTTGTAATTTTGTAGCAGTGAGAGCTGTAATTGAACACACCTCTTGTCTCGTGTCACCCATAGGTGCTAGGTGTGAAGAATGCGCCCCTGGTTATTACGGAAACCCACACGAGGTGGGCGGAGAATGCCGGCCCTGTCAGTGCAACAACAACATCGGCATGATGGACCCGGAGTCCTGTGACGCCCGAACGGGCGCTTGTCTCAAATGCCTGTACCACACCGAGGGCGAGGGCTGCAACCACTGCAAGCTCGGTTATTACGGCAATGCACTGACCCAGAGCTGCAGAAGTAAGTTCTTGAAGAAGTTTCAGTGTTTCAATACTGTGTTTACAAAAATATGATCATAAAATTGTAGTAGAAAGTACACTAACAGTCAAAAGATTTTTATGTTTTTAAAGAATTCTCTTCTGCTCACCAAACCTGCATTTATTTGAGCCAAAATACAGCAAAAGCAGTAATATTTTGAAATAGCTGCTTTCTATATGAATATATTTTAAAATGTAATTTATTAATATTATATATTAAAATATAATTACTCCAGTCTTCAGTGTCACATGATCCTTCAGAAATCATTCTAATATACTGATTTGCTGTTCAAGAAACATTTATTATTATTATTTTTATCAATATTTAAAACAGTTGAGTACATTTTTTTCAGGATTCTTTGATGAATAGAAAGATAAAAAGATCAGCATTTACAAGAAATGAATACCATTCAAAAGCTTGGAGTCAGTATAATTTATTTTTTTGGAGAAAGCAATTATAGGAATTAATGCCTTTATTTAGCAAGGATGCTTTAAATTGATAAAGACATTTATAATGTAACAAAAGATTTCTATTTCACATAAATGCTGTTCTTCTGAACTTTCTATTCATCAAAGAAACCTGAAAAAATTCTTCTCAGCTGTTTTCAACATAATAATATTAATAAATGTTTTTGAGCAGCAAATCAGTATATTAGAAAGATTTCTGAAGGATCGTGTGACTGGAGTAATTATGTTAAAAAATTCAGAAAATTTAAATCACAGGGATAAATTACATTTTATATTTCTTTTTACATTTTATTTATTTAAATATATTCAAATGGAAATCAGTTATTTTAAATAGTAAAAATATTTTTGCTTTTGCTGTATTTTGGATCAAATAAATGTAGGCTTGGTGAGCAGAAGTCTAAAAATTATTGTTCAAAAACTTTTGACTGGTAGTGTAGTTAGGACAAGTATTATTGTCAGTACAATGTCTGATTTATTAATCTATTTAAGACATAGTATGGACAATTAAAAAGATTAGTACTTTTGAAGTCTAGATAAAGTTTGTTTTACTAGTATAGAAAAAAAAACAATAAAAAAATCATTTTAATCATCATTTGACTCCTGGCCGCTGAGTTTCTAATGTTTTGTCCTGGTCTTTCTCAGAGTGTGTGTGTAATCATATGGGCACTGTTGAGGAGACGTGCCCCTCTCCGGGTAACTGCAACTGTGACTTGAACAGCGGTCAGTGTCAGTGTCTTCCTAACGTGGTGGGCCAGCACTGCGATCAGTGCGCACCGGACACCTGGAATATGGCCAGCGGGAAAGGCTGCGAGGCCTGCGACTGCGACCTCAACCATTCTTTCAGCTCGTCCTGCAATGAGGTCAGACCAGCTTCACACTAATCTGTCATGTTTGGGATCGTAATAAAGTGCACATTGATTAATCTGTTTTTTTTTATTCTCTGTGCTGTAGATTATGGGCCAGTGCTCTTGTAAACCCGGGTTTGGCGGCAGAACCTGCCGTGAGTGTAGAGAGCTGTTCTGGGGAAACCCTGAGGTCAAATGCCACGGTGAGTTCAGAAAAACGGAAAAATATCAGTGCAATAAATGACCCAGTCAATTATGATAATAATTTGCAATCCATTTAACTTTAATAATGTGATGTATTTCTAAGGGAAACAGAATATCCTTTAGGAAATGATTTATTACAGTGCATTATTTTGTTCATTTTATTTTTAATATATTAAGACAAGTTGGTTGTGATATTTGTTTTAATATGAATTACATTTAATTTATATTATATTATTAAAACTACCATTTCAGAATTTTGGGTTCAGTAAGATTTTTTTTAAGAAGTTACTACTTTTATTCAGCAAGGATATTTACATTTGAAAACATTTACTGCCAAAAGCGGCAGTAAAGGCAATTTTAATGTTATAAAAGATTCTATTTCAAATAAATGCTGTTCTTTTGAACTTTAAAAGAATCCTGAAAAAAAAATCATGATTTCAATTTTTTTATATATATATATATATATATATGTATATGTGTGTGTGTGAATCAGCATAACTGTTGATAATAATAAACGTTGATATCAGCACCAAATCAACACATTAGAATTATTTCTGAAGGATCATGTGACACTGAAGACTGGAGTAATGATGCTGAAAATTAAGCTTTGCATCACAGGAATAAATTACATTTGACAATATATTACAACAGAAAACAGTTGTTTTAAATTGTAATAATATTTCACAATATTACAGTTTTTACTGTATTTTTGATCAAATAAATACCGCCTTGGTGAGCAGAAGAGTCTTCTTTTGAGAAACATGAAAAATACCTCATTCAGACCCCAAACATAAATACAG
This sequence comes from Barbus barbus, assembly GCF_936440315.1. NCBI lineage: Eukaryota > Metazoa > Chordata > Actinopteri > Cypriniformes > Cyprinidae > Barbus > Barbus barbus. The sequence continues at coordinate 7,108,202 of NC_136728.1, read as the reverse complement.
TATAAAATGTATGTATGTGTGTGTGTGTATATATATATATATATATATAATTATTTTTTAAAATAGTATTATTATATATACTGCCTATGTAGTCTTGGTTATGACAGTAGTCCGAAAACTATTATTTTGTATTCTGAAAAATTCACACCAATAACACATGCACAATAAGTAATGTAATTATTTTAACTTCATTTTAAAAGGTAAATCTTGAATTTAAGTGATCACTGCTGAACATTGAATAAACCTAGATAACACAACTAAGCTCATTTTGCTGACATTGCAAACATTGCAGATTTGTTCTGCCAGTACCCCAAACCATAAAATCTGTAGACAACCCAGTTTTGTCTAGCAGAACGAAGAAGTCCTCGGCCCACTCTCTGATTCGCCCCAGATGTGCATGACCATGACGAGCTCGTGGGGGGATCTGTCGAAGCCTCGCAATACCCTCTCTACTCCCACAATGCACCTTTGTATTCCTGGGCTTCCCCTTATGGGGCTATTAGTGTCTGCTGCAGTGGTCCTCCTCAGAAAAGAGGCTTTGTCCTCTCTCTGACTGTATTTGTGGCTGTGCAGACCATATCTTTGGAAATCTATTTGAACTTGATGAAGAATTTTCTGGTGCTTTTGAGGTCCTGAACACAAGGAAAGTGCAGATTCTGTTGGTATTGAGCTTTGAGTATCTACTGATCTCCTTCAAGATCATTGTGACGCATGGTTTTGTTAGACATCCACTACAATCTCAGCTCATTGTCAAGAGTGGTGCATGTAAAATATAATGCACCATCAGCATTTCAAGTTGGCGAAAGAGATTTCCAGTGAGTAACATTTCAGTCTGTTCACACAATGCCACACAAGTCATATAAACAACTTTTACGGTACATTATTGAAATGACATGAATGTAATCAAATGCAGATTTTTTTTTGTACAAACTATTCCTTTAATAAGCCATTTGGTCTTAAGCAGAGCAGGTTTTGGAGTCTCTTTGAGCAGATAAAGCGGTGTTCTGACAGAGATCTGTTCCACCCACCCACACACCCGTCCGTTTGTTTGGAGTCCTGATGGAGCAGGAAGCCCCCCGTGTTCCTCTAAGATCCAGTTACCCCTCTATAACCCTCCTGTTGACTTGCCCTCAGTATGCTCTTCCCTCTTCCAGCACAGCACTGAGCGTTTGTTCAGCTTGAGCTGTGCTTTATGTGGTTTCCTGTTAAATACTAGTTCGATAACCTTGTGAAATCCCAACCTTTACATTTTGTCCAACCGCAACTGGTTTTCTCAGAGATTTTATAGGTTATAGCTTAACTTTTTTGTATAATTAGTACAACTTTTTTGTGCCTAGAGGCGTCGTCTGATCCTAATTCTGATCAATTATGGTGCTACATTTACATTACTATTTACATTTGTTCATTTTGCAGACAGTTTTATCCAAAGGGACTTACAATTGAGGAATCTTTAATTTATAACATTTTATATCTTGAATATAAATGTTTAAAGCCTAAAAGTTCATGCTCTATTAGCCAAACAGTAAAATAAATTTGGTAAAATGTTCCTTAAACTCTAAAAGCCCTTGTGAAAGGAATTATAGCCAGACATAGTTGTGTTCAAAAAGTGACGTTTCCTCCCATGCATGTTTACAATAACCTTATCTGCATGGTGATGAAAAACAGATGGAAAGGATACATACTGTATATTCAGGGGTGCACAAGTTTTTCGGTCTGGTTCTCATGAGAGCACCTAGAGATTTGGTTTGGTGCTGACTCTGTACATAGTGTGACCCGTTAAATATAACTATAAAAAATAAAAGTATTAATAATAGTAAAAATAATGTAATTGCGCTTTATTTAATTAGGTTATTTAATAAAATCAAAATAAACAACATAATAAATAAAATGTAAAAGTGTAAAAATTTAAAAAATTTAAAAGTACAATGCTAATATTTACATTTTATTTTTGACTCTTTTCTTATTGTTTTTTTCAATGAATTTTCAATATTTTCAAACCTTAAACCAGAAAGCTTTGATTTTTGCGGGTTGCCGGCGAGTAAGTATATGCACTGCCGGTTTTAGCACTGTCGACTGAAGCGCGTCAGTGAACGAAATGTCACAGTTTCATGTTTTGAAGTGGCTGCGCGTAGCTTAGATTTATGCTTTCTTTTTGAATGGAAATCTTATACAGTATTAAGGTCATTGCACACTGAGTCTGAAGTTTTTGTGTGCGTTTTTCAGTTTTTTTCGTATTCCTCATCCTTTCCTATCAAAATGCAGTTAGTCGACAGTTAGTCGATCAAAAACTGCTTGTGCATTAACAGCCGTCAACCATGTCGGTGCACAAATGAGTGGTTTGAACTTATTTACCCCGCGCATTTTTTATTTTGGTCGCACATGCACACCTGTGCACCACTTGCGTGCACCCCTGCATATATTCCTGTATCAGACAGCCAAGTAAAACATATATTTGTAAATGAAAACCTACTGACAGTTAAATTCGAAGTTACTGCAGATCTTTAGTTGGTTTGAGATTAAATTTATTGATAGAAATTTGATGTTGGTCATGCTGTGGGAGCTGCCCTCGTGGCTGGCTACTGTTTACACAGCTCTGGCAAATATATCACCAACCCAGAAGTTGGTGCATTTTTTAAAGCATAATTTCCAAGAGCTTGTTAACACCGTCATGAATGTTTAACAGCAGTAAGATGGACTTTGTTGTTATTACAGACGTACCTCTCGAGTGGTTTAGTCTGGGAAACCTGGCATGCCTTAGCCATATACGTCTATGTAAACGATTGCTGAGTACACAAACGCACCGCATTGCATTCGATCTTGTTTATTTTAGGCCTGCTTTTCAAAAGGTTCATGTAATTCTCAAACCAGCTTTTAAACAATAACATGCAGATGTGTTCCTCAGGCAGTAAAAGCCTATCCTACAATTGTTTTGTTTCAGTTGCTACTAAATACTTCCCATCACCAATACAAAAGCTCCTACGCCTGTTACCGTCTCCAGGGGTCACATTCACTGCATTGTCCCAACAAGAAACACCCTGAGGCCCCCTGGATAATAGCAGGGATTAACCTCCAAGATAATTCCCTATCTCTAGTACCTTGTATGCATTAGAGGCCTTAGGTGATGGAGTCTTTTCCTGTGGAATGTGTGTTTAATCACGTCACACTGGAATGTGTTTTAAGTAAACAAGCCGTCCCAGACAGGGTCCCGATTCACGTATTGTATGTGTCACACGTATTGTCCTGAATTCTCCTCAGGGGCCAAAAAAGTCTTTGGTAAACTATTTACCCGCCAAATTTACACTACAAAGTTGGCACAGAAGTGCATTTATGTGTCTTTACACAGACTGCATAATGCTGCTCAGAGGTGGCATGAATGCATTTACACTGCAATTTCAACTGTATACTTTGATACGAGGGGATGAGGTGGGTCAGAGCAGGCATAAAATCTGGATTTTATACAGCATTATGTCTTTACAGAGAAATTTAAGCAGGCACAGAGCCTGCAACATGCAAGCTGTGTAAAGATGCCTTAAGATAATTTGTTTTGGCCAAATTTTTAAGCATCCTTCATGGAGAAGATTCCATGATGTAAGTTTTGTCTGATTTTGTATTTATGAATTGAATGAATGCCACCACAAAGTCCGAATTATGAATGGGAAACCTTGTGAGTGCAAAATTTGTTTTGAACCCAGAGTTCATTTAAACACACCTGTAATTTCCAACTCATAAATGCTAACTTTTCAGTAGGGCCTGAATGCACCATCAGAATAATTTGTGCCATGATTTGTACTGATATTTCACTCAATACTGAAAAGTATTGATACAAATTTGTTAAATCTAATTAAAATGGACTATTTCACACAATATTTGTGAGTTCTATCTATTTTTATGCTTATTAGTGTAGTACATTGTTATCTTAGCAACATGCTAATGCCAGACTCTATTGGAATCAATTGCATGTTGCATGAGGAGCACTATTGTTGTGTAGAGCATTCAAAATCAGTCACTTAAGCATTTAAAAAGGATGAAGGTATCTTTGTTGCATTAGACAGCTAGCTTGTTAACTAGGTTTTGGAAAAGTGCTAAACAGGTATGTTAAAAAAATGTAATATGATAAATAGTTTCTTTGACTGGTGAAAATGGTCTTGATGAAGGTTAACAAGGCCGTTAAAAGTATAATTTTCTGTGGATGAGTAGGTTTGTTTAAGGGTCTCATGTTAAGTCATTCCTAACGTGGTGTTTGCTAAGTGTCTCGTCTGTCATTGTGGGGCAGTCATTGCCTTTTGTTCTCCAAACACTTGCAGTGCAGTGCAGCACTAAAGTGTGCAAACAATCTTTTCCTTCATCCTTCCACTCCCACCACCTCCCCCTGACTCCGCTCACTCTTTCAACTCCAGCCTAATAAGGTCACAGTTACTCAAAGTTAGCAGAAAATGCCGCAGTCAATGAACTGTTGTCTTAAACATCTCGGTTCATTTCTTTTAGCCTTTCAATTTTTTTTATTTTTTATCTTTCTGTTGAAATGTGGCCAAGCAATCTACCCAACTAATTTGGAGGAAATATAATTTCTGAATCACAAGTTTGCCAATGCTTTTATGCAAAACACACCACATAATTATTGAATTCTTAGTTAAAAATGTTGTAATTTCAATGTTTTATTTTTTTTACTTCTATTATAAATGCAAAAATGCTACAAATGTATAAATTCATTGTTAATGATAAATTATTAATTCTTATAAATGAAAAAATACTATTTTACCCAATATTTTTTGTGTATTTTATGCTTAGAGTAGACCTTTGTTAACTTAGCAACATGCTTAACTTTAAACCAGCATTATTTTAGTATAATTTCTATGTTATTATAGATTTAAAAAATAATTTGGAAAATAATTTTATTTTTTGTCAGTTCATTTTAATTTAATTCAGTAACATTTTACTAATTTGGTTATGTGCTTTTTTAATTTCTTCTTCTTTTTTTAATATTAACATTTAGGTTTAATTAATTTTTTAATTTTGGCTTCAGTGCAATTTTATTTTTCATTTATTTCCAGTCAGTAATTTTAGTGCTTCAGGTGAAACTTATTTCAGTTAGTTGCCAAGTTTAAGGTTTTTTTTTAAATATCTAAATTTCATTTCAGCTTCCTTTCAGTTAACAGAAATATTTTTAATAGTTTTAGGTAATGATAAGTCTGCATTAAACTTCAGTTCTCTGTACTTAAACCTCAGTGTTCCTGTATATTTTCAGCATGTGATTGTGACCCAAGAGGCATCGCGGAGCAGCAGTGCAACAAGGTCACAGGTCACTGCGTTTGTGTGGAAGGTGTTTCTGGGCCTCAATGTGACACGTGTGCTCGAGGCTACACGGGAGAGTTCCCACACTGCGAGCGCTGCCACCAGTGCTTCGCCGAATGGGATGTAATTGTGGGCGACCTCACCAACCAGACCCACAGACTGGTCCAGAAGGTCAATACCATCAAAGCCACTGGCATTACGGGACCTTACCAGGCCACCATCAATAACGTAGAAAGCAGCGCCAACTCGATCCGCAACATCCTGGCCCAGAATCCAGCCACTCAGCCTCTAACGGAGATCCAGGGACTTCTCGAACAAGCTACGTAAGTTAAAGCCTTTATCTGGATGTGAAAGCAAGTGTAGATCCTTCTCATCAGGTCTCAGGAGAATAATCTGTTTGAATATATCTTCTCTCTGAAGTGCCTTGATGGCTGAAATGAACACAAACCTTAACCTGACGGAGGAGACCTTATCTGAGATCTCATCCGACAACAACAGCACGGACACCAAACTGAAGTCCCTCAAAGAAGAAGCTCAGAAACTCAAACAGATGGTGAAGGACCTTCAGGAGCAGGTGGAGTTTGTGAAGAATTCAGACATTCGAGGTGAGTAACATCACTCAAGATCTTGTAAAGCCCTTTTCTTCAACAGACCCTGGCAATACATCAATGCAAAATGTTTTTCGGTCCACAGGGGCCAGAGCCAGCGTGAATCGATACTATGAGCAGTCCCAGAATGCAGAGATCCGAGCGAATGCCTCCACCATTGACCCGGACAACCTGGTCAATCAGTCTGCCACCCTGCGAACAGAAACAGAAGACTTGATGAACCAGACCAAAGAAGAGTTCATTCAAAGGCAGGATGAGTTTGCGAAGAAACTGGACAACCTCGCTGGACAGCTGGAGACTCTGGACCTGTCTGAGCTTAGCGAGAAGGTAGAGCAGTCAAAAGATTGATGAACAACATGGCCAAGAGCTTATCTAATCACTGACATACAGTAGTTTTAATCAGCAAAGTTTAGTTTTCAGAAACAAATCAATGTCATTTTCATGTTATATTTTTGTAAAAAATCATTGGAGATCCTTAGGCTTTTGTTTCTTTTTTTTTTTTTTGGGGGAAGTCGTGGCCTAATGGTTAGAGAGTCGGACTCGTAATCGAAAGGTTGCGAGTTCGAGCCCCCGGCCGGCAGGGATTGTAGGTGAGGGGAGGGAATGTCCAGCGCTCTCTCCACCCTCAATACCACGACTGAGGTGCCCTTGAGCAAGGCACCGAACCCCCAATTGCTCCCCGGGCGCTGCAGCATGGCTGCCCACTGCTCCGGGTGTGTGTTCACGGTGTGTGTGTGTGTGTGTGTGTGTGTGCATTTGTTCACTACTCACTGCTGTGTGTGTGCACTTGGATGGGTTAAACGCAGAGCACCAATTTCGAGTATGGGTCACCATACTTGACAATACGTCACGACTTGACTTCTTGTCACATAATATTCTAAACTTTCTATTACATTTCTCAAATTGTGCGGCTCGTTGAAGATAGGTGTACTGTTGCTGATTGGACTTATGTTTTTGCTTGGCGGATGATAAAACAAGTGAAAACCTTAGTAATATCAAGAGACCAGAGTGTTATAGAGTCTTAGGGCTGGGCCAGTAATCAGACTCCCAGAACACACTAACAACTGCATAGCAGTGAGTTTGCAACTACCTAGAATCAAAAATATAAATACATAGATGCCTCATTAGTGGCTGTTTCTGTGTGCCGCTATATGTAAGCCGTCGGCCATATTGGAATGGTAAAGGTCGGTCCGTGAACACTCGAGAGCAAGTTGATTGTGTGTCTGCAACTGTAGTTATACGCATATATGAATTCACATGTAATTGGTTTCCAAAGTTGGATTACAAAATTCCAAAAAGTGTCCGAACTTTTTCAAAATTTTCCAAAAGTTCTAAAATGGCAGATGAATGTGGAATATACATATTCATATCTATGCCTAGAACATCCCTAGTAACCATAGAAATGTAAAGGTAGATGCCTTATTATCAGCTGTTTCCATTGGCCGCTATACATAAGCTATTCACCATATTGAAATGGTCAAAGCAGGTCTATGAACACTCGAGAGAATGTTGACTGTACATATGCAACCCTAGTTATCTGCATGCAGAGCTGGGTAGTAATTGATTACATGTAATCTGGATTACGTAATCAGATTTAAAGGAACACTCCACCTTTTTGGAAATAGGCTCATTTTACAAACAGTTGAGTTTTACCGTTTTTGAATCCATTTAGCCGATCTCCGGGTCTGGCGGTAGCACTTTTAGCGTAGCTTAGCTTAGATCATTGAATCTGATTAGACCGTTAGCATTTCACTCAAAAATGACCAAAGAGTTTCGATATTTTTCCTATTTAAAACTTGACTCTTCTGTAGTTACATCGTGTACTAAGACAGATGGAAAATGAAAAGTTGTGATTTTCTAGGCCGATATGGCTAGGAACTATACTCTCATTCCGGCGTAATAATCAAGGAACTTTGCTGCAGTACCATGGGTGCAGCAGACGCAATGATATTATGCAGCAGTTTTAACTTTGTGATCTCTCTCCGGATAGACATGTGGCAGTCCAGCTGGCTCAGAGAACTGTGCCGACTCTCCCTGCGGAGGCCTGAGTTGTGTGGATGGGGAAGGAAACAGGAAGTGTGGAGGAGAGGGATGTGATGGCCTCACCACGCTGGCCCACAATGCCTGGCAGAAAGCCAAGGACTTTGACCTGGAGATTATCAGCGCTATGGAGGAAGTGGACAAGCTCTCCAAAATGGTGAGGTTTCTCAGCTGATACTGTATCTGCTGTTGATATGATAAAAGATTTTGCAATGCATTTTTGTAGAGATATGCTTCTGTTTGGATCTTCTCACTGTTAAGCACTTGACAACTGCTGAATGCTTTTGTGTATTCATTGTAGGATTTAAAGGATTTTTCTTTAATTTATATGTTCAGGTGTCAGAGGCAAAGGTAAAAGCAGATGAAGCAAAGCTTAATGCTCAAGAAGTGCTGGCAAATACCAATGAGACCAAAAAGCGTGTGGATGGAAGCAACGAGGAGCTACGACAACTCATCAAACAGATCCGAGACTTCCTCACTCGTAAGAAACGCATACAGGTTTCGTTGAGATAGGTTGCTTGGATGATCAAGTCCTTGAATTTGAACTCCTACTCTATCTGGTTCTACAGAAGATGGAGCGGACCTGGAAAGCATTGAGGCTGTGGCCAATGATGTTCTGCAGATGCAGATGCCCACCACTCCAGCCCAGCTGCAGAACCTGACCACAGAGATCAGGGAGCGCGTGGGCAGCTTGACAGAAGTCGAGGACATCCTCAATCAGAGTGCTGCTGACATACTGAGAGCAGAAAGCCTGCTGGAACAAGCCCGAAAGGCCAGGTCTGAGATTTATTTATTCAGTCATTTACAACAGTTTCATATAGTAGGCACTTGCCCCGATTTTTGCAACCTCATTACCAAATGTGATTATTATTTCCATCAAATAAACATCAAAATTTGTATTTTGCATGCTAGGTTAATTTTTCTTTTCATTTTCTGCAATAATTTATTTGATAGTTCATGCAAAAACATGGGATCTGTGCCTCTAATGCTTCAAAAATGTCATCAGACACTAAAGCAGTGGTTCTCAACTATTTTGACTCGAAGTCCACCGTTGTCCAACATAATATTCAAGTCTCCCCTTCCCCATATTATTTGTAAGATATTTTCAGTATTTCTACTGTAATTATAACAAAACTGCAAGTTTTCAAACTTTTCCATTAACAGAAACTAGGATTACTGACACGCTAATTAACCATAATAGTTAAAAAAAACAACAACAGTAGTTATAGAACAGATAATAAGAAAAATTATTTTATTTATTTATTCATTATTTATTTTAGAATTTAATTTATATTTGATATTAGTATAAATAAAATTTTGCTGATCGGCAAAAAAAGGCCCAATATGATACCAAGTTAAAAAAATACCAATAAAACTTTCCATCATGTACCTTTTTTTTTTTTTTTTATTAAATGGATGTATCAGCCTTCATGTATTTATAAAATAAGTCAAATTAATGTCAAAGTCAGTTAAATGTCAAAATGTTAAAAATCAAGATTAGGCATGAAATAGTAATACAATAATACAAGACTTCTTCGTCTTGCAAATAGTTGTTGAAAGCAAAAAACTTGGTAGGAAAACGTGACATAAAGCAAAACTATTTTTGGAACAAGCACCCCAAAATTAGCAAGAAACACGCATCGGATTTAATTTCGATGTTAGGCTGTGTAATTTTGTGATTTTAATTATCTTAAGTCATCCTGTGGCCCTCTAGTGGGCTCCTGGTTGAGAACCATTGCACTACAGTGCACCATATCTGTGGAATGTGGTAGCATTGCCACCTACTGGCCAGTTCGTTGAACAACATGTTTGTATATTCTCTGGTTTTCACAGGAAGGAGGCGACAGATGTGAAGAACACAGCTGAGATGGTGAAGGAGGCCTTGCAGCAGGCTGAGCGTGCCCAGAGTTCAGTAACCGAGGCACTGAAACAGGCCAGGGCTGACATCAAGGGAACGCAAGACTTGCTGGTCTCGGTAAGTCTACATCACCAGTCATTTGTTCCAAGGGAACAATTTTAGGCTTGCTTTAGTCATTATCAATATGGTGCAATTTGGAATTGATATTTGAGGCCACTTTATGTGACTCTTTTGTACAAAAGGTGGAGTCTGAGACATCTGACTCCGAGCTAAAACTGAGTAACGCCACCCGAAGGCTCCTGAAGTTGGAAAGCGATGTAGCTCTGCTCAAAGAAAAGGCTCTCAACACCTCCACCAGCGCCAACAGCACAGAGAAAGAGGCTGATAGCATCAACGCACTGGCTGAGCAGCTCAAAAAGGTGCATGAATGACCTGGACATGATGATCTTTGGTATTAAGTTTTTTGCGTTTGTAACCTCCTGTGCTGTGGACTGTTTATGCAGGATCTGGATTCAGAGCTGAAGGACAAGTACAGTAGTGTTGAGGAGCTGATCACACAGAAAGCTGAAGGAGTGGCAGAGGCCAAGAAAAGAGCAGAGAAACTCCAACAGGAAGCCAAAAATCTGCTGCTACAAGCCAGCGACAAACTCCAGCTTCTGAAAAGTACATCAATACTGCATCTCTAATTCCTGTGAAGCAAATATTACTGCATCAGCATTAGAAAAGAACTATCACACAACTGGCTCCAATTTAATCTTTTAATGTTCTCACTTACAATTTCAGATCTTGAGAAGAACTATGATGAAAATCAGAAGCTGCTGGAGGACAAGGCCAATGAGCTGGTGGATCTGGAGAAGGCTGTGAAAGAACTGCTTCAGGAGATCAGTCACAAAGTCACCGTCTACAGCACCTGTCTGTTTTAACGCTACTACTGACTGCTTTAGGAAAATATATTAAATTACCGTCTATGCCAAATCCCTGAGAAGGTTTTGTGAGTTTTACCCATACGTCATGATCATTGTATGGAAGGGTGTTACACACTTTTATGAACACAAGAGAATGTTATTTTTAAAACAGCAGACCAAAGAGTGAATGTAAGATATGCCCAACATAACTATGAGACTGCAATTACATTGACCTCATTGTTTCAATTTTAGATTAAAGTCAAAACAAAAAGTAAAATAAAATAAATGTGATTTTTTTTGGTTACTGATATCTAATGCCAACTCTGGAATACTATGAAAATTCAATCAGAATAAACTCAAGTTAGTAATACAGTGTGAAACTGTCGTTGTTACAGTGTGAATTTGTCTCATGTTAACAAAATACAATATGAGGAAATCAATCAATCTGAGGTTTCATCTTCTGAAACCTTAAAAGATGGAAATAACAGTGGAGACTTGTGTATTGTGGAAGAATTGCACTTTATTCAAAAATACGTTTGCATTGTTTGTTTTATTGCTGTAATATGATACTTGATATGGAGCTGCGGTGGATCGGGATCACGGCTGTAGGCCGGAACTGGAGCTGTACTGAAACGATGAGGCTCTTAGGCTGATGATACCCGGGGCAACTTTGGGCAATGTTGCTGTCAACAGGCAACCAGGTGAGACACAGGGCCCACGATCTAAAGTATCATTGACTCAATGGGAAAGTGCCCAAACATTGCTCAAAAAAAGCTGCCCGGCAAAGTTGCTCAAAATGTTGCCTTGTGTATCATCAACCTTAGGCTGCGGCTCTGACATTGTTGCTCATTGTGGTCATTAAAATATCCAGATCATAAGAGTCATTTGCTTGTGAATTAGTCACTAGTCGTGCTGCATATGTGACTATGTTATAGTAATGTTATTTGTCAACATTGCGTTAGTTATATTATGCTTAATTAACTTCATATAAAGATAAAAAACTTGCAGATGCGTTTTCATGCCATTCAGTCTTTTATCTCAGTACAGTCAAATTAGACTGCTTTCACAACACACGTTAAATAAGTTTTGGCCACTTTTAAATTTTTTTAATAAAGGGAGATTAACAGTGTGCAGATCTTTTTGCTATTATTTGATGTTACTGTATATAGCAATAAGTATTGGCGGTTATGAACAGGCCTTAACGGAGGCACCTCAAAGAAGCAGATAATGACAGAAACTCAAGGCAGTCTTACAGTGCCTTAAACCCCCAGTGAGCAAGCCAAAGGCGACAGTGCCAAGGCAAAACTCCCTACGAAATTAAATGCAGATTACATAAAGCACTATAATAATAATAAAATAAAAAATTGAATTAATAGAAAATAAACATATAGGCTCTAGCGGTACCCAATTTGACCTCATTCATGTGCAGCAATGGATGACACGAGGCTGATCGTGGAGGTCGAAAAACACGAAGTGCTTTATGATCCCACCAATAAATATTACAAAGACTTATCTTTGAAGGAAAAGGCCTGGGTTGAAGTTGCTTCTGCAGTTTCTTCAGATGGTAAGTTATCAATTTCATATTTAACTGTAATCAGTTCCATAGAGAAAAGTGGACTAGGCTACTAAAAAAAACAAATAAAAAATCAAAACATCATTCGCTGTATTTTTAAAATATGTATAACAATGTATTGATTATTTTATGTAGCTCAGTCACTTAGTACAGTGATCACCTGTCTTTTTTTTTTGTACAAAACGTACATAAACGGTGGATGTGCTTCCTCTCAACGCCGTGGTGTAATATTAAATGGACAAATTTGACTGAAGTCTAAAAATGTTCTTCATATGTCTATATCAAGATGTACTGTAGTATACATTAAACAAACATGTTTATACTTATGAAATTATAAGAGTTATATAAAATATAAATGTTTAATTTGCATGTAATCTTCTGCATATATACACACCTTTCCTGGTCAGTCCTTTTGTATATTATAAATGAAACATGAACAATCGATTTTTAAGAAGAATTTATTTACATAAAGAACTCTATGTACACTGTTTTAATTAACTTTTATTTTATTTTTATCTGTAAAGCATATGTTAAATCAGAGTGTATATGTTCTTATTGCTGCGGCCGTCACGCTCTACAAACGCTTCCGGTGTGAATACTCTGGCGAGTTTGCAGCTGCAGCAAGGCTGTATTTACGCTGCTCATGCGCCGCTCACGCTTGCGGTGTGAAACCGGCGTTACCTGTATAATACAGCACTTACCTACACTTTACAACTCCTACCTTTAGTCTACAGACCTTACCTGTATTTTACAACCCTTACCTGTACTCTGCAACTCTTACCTTTAGTCCACAACCTTTACCTGTACTTTACAACCCTTACCTGTACTCTACAGCACTTACCTGTACTCTACAACTCTTACCTTTTGTCTACAACCCTTACCTGTACTCTGCAACTCTTACCTTTAGTCTACAACCCTTACCTGTACTTCACAACCCTTACCTGTATTCTACAGCACTTACCTGTACTCTACAACCCTTACCTGTACTTCACAACCCTTACCTGTATTCTACAGCACTTACCTGTACTCTACAACTCTTACCTGTATTTTTCAACCCTTACCTGTATTCTACAGCACTTATCTGTTCTTTACAACTCTTACCTTTAGTCTACAGACCTTGCCTGTACTCTACAACTCTTGCCTCTAGTCTACAACTCTTACCTGTATTTTACAACCCTTACCTGTATAATACAGCACTTACCTGTACTTTACCACCCTTACCTGTATAATACAGCATTTACCTGTACTTTACAACCCTTACCTGTATTCTACAGCACTTACCTGTACTCTACAACTCTTACCTGTACTTTACAACCCTTACCTGTATAATACAGCATTTACCTGTTCTCTACAACTCTTACCTGTACTTTACAACCCTTACCTGTATAATACAGCATTTACCTGTTCTCTACAACCCTTACCTGTACTTTACAACCCTTACCTGTATTCTACAGCACTTACATGTACTCTACAACTCTTACCTGTACTTTACAACCCTTACCTGTATTCTACAGCACTTACCTGTACTCTACAACTCTTACCTGTACTTTACAACCCTTACCTGTATTTGACAGGCCTTACTTGTACTTTACAACTCTTACCTTTAGTTTACAACTTATTCCTTTAGTCTACAAGCCCTACCTGTACTTTTCAACTCATACCTGTATTTCACAGGACTTACCTTTAGTCTACAATTCTTTACTTTAGTCTATAACTCTTACCTGTATTTCACAGGACTTGCCTGTGCTCTACAATTCTTACCTTTAGTCTACAACTCTCACCTGCACTCCACAATTCTTACCTGTACTTTACAACCCCCCTAGCAACTGCCCTGAATGCACCTGTATGTTGGCCATGGCATTGAGTTGGTCCTGTGGTGGTTTGTGGTCTGGGTTGTGCGAACTGAGGGCTGCTTAGGCTTTACCTGTGCACTGAGGGACACCTGTGGCCGCGGGGCTGAGGGGTCCTGGACTGACGCTGAAGCGCTGAGGGGTGCCTGTACTGCGGCCGCAGCGCTGAGGTGGCCCTGCGCTGTGGCTCTTGTACTGTGTTTTCTAGCATAGGCTCAAGGACAGGCAACTGTGACATGGACTCAGGAACACACTACATTGCTAGCAGAAATACAACTATAACCACACACTGCAAAAAAATGGCTTATTTTAGTTAGTATTTTTGTCTTGTTTCTAGTCAAAATATTCTTAAATCAGACTAGATGAGCAAAATGGCTTAATATATTTTGTCTTGTTTCCGGGGGGGGGGGGGGGGCACCCTGTCTACCTCACTGGCAGACAATTTTACTTGTTTTAAGAAAAATGCACTTAATTTAGTCCCCCCCCCACCCCCCCAAAACAAGACTAAATATATTAAGTGATTTTGTTTATCTAGTAAAAGTATCGTGATTTAAGAATTTTTTGATATTTTGCCTAGAAACAAAACAAAAATACTAAGTAAGATAAGCCATTTTTTTGCAGTGCATCAACTTAATACACTGATTTTACAAAATTGAGGCAAAGTTTGACTATTACGACTGGTTTTGTTGGGCATAAAAGGATATTTTTAACAGTAAAATGTAGAAATTATGTGCACATTACATGCACTTCCAGTTAGTGAAAAAAGTTAGTATTTTAGAACACCTTAGAAACTAAGTTAGTATTTTTATAGTGCACATATCACCGATAAGTGCACAGTGAGCGTCATTAGGGGACACAACAAGAGACTTCAGGGGCAGTGGCCACAACATGCGCTGCTTCATGACAGAGCTTACTTTATGACCATTAGAAAATTATGTTCTATAAAGTATAAATATGTATCCATGTACTTTTCATTTTGAATACTATGAATACAAACATACTACTAATTTCACATACTAGAGGCTGGAAATGAAAGGGACCTCGGGGAGCTTTGGCCATGACAGGGGAGACCTCAAGCAGCATTGGCCGTCACAGGGACCTCAGGGAGCGTTGGCTAACACAGAGACCTCAGAAAGTGACAGCCACCACAGGTATCTCAGAAGCCATGGACAAATCAGGTAACTTACCTCAGGGACAAACCTCAAGCCTCTAATATGAATAATGGCCTTACATTGAGAAGTTTATAGGTCAGTGCTTGTCAGATTTGTCCTGCGAACCCCACAACTGCACATTATGTGTCTCTGTTTTTGGACAAACTCAGTTCAGATCTTACAGTGTCTACAAATGAAATGATGAGATGAATTAGGTGTGTAAATTGAGAGAGACAAACAAAATGTGTAGTGGTGGGGGCTCCAAGACAGGTTTGGGAAGCACTGATGTAGGTGAAAATGGTGGTCCGGCATCCTTTGAGGAAGGTTAAACTTAAATGGCTACTGAGGCCACCTACCTGTACAATTACATATACACCTCTTACCTGTACTATACAACACTTACAAACTCTACAACACATACCTGTACTATATTACTCTTACCTGTAGTGTACAACTCTTACTTAGTATTTTTCCATCCTTCAGTGCAGTGTTTTTTAATCCTGGTCTGTTTGTGTGTGTCTCGTCTTATCTGACACCCAGGACTGAAATCCACTTAGAGAAGTAATGAGTTTATCATGGAGTCACCAGCAGAGCAGAATCAGCAGATGTGAGACCGAAGCAGCGCGAGTTCAGTTCAAACTGAATCCACTGTGACGACATAAGCGGCTCATAGAACGTTCGCGCGACACGTTCTACTCGATTTACTGAACAAACACTTCCTGCTCCCCGAAAATATAAAAGACCCATTACAAAACTGATATAAATAGCCCTATCCTTATGTTCTAGAGGTTCTGTAAATGTTTTTGTCACTCCTCTAACTCCGGTGAGAATAAAGAACATGTGTATTAACCCACATGAAAAAATACTATAGTAATTTATAGTAAATTCTAGCCTATATTATTTTTGAACCATACTATAGTAAAGTACTTGAATTAATTTGTTGTGGTAATTCTATAGTTGCTGTGGTAATATAACAACTATAGTAATATAAACAAATTACTTCACCCAATACTGTACTAAGTTTTCTACAACTATAGGGTATATTATACTACAATACACTACAGATTACTGTAGTAAAAACTAAAGTACTGCATACACTATTTATTACAGTTTATCAGTTTAAACTACAGTATGCTGTAGCATTCATTAACAAAGTGTTGTAAATACTATAATATATACAGTATAATACACTTTACTATAGTGTTTACTATAAATTACTATTCATGTGGGAATATTGCATGTTTTTTAGTTGATGAATTTATTATATTGGTGAATTTAAAATTGAAAGTTAATGATTTAGACTGTTTTTCACATGCTGTGGGAGAATCAGAAATGGCCTATTTTCATGATCCTATATGTAAAAACGTTTCTGATAGGCCTATATTTTAATAAAACGTATTTTGAAGCTACATCCACAAGTCAGCACGCCATATAGAGTTACCGAGTGTATACTTTTTTTTTTTGCTGTAGGCTGATTTAAAAAAAGTTAATATGAGATACAAATGTTAAGATGTTATGCTGTTTTGGTAAATACTTTTAAATAAATGTACTAGTATCCTCCTATGCTACTACTTCCAAATGGGAAAATGCATTGAACACTGCATTTCTGTTGAAGTATAGAGTTGCAGAGTTGTGAAAAACGATTAAACTTTTTTTAGTTAACACCGAACTAACTAATTAAAGTCGAACAAAATCACAGAAAGGGAAAATTAACAAAAGGGGAAAGAACCATAGACTGTAAAAAAAGAAAGGTCTTGGCTTAAGTACAGCATACTATTGGTTACTATAAAGACTGTCCTTTAATTTCCAACAATGCATTATGTTGTAGTTTTTCTTCTTCGCTGAAATAAGGTAAAGTAGGCTATTCAAACCCGTGTTAAAAATCTACTAAAACGAATAACAACTGCAAAAAAGACAAAAGTATATAAAATGACCACTAGATGGCAGCATATAAAAAGGTTTCGGTGGTCACCACCGCAAACCGCAACAAAATAAAAGGCGATGAACAGACATAAACAACGTCTGTGTCCTTAAAAGTCAAGTGTATTCACATTTTCATTGTATTTAGTTTCGTAAGAGCGAGGCTCCTTCCAGACATGTCAACAAATTAAGCAAGCTCCACTGTTAAGTCACCGCAATTACAAGCAGAAAATTCAGCTGTTGCTGAGCTCCATCATGTTGCCATTGTTAATGCAGCTCATTTCACTTGTTTATTTTTATTTTTTAATGCCCACTGGTTTGCTCATAACAGCTAATTTCACTTTAAGGACATTTAGGGACATCTGTAATGACATGCTCCACATTATGCTCCACATTAAAAATAGCAACAGCCTCCCAAATAATAAAACAATTTATACGATCATCTGCTCCTTTTTAACAGATGGTCACTATACAAGAATAGCTAGACTTCCTTTTTAGCCATTCTCTTCTGTTTTCATTCTATAAAAGCAGAAATAAATTCAGAATTTTATGACCAATTTTTCTTTGTTGCTAGTGCATACAGAAGCCTATTTTATGATGGATCTAAAAAATACTAACCTGAAAAATGTATACAGAAAATGCATAGTTGTTACATGGAAAAAGTAGCCTATCATGTGGATATATCGGTAATACTGACATCGAAAAGATAATATAAATTATCAACTGTATCTGAATTATGAATAACCTTCATCTGGACGGTCCCTATGGCTTTAATGCGGAATTGAAGGGAGAGGCTGCGCGTTCACAATCCCTCCCCTTCCACTGTGGAGGCGGGAGCGCGCAGTGGATTCTGTCCAAACTCAAGCGCGAAGAGAAAACAGCCTCTGGACCGCTCAGCTTCACACGGACACTAAAATGCATCTTCTGCCTTCTGCTAACCAAAACAGCAGAGATTTCCAGAGGGATATAAAATGCTGCATCATGTTTTGGGATGAATTGACATCTGAGCATTAAATATTGTTATTAGTTTTCATCAAGTGTCGTGTTGACTGAAATCCGCGCGAGTGTTAGGAATATCACTTACAGGTAAGGCATTATTAATGTTAAACCTTTTAAGCGTACACATTTTCAGAAAGTAATTCGAATCTGTAAAAGTGAAACTTTCAGCGAACGAATAGGTTGAAACAGTCGCTACAAATCTCGAGAAGTTTAAGACATTCACAAAACAAACTGTTTTTGATTAAAAAGTGAAGCGGGTTTTCAGGACGCGGGACAGCGACATGATCCAAGCGTTCCGGTCTCGAGCCGTTCGGCAACACAGCAGGACGCTCAGGGATGTCCGATGTCTTTTGTGTTTCCTCTCATTGATCTCAATTAGTCGACAACAACTTGAAAAAGAGAGACAAGAAATAATACAAAAGCATTTGCATTTGGTAACTTTTCAAAATAAATTTGCACGAACGTCAAATGCTTTTTTATAATCACCCTCATAATGTGCAAAGCTGTCAGTTTGCGTTATCACTTTATATGACTCTTTTTTTTTATCATATGGCTCTTGCATTTGGTCTTTGTGCATGAAAAATATAGAAATCATTTGTACTAATCTGCACCTTCATGTGTGCTTGGCAGGTGCTGAAAATGGCAACCAAATACCTGATGCTTATTGCCTTGGGGACTGCAGTGATTGGCAGTGCGCACAGTTGCCCTGAGCAGTGCAAATGCTCCGATAAATCAAACCACCAGTTTACAGATTGTGCCTACAAAGAACTTCTGGAAGTACCCGTGGGCATGCCATCCAATGCGACCACCCTGAATCTTTCAGCGAACAAGATTAAAGTGCTGAAACCCAAAAACTTTAAAAATGTGACCCAGGTGACCTCTCTTTGGTTGGCTCACAATGAAATCGTCACCATTGAGAGGGGCACCTTTGCTCCGTTGATTCAGCTGAAAAATTTGGATATTAGCTACAACAAAATCGTGCATTTTCCATGGGAAGACTTGACCAATATCACTGCCCTGCAGTTGTTGAAGATGAACAATAATGAGATGGTTAGTATCCCCAAGGATACCTTTGCCAACCTGAAGGAACTGCGTTCGGTCCGTATTAACAATAACAAGTTTACCACCATCGTGCAAGGAACGTTTGATGCTTTGGTTGCCATGTCTCACCTTCAAATCTTCCACAACCCCTTCACCTGCTCCTGCAACCTTGAGTGGCTCAGGGACTGGATCAACAAATCCTCAATCTCCATCCCTGAGCAAAACAGCATTGTCTGCGATGCTCCTTCCCACCTCAAAGGTACTCAGGTCACTAGCATGCCCAAACTGGACTGCAAAACCCCATCAGTGTCCATCACATATCAGCCAAACATCGAAAAAACTGAACTCTATGAGGGATATACGGTCATGCTTTACTGTGAAACAAAAGGAACCCCTAAACCTGCGGTCACATGGGAGATATACGCTGGAAACCAACTAATTACATTCCCTTTGCCAGCCATTGTTGAGAAAATTGAGATTCCGATTAATGGACCACCTACGAACACCAGGTTCCTTGTGTTTCAAAACGGCACCTTGATCATTCCTCGCTTGAGCAAGAAAGAAGATGGAAACTACACATGCTCTGCTGTCAACGACATGGGGAAAGCCGAGCGCTCGGTGAGACTTGTTGTGGCAGGCACCAAAAAGCACACCAATTCCATGCTGGACCCAAAAGCATCCAGCCATTTACCAGAAGACAAACTTGGTTCAAAAGGCTCCAAAAACAGCGTTATTAGCATGTGGCCCAAATCTGAGGAGAAGACAAAGAGCCTTCCAACCGGAACATCTCTCATTACGGTGGATAAAGAGCAAGAGGAAGAAGGGACCGGTACTTTGCCATTTGTTGGCAAATGCGGAATAAATGATGGCACACAGTATGTCTCCAACCATGCTTTCAACCTCAGCTTGGACGAACTCAAACAGTACACGTTTGATTTCGGGGTTATTGCTTTGGAAGTTTCAGAAACTGAGGCCAAAGTTCAGCTGAACCCTTTCCAGATGGCAAACGCCAAGTCAAACATTCACCTCAGCCAACAACAAGACCTCCAAACTGTGAATAAAGAGCCTTTTAGTCTTTTCCAGACATCCACCAAAAAGTCACCCCTGGACATTTTGTACATTTGCGTCGGTACTGGCAATGGACATTCAGTGGTGAAGTGGTCCAAGATAGAGGAGGGCCTCAACACCTATCGCTTCCAGGGCCTCAAGCCAGGCACTAATTACACCCTGTGCCTCACCTATGGGGGCCAGGACTGTCAAGTCCAAGTGGTCTTCACAACTAGAAAGAAAATCCCATCTTTGCTAATTATAGTGGTTGTTAGCATTTTTTTGCTAGCTTTGGCAACCGTTCCCCTGCTGGGCGCCACCTGCTGCCATTTGCTCTACAAGTATCAAGGCAAGACCTACAAGTTGATCATGAAGACGCAAAACCCAGATCAGATGGAAAAGCAAATAGCGACGGATTTCCACCCCAGGGCGTCTTTTGTGGGATCCGAGAAGAACTTCAACCCAAGTGAGCTGGAAGAGGGAGAAGGCGAGGCTGATGGCGAGGAGGGAGACGGAGAAGGGGAGGACATGGAGGGCAGCGTGGTGACTGAGTCCATTCCCGAGTCACAATCCAAAACGCAGGAGGAGTTTGAGGTTGGATCCGAGTACAGCGATCGGTTGCCGCTCGGGGCTGAGGCGGTAAACATATCTGCGGAGATCAACGGTAATTACAAACAACCCCGTTGAGATGTTTGTTGTTCGTTTGCTCTGAAACACAATAAAAACCAGGTGAACACGGACTGTCAACTCACTTAATACAGACACGTGCTGAAAAAAAACCCCGCGCGCTCATTTTTACCTCAGTAAGTTATTAAGTGCATACTATGAGTGTTCATTATTACAAATAGGCTTTTTGAGATTTATCGAGTGGACTGGACTTAAATGGACAAATATATCTTCAGAAAACCTCATAAAATAATTCACCCTGTGTAAGTCTGGTCACTTTAGCATAATTGTAAATGTACATTGTGTCCAGTGGCATCCATTGTAAGTCATCGAAGCACGAGCGTTATTGTATAGTGGACATCGAGCGCTTCTGAGGGGAAACATAATTTAAAAAAATCACCGTTTTCACAGCATGTGTGTGTCTGGAAAACCAGCCAGATCACCTTGAAAAAAAAAAGTTTAAGTGTAATGTGGGATCCCAAAATGTGTGATTTTTAATGTATTTGCGAACGGGTGCTTTAGAAATATCTCTCGCCTTTATGAACTGACTGAACGTGTCCTTTCTTCTTTTTGAGATAGCCTACTTGTTCGTGGCATGTCACACAAAAGTATTTTCAAGTGTGTTTTATTAGGATACTATCTATAGACTGTAGATATTAAATGTCGATTTGTGATGTAAGCCAAGTAACCTGAGAAGATGATCTCTCTTTTTTTATATATATATATATAAATAGCCTAATGGTCTGTTTTTACCATCAGTCAAAACGACATCGAGTGTCGAGTTAATTGACGCATAGTGGCTTGTTTCGTGTCCCACTGTCCAATGATGTTGTAAAAATACTCAAACCTTTTAAAGATTTTGATATGATTTTATGTACGTGACCTTAATAAAATATTGAACGAACAAATGTATTGGACATTGTTTGCAAACGCAGAAAGTGTTTGTGTGAATGCAGACAAGCTCTCAGCACAGTTCAGAAAATCATTGAACGCCGTCTGAAAGGAGCCCAGAGCCCTCGAACATCTAGGCTACATGTTTTTGCTTTTATTTTAATTTGCAAAACTAACAAAGACTCGTGTAATGTACGATTTATTTAGTTTTTAGTTTTTCTCAAACGAATATTTCAAAACAAATATATAAATAGTTCGAATATAGCCTATAGGATATTTAGCCTATTTGACATTTAAATTCACGAAATTAATTATTTTTACATTTAGAATAAAATGTGTAATAGTGTTTATTTTTCGTTATGGATATTGTAATGAATTCTTGAGAAAACTATTGTGTAAAAGAAAAAGAAAAAACATGATTACGGAACAGTTGCGCTCTCTCAACATCTGTCTAGTCATTGTTATTTAGTTTAAATAGGCTATTCGTAATAACCCTATGAATCATACCACTGCATGGAAAAAAATCGCGTGCATACTGATTTAAATGGTTTTCATTTGGTTTCATTAAAATATAGTATCATGCTGATTGGCACGTCTTTACTTGACGCTGGAGATGGCACTATTTCCCTTGATTCAACACAGGGAGGGAGCATACCTTTATTTTTAATATTCATTTCATTTCAATCACAAATATGCCATAGGTAGCAGAACAAGACATAAAAGAGGGAAATATCAAAATTAAGAGTCAATGTGAGACAGATTGTATATTTTGTCAGAGATGGAAACAATTGTAATACAATTACAGCAGATGTTGTTTTAATGAGAACAGACACAGATCAACCCATAATGGACATTATTGGTTTCATCTATGATAAGAACATTCTCACCACTGGTCACACCAATGAGTGCAAAAATGAAGACGCTGGCTGAGTGGAAATGAATAATTCTTCAATTTGCAAACGAGCAGAACCTGTACATTCATAAATAGTCACACATACTAACCTGGCAGCAAGCGGTTAGATGGGAGTTCAGTGCCAAACTAAATTTCCTGATACTCTAAGTCCAAGACGGAGAGATGCAACAAAGGACACAATACATCCATCCATTCATCCACACACATGTGCAAAGGATCCGTTATCTACAACTGCATGAAGTTCTTCCTGAGGCACTGAGCTGTAAGTGCACTTAGCTAAAACACATGTGCTTCTCTGCTACACCAAAGCAAATAATACTAATATTAATATCTGGCCAGCAGCCATTAAGTATGAAGAGGCTGGGGGCAGGGAGGGCCGATCTTCTTCTCCACATGGTGATTTTCAGTCCTCAGTTGTTGGTGGCGGCGCTATCTGCTTCTTTGCTAGGCTCCTTGATGCTGTCTTCCTTTTTGCTGCCCTCCTTGGAGGTCCGGTTGAGGGCTCCGTTGATGAAGCTTTCAGAGCTCTGGCGCTGGAAATGTTTCCTGGTGCCCACCAAAGACGGGTTGTTGACCAGCGTGTAGAGGAGCTGCCAGTGCGCTCGCGCCCGCTTGGCATTGGACACCTTGTTCTGCTTCTTCTCTTGCTGGACCAGCTGAATACCTTAAAATGTTGAACATGTAAGAAACAGGTTAAGCCAACATGTAGATAAAGATTACTCAATTTCACTTTAAGTATCTGTAAGTGACAAGAAAAATATCACTGATATCTGTCTATTCATAATACATGATATCTGTCACACACACACACACACACACACACACACACATATATATATATATAAATATATATACAGAGAGGGAGAGAGGCGTAGGCTATATAAAATGTACATATAATAGCTATTACAACCCCATATATATACGTGTGTGTGTGTGTGTGTGTGTGTATATATATATATATATATATATATGCGTGTGTGTGTGTGTGTGTGTATATATACACACACACACATATATATATATATATATATATACACACACACACACACACACACAATTTCAAATTCCAAAATATTTTTTCCATTTTTTTCCCCAAACTCTGCTTAAGAGGGCTGAGGGTGGACGGAGGAGCTGAACACGCAGCGCCGGATGAAGCGGGTGCAGAAATCAAGGGTGTTTGAATGTGGGTCAGACAGAGGGTCAATGGTTCATTTGAGAGATAGGTGGCGGTAATGCACTTATAAGTCTGCGATCCGCCGTAAAGCAAGAAGAAGAAGAAGTAGGTAATCCAGAGGAAGTAAACAGTCCGGTCGCTGCTTGAGTTGGGCGGCTGTTAAAACCCCACAGTGGGTCTCCTTTCACAGCTAAATGCAGCAGTCAAACCTTATATTAGAAAACGATGTCAACAGCAATGAACTTTGGAAGCAAGTCCTTCCGACCGCGTCCACCGGACAAAGGATCGTTTCCCTTGGATCATTTCGGTAAGCGTGATTGTGCAACAAACATGACTTTGAGTTCACAAATCAAAATAATATTTTGTGTACACAGGTGAATGTAAATCATTTAAAGATACATATATGCGATGCCTTCGAGACAACCGGTTTGACAGCTCGCGGTGTCGGGTAGAGACAAAGGAGTACCTGGAGTGCAGGATGGACAGGTCAGTTTTATTTTAGTTTTTTAACAACTGATTTGACCTGAAGTTGTGAAATTACAAATACATCAGGAACTACTTATAAACGTTTTGTTTATTTCTCAGACAGTTAATGGCAAAGGAACCCTTTGAAAAACTTGGCTTTAAGGACTTGGAGGAATCAAAAGAAGAAAATAAAGCCAAACTCTGACAAAGTATAATTCGGGCTGTAATTCAAACAATGTTTTTGAGGGGACACTAAGCAGTGCTCAAATTGTGTCAAAGCTCTTGTGTTGTCCGCCTAACTGCCCCCCAAAATAAATAAATTATATGTATGTATGTAGGCTATATACCGATTGCTATTAAGTCCCTGAATCAATCATCAGACTGACAGGTAAATCATCTTTTTGAAAAGTCACCCATATATTAATAAATCAAAAATGTTAAATTTAGCTTTGTCGCACTTTATTTTGATCAATATAAAGAACCGAGTCATTCGTGCGGAAATCAAATGGCTCGTTTCCACAGAGCGGTACGGTTCGCTACAGAACAGTACGGTATGCAATTATTTCCATTGTCAGAAGTTGTGAATGGTACTAAAATAGCGAACTGTACTGTACCACTTTTTTGGTACCCTTCCGCTGGGGTACCTAGCACAACACAGAGTACCAAAAGGGTGGAGCTAAACTCACTGCAGAAGTTATAATTTATCCTTTATGAAGGATAAAGCTTCTCCTTCACTTTTCATGAGTTACAGAAACACTTTTTATATACTGCTTAATCAAGAATAACGTTCAACAATCATATACTAATAAAGCGGCTATATGTTTTTATCAGTGTTTTATGATAAACGTGACTCAATACAACATTGCAACTACAGTAAGAAAGCTTTTACTGTTCTAAAAACACAGATTTGTGGCTATTCTTGGAATTGAGACCTTAAACCCGAAACACATGTACTGTATTGACACGAATATAAGACGACCCCACTTTTTCCACATGTACCTTTTGGAAAAAGGCTTTTTGAAAACCAAATCTTGCGTTTTACTGAGAAAAAAAAATAATTAATTTTGAAAGTATGGTAAATACTAATAAAATGTACCAACAATGACATTTAAAAATATACACTTTTTGATATACCTTAAAAATAACAGGTAGTCCATCTGAACTATATAACATTTAGTCTTATCCATCTCATAGTAGCCTACCAACATGTTATTAACGGTAACTTCTTATTGTAGTCTTCAAATCTGGGTACTGTCTTATGTTTTAAAATCACTTACAGAAGAAGTTTGGTCCCATCAGGCTAACATGACAGTTACGACTCATGCCGCTGTAAGCATTTGTTTCTTTTGTTTTCACTCGCGATCTTTACAACACGCATTACATTACATATTTCATGGCACACTTGTTTTACGCTTGTTTGTTGCCACCTATTGTTGTGGGTGTATTATTGACATGTTAAAGTCTAGACACTGAATATAAGATGACCACGTTTTTTCAGATGTATTTACAAGAAAAAAAAAACATTCTTATATTCGGGTCAATACGGTAATTGTTGTGAGTTTGGCCAATCGTGAAACAGAGGTGTCGTAATCAGCAGCGCTCCTGCAGTCGCTCGGGAGAAACTGTGGCGGCTGCTCTCGCGGTACTTTGATGCCACACGTGACAGTCACGAGGCGTCGGTGCCGTCTCAAGTCGGACAAAATTTATAACTGGCATGCACTGCTTCAAGTCAGAATTTGATCGATCTGGGGTGCGTTTCCCAAAAGCAACTATGGTCGCAAGTTACGTCGTTACCGATAGAGTTCAATGGGACTTACCACCATAGTTAGCTAACGATGCTTTTGGGAAACGCACCCCTGTGCAGCACTCCGTTAAGTCGAACGCACCTGAAGTAGCGCAGTCTGTTTATGATTCACTAAAATGAAATGGCTCATATAAGTCCATCGTTTGTGATTGGGACTTAATAAAAAAAATAGGCTGTAACGACAATCATTTGATTCATACTTTGACAATCATACTTTGATTCACTAAACAGAACCGGCTCATAACAGCAATTTGTTCGTTCAACGTTTAGGCTATTGAATATTTGATCATGCTACTTGATGACCGAACGCATTCATAACGCGCATTTTTTATTTTGACGTGGCGCTGAAGAATCCTAATTGGTGCAAACATTCGTAGTCTTTCCACCTTAATATATTATAATAAACATTTGCTTTTTACTAAGTCTTGAATATTCTTTAAAAAAATGACATCTAAAATAAAGGCATTTGATGCAAATAAATATCATCCACATAAAAGCGCAACAGTTGGAGCATATCGTAATGTGTAAAAACTATGAGTCACACACATATGAAACAATCAATTACTGAGCTCAATCTGTGTGATCTAACAGTATTAACAATTCTCCTCAGATAATATTGTATGCAAATACAAGCATGCAAATCAGATTCCTCCAGTTTTTGAATGCATCGAGCATCAGAACATCTGTAGGTGTAAAATCAACAAAAGACAGGGCTATTTAATGTTGAATATACACCATCTGCTGCCTATCATCCTGTAAATCCCATCAAACGCTGGCAGATCTGACTTTGACTTGAGAGGACAGACACAAAGCTCTGATTTGATCTCCACTCCGCTATATGAAAAGAGATGAGCAATGCAAACTGTGAATGCGCAGAGTATGTTCACACTATGGACTCTGCCGTGTCTCTCTGACAGGTCTGATTGAGCAGCAGCAGGGCCGCGGTGAGTTATTGCACATCGGGGCCCAATTTATCCTGACAAATGTAATGATTGCGGGAACGCTCGCCTGCTGCGTGCACGGCTACATGATGAATCAATTATTCCAAAAACAAGGCCAGCCAACCGTCTCTGCATATAGACATGAATCACCCAAGAGAAATCAAACGCAGATCAATATGAATGTTGGGTAGATTTGACACAGATGATCTAACATCGTTTTACTCTGCTTTCTGTTTTGAAATGCATTAAAAGTAGATGAAATTAATCTGTTCCCTGCGTAATGGAAGTTCAATCTCTTTGTAGTCTGCAATATAGTGTAGCATTCGTACAGTAGACCTATATAGTTGTTATTTTATATATACACTGCCGTTCAAACGTTTGGGATCAGTAAGATTTTGAATGTTTTTTTTTTTATGGAGTGTCTGATGCTCTTCAAGGCTCTATTTATCTGATCAAAAACACAAAAAAACAGCAATGTTGTTAAATATTATTTGAATTTCTAATATTCTGTTTTAATATAATTGAGATGTAATTCATTTCTGTGATGCAGCGCAAAATTTTCATCAAGCATTGCTCCAGTCTTCAGTGTCACATGATCCTTCAGAAATCATTCTAATATGCTGATTTATGATCAGTGTTGAAACTGTTGCGCTGCTTAATATTTTTTTTTTTGGAATATGCGAGATTTTTTCAGGATTTTTTGATGAATGTAAAGTTCAAATGAACAGAATTTATTTAAAATAGAAATATTTTCTAACAATATGAGTCTTTACATGCACTTTTTAATTAATTTAACACATCCCTCCTGAATAAAAGTATTAATTTATTTCAGAAAAAACAAAACAAAGAAAAAGTGTACTAACCCCAAACTTTTGAACGGTAGTTGTAACACAAATTTTCTAAATACTACGTTATATAAACAAAACATATTTTTTGGTAAAAAAGGTAATTATTATATTAATTTATATTTTATTATTCTGTTTTTCTAATTTTGTAATTATGGTAATAAGCTGTGGATCCATTACATATAGTACATATAATAACCATAATGCAGTTAGATGTATAACAAGGTTATTATTACATTTTTTGAATATTTTTTATTATTATTCATGTATTGTTTTTATAATTATGATAATTAGCTGTGTATTATTCCTTGCATATTATATATAATAAACAATGCATATATAACAATATTTATATACAAATTTATATAACAATATTATAGCAATGTATTACTTCACATAATAAAAAATAAATATTTTTAGCTGTATAAAAATATATTAATTTTTATTATAATGAATATTTTGTAATTAGTAATTTTAAGTGCTTATATCACATGCATGCATACATGCATACACACACACACACACTATAATAAGCAATTATATAAAATTTATATTGATTTTTGATAAAAACTAATTATCATTAAAATGATTTAAGTTTTTACTAATAACTGGTATTTTATAAAATTGTTATAATTACAATTTTTATAAATGTTTTATGATTTATTTGAATAATTATTGTGTCTGAAAATGTCAGTAAATACAGATATATTTTTTAATAATAACAAACCATCGAACCATCCTCATCATACCTATATGATGGGGTATGATCATGGGGTAACATCATACCTAAATAGATCATACCTATTTGAAATGAGTTCATCTTTATTTTCAAGCTGCTCTGAATTAGTACTGAAGACTAAAAGCTTTGCGTTTGAGTCCAGACTCTGGAACAGGTTGCTCTCCAGCGAATTGAATATAATCACGTTGTTGTCATGAAGTGATAAAGAAATAGAAGCGCAGACCTTCTTCAGCATCTCTCTTCCTCTGCGAGGACAGACTGTCCTGGCCTGAGGTTTGCAGCAGCAGCCCGCAGAAGGCCTTCATCACGGGGTGAGACTGGCTCACCTCGATCTTCAGGTAATGAGCGTAGCAGCGGTATCCTGCAGAGAAAAGCACAGCGCAGTGAGCTCCAACACAGAAGAGACAATCACATCCAACATCGGACGCGACTGAGGGGAAGCACTTTCATCAGACACATCAGTACATAATAGAAGTACAGTCACATTTCATATTTCTATTTGTAGAACTTAAAATCTGGCCTAAATCTGAATGGTTGAGTCTTGTTTGATACCACTGAGATATATAATATAAAATAATAAGGGCTGCAAAACAATTAGTTGCGATTGAATAAATTCAAAATAAAAATTTGTTCACATACTATGTGTGTATAATTATGTATATATAAATATACACGTATATATTAAGGAAGAATGTTAGATTTATATGTAAAATATATGTAACAAGTGTTTACATACAAATATATGCAATACATACAAATATCTTTAAATATATATACATGTGTGTATTTATATATACACAGTGCATACATATAGTATGTAAACAAACTTTTATTTTGAATCGATTAATCACGACTAATTGTTTTGCAGCCCTAAATATATTATAATATTGAAAAAAGTGAATAACATTAAGTATTCAGAACGTATATTAAAAACTGACAGTAACAGCGGTGGCTGTTGTTGAGCCCCAGTACCTAGGTCAAACTGCTCGACGTTGCGGTTGAGAAGGCTGATATCCAAGCGTCCTAAGTGGACTATGTTGAAAAGGGCAGTGGTGACTATCCTCCAAATGCCCACTATAACACCAACCATCACATTAACTAGAAACAGCATGTAGCTGAGAAGAAACAGGCTTCCTCTGTGGAGAAAAAAAAAAAAAGATCCAACTTCTGGAAAAATTATGATTCTTCATACAGGCTTAAGGATGAATATACTGTATATACAGTGCGTTACACTTTATTTGGTAACACTTTAATTTAAGGTGTCATAATACAGAGTAATTACCTAATTAAGTACTTAGAAATAGCCGTTGTACTTACATGAATCAAAATATACTTACCATGTAACTAAGTTATGGAACAGCCTGTAATTACCGTTTGTAATGATGTAGATGTAATAGGCAGCTACTGTTACACATATGTAACAGACCGAGTCTGTTACACAGCTACTTGTACACTTAAGTACAATCTAAATACACTTTATTTTAAGTAGCTTATGCCTGTGTACTGACATTTATAATTATGTTGTATAACGTCTGCAACACATATGTAACAATCTTTTGGTTACATAAGTAGCTGTGTAACAGACTCGATCTGTTACATATGTCTAACAGTAGCTGCCTATTACATCTACATCAGTACAAACTGTAATTACAGTCTATTCCATAACTTAGTTACATTGTAAGTACATTCTGTTTCACGTAAGTACAACTGCTACTACTAAGTAATTAACTAGGTAATTACTCTGTATTATGGACACCTTAAAATCAAGTGTTACCCTTTATTTTAAGGTGTCCTTGTTACAGTGTAATTCTACAATTAAGTACTGAGTAATATTAATTAACTACATGTACTTACTATATGATTAGGGTTTGGTTAAGGGTTACTTGCATGAAATTATGCATAATTTATTGTTATTATAATATAATAATATACATATAGTATCTGTAACGTGTAACAATGACACCTTAAAATAAAGTGTTACCATATAGTGCATTACTAAAATAAAATAGTAGATACTCTTATATATAAATAATAATAAACACAAAAAATAACCGTTAATGCAATAAATTAATAAATTTTTGATATATAATAATATACATAAAATATTATATTATTTAACAACAACAATAATGAATGAAATAATGAACACAAAATAAATAATAAATAAATATTTACATATATAATATAAATGTATTTATTTATTTAAATTTGAATCCACCCTATTTACTTAATAATTGTTCCTGCTCACATTTAATCAAAATAAAATGCCTTTCCCATCTATGATGGATTTTTATTGTCTGCTGATGCAAGTATAAATAATTTAAGTATAAATTATAATATATTATTTTAATAAAAAGATCGTCAATGGAAAAAATTGACAAAAATAAATAATTTATTTAAAACAGTATGAAATCCACCCTATTTACTTTTCTTAATAAATGTGATTTTATATAATATTTAATTTGATTTAATTATATATTTATTCTTAATATATTTACAATAATTTATATAATATTTAATTTGATAGATAGACAGACAGACAGATAGATGTCTAAATTTTTAAGAACTGCTTCATAAGTTTCATGTTCATATAAGTTTAATATGGCGTTTGTAATATTATGTATAATTGGCACCTGTTGTTCAGATCTCTTGTTCCTGCGTCCTTCTTGATGAACAAAAACCTGGAGGTCACATGCTGGATCAGCACAGCCAGGAACAGCATCAGCCAGAAGGGCCTTCAGAAGAGAACGTGAGAGTGAGAAGCATCTTAAGAGGAGAGGAGAGAGGACTGATAGGAGGCTTTAGCTGAGATTCATGGCTCACGGGGTCACGACCCTGCAGTCACAGGGCAGAGGGACGAGTCACGCTCATCATCTAAAGTGAGGAGAGCAAGCCACTCACCACATGTTGCCGATAATGTGAAACAGCATGAGATTGGTGCCATACAGGATGGGGATGATGATGAGGAAGACAGCGAACAGAATGCAGATGAAGAACACCAGAGTCTGGATCACCATGCCTGGACACAGACACAATCACACATGCAGGAGTAATCGTGCTCATAGTCATGTTTACACTTCAGAAAAACTGTAAATAATATTATATTATTTAACATCAATGCTATGTTATTTCGTATCATTTAATTGTTTTAAAAACAATGAATGACATCTTAAAATGAAAAAAAAGTAAAACAATTAAGAAAAATAAATCTATTTAAATATAATATGTATTTATTTCTTTAAATATAAAAAAGCACCCTGTAACTAATATATTTTTTAAATAGAAGAAAATCAATTAAAAGATTAAAAATAAAAAGAAATAGAAAAAATAAATGAAAACAACAATATAATATTTATTTATTTACTTACAAACGGCACAAAATCCACCGTTTACTTTTTCAAATGTTCCTGAAAGTTCATCACTGCACTGATTTAAAAAACAATAATCAAAACATAACTTTCCCCATCTATGATGGATTTTTATTGCCTGCTAATGTACTAACTATAAATAATATTTGATAATAATATAGTTATAAAAAATAATGACAAAAATAAAATAAAAATTTATAAATATAAATAAAATACATTTCTTTATTAAGAAGAGCACAAAACCCGCCTTATTTTCTTAAAAAAAGCTCCTAGTGCACATTATTCTAAATATATATATATTTTTAAAATCTAAATAGAATAACTTTATTTATGATGGATTTTTATTGTCTGTTGATGTACTAATTGTACATTATAATACATTTAAACAATATCATTATAACATAATATATATTTTAATATATAAATAAAAATAACTGAACAAAATAATTACTAAATATTTCAATAAATATAATAAATAATCAAATCCTTTTTTCCCCCATAAATGCACATTATTCTATATATTTAAAAATATATATATTTTTTAATCACAACATAATAATCTCCATCTATGATGGATTTCTATTGTGTGCGAATGTACTAAGCCATGTATAGAGGGAAAAGTCCAGAAGAAATCAAATCCAGATCCAGAACTGGGCTCCGCTACATTTAAATTAAAAATGAGCTCATTAATCGTTTAAAAAAATATTTGTCAGTTCAAATTTTGTTTGTTCCAGTGCACAATTTCAGACTTCACTTAGCAGGTAAAAACTAAGTAAAGTCTTTCTCAGATTGTCTTTCACACACTTTTACACTACAGTGCCAAGAGTTCTGGCGTGAGAATGAGGGGCTTCTCGAACAAAAGAGAAGAAGCGTGCTCTCACCGAGACAGATAAAGGCGGCCTGATAGCTGGTGTAGCCCATCCAGCAGACCAGCGCGGGCCGGGACGGTCGGATGCTCCTGTGGCAGTTATACACATTAAACACGTCTCCTCTGTACAGTCCCTTCAGATTAGACCTGAGTGAACACAGACACAGCCTTCAGTGCGCTAACACACACACACACACACCGTCTGCGGAAATACAGTAATGAGGGCGTCTCTTTATGAAGAAGAAACTAAGATGATTGCAGGTCACAGAGTCAAACTGCCATTAATGACATTTAAAAACTTAATTTGAAAAGTCATTATTTTTAATATGCTATTCCTGACTGTAATTACCTTGTTCTCATTAGCCTAGTAAATGATTTTTCCTGTTTCACCTCCAGCTAGTCAGTTATGATAAAGTTATTAGTAATGCGCATGAAGTCACAAGACACGGTAGTAATGACCAATAAAAGGATGAAATATGTCAGCAAATCTTAGGGAAAACGTGGGGAAGTTACTGATGTATTAGAGTATATTCCATTTTTATTTTATTATGTGTTTTTGTCATTTTTAAAAGTCTATATAAGTCTTAAATAATTTTTATTTAAAGAAATGAAATTATATATATATATATATATATATACACACACACACACATTTAAATTATATATATACACTCACCTAAAGGATTATTAGGAACACCATACTAATACTGTGTTTGACCCCCTTTCGCCTTCAGAACTGCCTTAATTCTACGTGGCATTGATTCAACAAGGTGCTGAAAGCATTCTTTAGAAATGTTGGCCCATATTGATAGGATAGCATCTTGCAGTTGATGGAGATTTGTGGGATGCACATCCAGGGCACAAAGCTCCCGTTCCACCACATCCCAAAGATGCTCTATTGGGTTGAGATCTGGTGACTGTGGGGGCCATTTTAGTACAGTGAACTCATTGTCATGTTCAAGAAACCAATTTGAAATGATTCGAGCTTTGTGACATGGTGCATTATCCTGCTGGAAGTAGCCATCAGAGGATGGGTACATGGTGGTCATAAAGGGATGGACATGGTCAGAAACAATGCTCAGGTCGGCCGTGGCATTTAAACGATGCCCAATTGGCACTAAGGGGCCTAAAGTGTGCCAAGAAAACATCCCCCACACCATTACACCACCACCACCAGCCTGCACAGTGGTAACAAGGCGTGATGGATCCATGTTCTCATTCTGTTTACGCCAAATTCTGACTCTACCATCTGAATGTCTCAACAGAAATCGAGACTCATCAGACCAGGCAACATTTTTCCAGTCTTCAACCGTCCAATTTTGGTGAGCTCGTGCAAATTGTAGCCTCTTTTTCCTATTTGTAGTGGAGATGAGTGGTACCCGGTGGGGTCTTCTGCTGTTGTAGCCCATCCGCCTCAAGGTTGTGCGTGTTGTGGCTTCACAAATGCGTTGCTGCATACCTCGGTTGTAACGAGTGGTTATTTCAGTCAAAGTTGCTCTTCTATCAGCTTGAATCAGTCGGCCCATTCTCCTCTGACCTCTAGCATCAACAAGGCATTTTCGCCCACAGGACTGCCGCATACTGGATGTTTTTCCCTTTTCACACCATTCTTTGTAAACCATAGAAATGGTTGTGCGTGAAAATCCCAGTAACTGAGCAGATTGTGAAATACTCAGACCGGCCCGTCTGGCACCAACAACCATGCCACGCTCAAAATTGCTTAAATCACCTTTCTTTCCCATTCTGACATTCAGATTGGAGTTCAGGAGATTGTCTTGACCAGGACCACACCCCTAAATGCATTGAAGCAACTGCCATGTGATTGGTTGATTAGATACTTGCATTAATGAGAAATTAAACAGGTGTTCCTAATAATCCTTTAGGTGAGTGTATATATATATATATATATATAATTTAAATAAAATAAAAGTTGACTGAAATAAAATAGAATTATATATTTTATTTCAGTCAACTTTTATTTTATTTCAAGTGAAGATTTTTTTTTTTTTTTTTTTTTACCGGTTTAAGTTTTAGTGTAACAATAATAACTCTGAAAATGAAAAAGAAAAAAGAAAAAAGATTTCATGATAAATACAATAAAATACAATAATTTTATTATTTTTAATTACAATATTTTTGCTAAATAAATACAAAAAAATGTAAAATACAATTTTTGAAATACTTTTTATTTTTGTTATTAATGTTATATTAATATTCAGCAATCTGTATTAATACAAATTTGTTGTTGAATTTAAAAAAGTTGGAATTAAGCAGTTTGATTATTTTATTAAATAATAAACAGAAAATATAAAGGTAACATTTTACAATAAGGTTCCATTTGTTAACACTAACAATGAAAAATACATCTAAAGCATTTATTAATCTTAGTGAGTGTTGATTCCAACATTTATTAATATATTATTAAAATAAAAAAGTTGTATCTATTAAGTTAGCAGAGCTAACATGAACTAACAATGAACAGCTGTATTTTTATTAACTAAAATGAACAAAGATGAATAAATACTGTAAAAATGTATTGTTAGTTAATGTAAGTTAATGCATTAAATATAGTTAACAACAGGAAAATTATTGTAAAGTGTTACCAATATAAAAATGTAAACATAAATAATTTAGTGATCCATGTTGTGTGAATAACTCTATTCTGACATCTTTTTTTCCTTGCAAACCTACTCCTCATAATAATCCGGGATGGTAACAAGTATCTTAACATCTAAAACCAGTGCTGTCAAACGATTAATCACAATTAATCGCATCCAAAATAAAAGTCATAATATAAGAATATAAATGTTTATATATATATGTAAATATTTTCAAAATATATACTGTATGTGTGTGTATTTATATATACATAATAAAACACAGTACATACACATATTATACACCTACAACTGTTATTTGGGATCACGATTAATCGTTTGACACGACTATCTAAAACGCATATGACATCTGCGTATGGGTAGTCATGTGACAGTAGTGCAGCAGCTGAAGAGCAGTTTTATCCGGACTGAATGTGTGTTTGTTAGCGTCACCTGTGCAGGACCATGGACCGCATGAGCATGAGCAGGTTGAGCAGACAGGACAGGGTCACCGCTGACAGATAGCAAACTGAAACAAACACAAGCACATGAGCCACAAACACACTCTCACAGCCTCAGCACTTTTTCCCACTCACTGATTGGAAAACGAGTCTAGCTACAGTTCAGCGGTTGGCTTTGCTGACCACTTCATTATTTATCTGCTGATTTACATCAGTATTTAAAGCTGAGAGAAAGTGGATGTGTGTGTGATGCATGCAAACCTCCTGCAGTCTGGATCAATGCAAGCACACATTTGCATGGCTGTGCTGGCATACATTAGCTTATCAGAGATCGTCATTAAAGCTGCGCTGGCCAGCTGCACCAATCCAAATGACTTTCTCACTGTAATTACTTTATATCGAAATGTTGTTTATGTGAATACCACCTTGAAGAAAGATTTCAAATCGCATGCTATTGTCATGCGCATCTCGTCAGTAAAGCCGGTTCTGTGATTAGTAGTAAATCTGCTTTCAGATGGAGCAGCATTTTATACACAGAGCCGTAGTTCACTGACAAGCTACGCAATATGGCGTTCATAATCGCAGATGAATCGCCTTTGGTTTTGAACGGGATATTGTGTAGCTTGTCAGCGATCTATGTATCTGAAAGCAGATTTACTACTAATC
Organism: Barbus barbus; assembly: GCF_936440315.1. Classification (NCBI taxonomy): domain Eukaryota; kingdom Metazoa; phylum Chordata; class Actinopteri; order Cypriniformes; family Cyprinidae; genus Barbus; species Barbus barbus. Next base: position 7,071,520 of record NC_136728.1, on the reverse strand, counting down.
ACAGAACCGGCTTTACTGACGAGATACGCATGATCATCGCATGCCATTTATTGTGCAGCTCTACTTTAAAATCATTTTTGACCCACTTAAGTGCATCTTTATATGTAATTTCATATACTTAATTTGAAATACTTATATGTGACCCTGGACCACAAAACCAGTCATAAGTATAATTTTTTTAAATTGAGATTTATACATAATCTGAACGCTGAATTAATAAGCTTTTCCATTGATACAATATTTGGCCGAGATACAACTACTTGAAAATCTGGAATCTGATGGTGCAAAAAAAAAGTTGTCCAAATGAAGTTCTTAGCAATGCATATTACTAATCAAAAATTACATTTTGATATATTTACAGTAGGAAATTAACAAAATATCTTCATGGAACACGATCTTTACTTAATATCCTAATGATTTTTGACATAAAAAAAGAAAAATCGATCATTTTGACCCATACAATGTATTGTTTTGTGCTCCAGGGTCACATATTGTGTTTGAAATATGGTTAAACAGCTGAATGAACGTTTAAAAAAAAATCTTGTAAATCATGTATTTAGATATTATTATTTATAATATAATTATAAATGAGATTTGAAATAAAATATAATTAATATAATTATGTATTTAAATATAGTTATAATTACACATTGGTAGTGATGAGGTTGCAATTTAATACAATTTAGTACATTTATAATATATTTACTTTAGTTATGTTAGTTATCCAACACATCAAAATAGTATACTTTAAAGCACGACAAAAGTATTAAAAATGATTAAAATCTTTTAAAAATGTTTTAAAGTAAAGCTTTTAATTATTATAAAGTGCACTTCCTAAGTGTACTTAAATGTGTTAAAATAGTTGAAAATAGCTGAAATTGTGAGCTTTGTCCAGCGTTTACTATATTTGGCAGACTGAATAGGTCCCACAGAATAAATTACATTGTATTACTCGAACCTGTGCAGATTGAGTGCCTGTCACAATTAACAAAACTTGCTGGCGATTTAAAACGTTATCATCCAAAACTACAAATAGGCTTTCCAACTAATGTAAATCAAGATATACATAGTATAATAGCAGTAAATTTATCTCTCTCGCAAAATCACAACCAAATCCTAAGTATGAGAATGACTGACTCACTTTCCACACACCACAGATAGTACACTACAATCCTGACCACCTCCTGACGGTCATCTGACAGGATGATATTGAAACCGGCTAACAGGAAGGCGATGTTTTCGTCTACTCCTCTTCGGACGATGTGTAGGGTGGGCAGCACGCCTGTGACCTCTAAGAGCGCCATCTAAGACATTCACAAGAAGAGAGAAGACCTTGAAATGCTACCAAGCTACATGAAATCAATCACAAGCACATGAATTAATACTTTTAGACAGAAATAACTCGTTTGTTGAAGCGTTTACCTGATAAATCGCAATGAACGCCACAACCACAGAGATCGCTAGTTTCAAAGGGAACCTAAAAACTGATGGAAAAGAAATTGCAGTAAATGAACTATGCATTAAGAGCCGGGGCGTGAAAACTTTTGAACAGAATGGAGATGCGTAGGCCTACATTTTTCTTATTTTGCCTAAATATCATATTTTTTCATTTAGTACTGCCCTTCAGAGGCTACAGAAAATAATTATATTTTTCCCAGAAGACAAATTAAGTTAATTTTACCCTGTTCTTCAAATTCAAAAGGTTTTCACCCCCCCGGCTATTAATGCATGGCTTTTCCTTCTGGAGCATCAGTGAACGTTTGAACTTTCTGTAATAGTTGCATATGAGTCCCTCAGTTGCCCTCAGTGTGAAAAGATGGATCTCAAAAACATACAGTCATTGTTGGAAAGGGTTCAAATACACAAAAATGCTGGAAAACCAAAGAATTTGTGGGAGCTGAAGGATTTTTCTGAAGAACAGCAGGAAGTTTAACTGTTCAGGACAAACAAAGGACTCATGAACAACTATCACTAAACAAAAAAAACACAGCTGTGGATCATTCAGGTAACAACACAGTATTAAGAATCAAGGGGATGTAAACTTTTGAACAGGGTTATTTTTATTTATTTCTCTTGTGGACTAAATGTAAACATTTTATGTGAAATATCTTATTCAGGTCAGTACTAAATAAACAATTACATGCATTTTGTATGATCCCTCTTATGTTGGTAAAATAATTCTGATTCTGAAAGGGGGATGTACACTTTTGACCTCAACTATATATATTTTTGACGTTTTTTTATTTTACCATCCTCTGGTGTGTAGATGTAAGACTTGGCAGCATCTCTGAATCTTTCAAATAGTTTGGGTTTTGATGCGCTGGAACTGCAAAAGCAAGAGTCGAAAACAACAAAAAGAAATAATTTAATATAATTTTAAAATAATAACCCTTCATATTCTTTCAAATGCACAATTAGACATATAATACATGCTTTATTACAGGTTCAGCTGCTCTTTACACAGTGGCACAGTTTGAACCTGCAACCTCATGGCCTCTTGGTATCTGAGGCATATCTGAAGTTTGTCTATATTCTTTATTCCATATAGCTTCCTACATAATTGCCAATGGATATTTCCCTTCATTACACTGCATTCCTATGTAGACTATATCATACCGATATCAAGGCAACAGGAAACATTTCCTCACATTGCTCACGGGACTATAATCAATGACATTTCAGACACTCAGTATATTTTTGCATATAGAGGATCAGCATGAATGGCATTAGCTCATGATTCAGACTCTGGGACAGCGGCAGATTACTATCTACCAATCTTTGCATAAGTCAATTTACAGTAGGTGTGATTCACCGCCAGTCAATGGAAATGAGGAAGGAAGTAGTCTTTGGTCAATATCTCATCTGACTGGCTATTGTACAGTGGATTGATGCTACAATAGAAAATACCTCACCTTTCCTTGCCTTCATTGCAATTGGAATCCATTCAATTATGCCAAGCATTTTAACATGCTACAAAATAGGGCCATGTTTTATTTTAGTATTTTTATTTATAGTATTTAAAGTATTTTTTATTTATTGTTTGAAAACCCTAATTTATCATAATACAATTGCTAAAAACCATTAACATTAAAAATTGATAACATTTATGAAATTGTTATTTATGAAATGATTCATGGTCATTTAAATTATTTAATTTAAATTAAGTAATATATTGTATATTTTAAATAATTTTATAATAATATAAATAATTTACATTTTGTTTAAATGTATAACCAGTGGAATCAAGATAACAACATTTGTAAAAATTAACTGATTTACTTTTCATCATGATGTAAAAAGTGTCAATATGATGTTACTTCCCTGATGACGTGACAATAATAATAATGAAAATAATAAATCAAAATAAACAGTAATGTGAAACTCAAAAGTCTACAATATTCAAGGAAAGCATCAGCTCTCTGTGAAATTCTTGTTATGGGTTACTAATATAATTTCTGCTGTTTTTAGCTTCTCAAACCTTTGGCTTAATAAATCATGTTGTCCACATAAGTGTGCATCACCTGATTTTGGTGGGCTTTTTCTTCTTGAGAATCTTTTTCACATAATCTCTGTAATAACTGCTACTGAGGTCCTGCAAGAAAGATGAAAACAAAAATGATAGTAACATTCATACTGTTCATGCTGATATGAATCTTTAAATTACATATCTAAAAAAGAAAAAGTGTCTATATTGCAGTGACGTGACAAAAGCTTGCCGTTTCGTTAATTCTAAAAAAAATGATCTAGATTTGTTTACTCGCATGTGTTATGAGGGGATCGCTCCTTTCTTATTTCATCCGAACGTATTCGTCATAGCGATTATAGCTGAATAACACTGGTATTGTGTGTTTCCTATGAGAAAACAGCACTCTGTTTGTGTAATGTGCCCTGTGAGTCAAACATAACCCAATCCCACTGAGCTGCTTACAATGATTAGAGCTCTGGAATGCAGGTGCGAGTTTACAAACTCCCCTCTTGCCTTTCCATGCTGCTAAGTCCCTTCATTATGAATTAACACAGCGGTGCTTAACTGGCGGGTCGTGACCCAAAAATGGGTCACAGGTCTGTAACAGGGTCGCATACAATACAGCAGGGAAAACAATGTTCAATACAAATTGAGTAAAATTTGAGCATCCATGATAAAGAAAAGGAAGAAATTTAAAAAATCTTGTTACATGCCAAGTATTTATAATGGCTTTCAAAACTTTAATACCATACTCAAGTAAACAATTTACATACTTTCTTTACACCTTGACCTGTGAGTGTAATTATTACTTTTGAAAAAAGAATATATATATATATATTAGAAGATCAAGGTAAATTGTACTTAATTCGTCTTCTGGGAAACATGCAAGTATCTTCTGTTGCTTCTGAAGGGTAGTACTAAATTTTTTTTTTTTTTAAATATTTCTACGAAAAAAAAAAAAATTTGGATTCTTCATCCTGTTCAAAAGTTTTCACCCCCGGCTCTTAATGCATTGTGTTTCCTTCAGGAGCATCAGTGAATCTTTGAACCTTTTTTAATAGTTTTTTTAGCTTTATTTAACAGAAGAGAGTTTAACTGCTCAGAACAAACATCAAAAAACAGTCATGGATCATCCAGGTAACCACACACAGTATTAAGAACCAAGGGTTCACAAACTTTTGAATGGGGTTATTTTAATAATTTCAGCTATTTTTTTTTTTGTCTTGTGGACTAAATGTAAACATCGTATGTAAAATATCTTACTCAGGACACTACTAAATAAAAAATAACATGCATTTTGTATGATCTCCCTTATTTTGTTAAAATTACTTTCCAAACTTTCAAGCAGCACTGTGTATATGCAGTTACATTAAAGAAATAATAATACAAGATTATACTTTAATTAGACTAGATTACGCCATAATTTCACCTATTTAATTTATATTTCTCTATAGTAATCTTATATATATATATATATGTTATGATATCAGAACATTTTAGACATCAGAGATATTGTTACAAATATCATGAATTACTCATTCATAATTTGGGGAAGATGACATTTTACAACCTGAACTAACCTTTCAGATATTAATAAGTGAAGCAGTCTTGCAGTCTTTTATGTATAAATATACATACATGGGTCGAAGATGAGATTATTTTTTTTCACCCATTTTGGTGTTCGCATCAAACGAAATTTACAGAAGGGATTTTATATAAGCATATAAAATGCAAGTAAAGTGTGTACTTTAATGTTTCAAATAACTTTTGGGAAAATAATATGTCAAAATATGGGTGAAATAATGTTTCATTGTCATTCAGAATAACAGATATATTTATGCAAAAAAAAACAAAAACATACCTTTTCTGACCTGTACTTATTAAAATAAATAAATAAAAGAAAAAGTGATCATGCTAAATTTTTATTGTATTTTAAATGATTAAAAACACGTTGATAAATGGGCAAAACCTCATGGTTTGAAGGATAGTGGCAGAGATTATTAAACTTTGTTTTATTTTTTAAATACTCTATTAAACTCTTTTCGTCTTTGACCCATTTAATATATTTTTTAAGAATTTCATCTTTTTAATATAGTTTTTGGACAGTTCGTACCTCAGAGGCGTTGCTCGTCTCTGTGTTCTGTAAGCCTTTGAACAGAAGCAGAGGATACTGGAAACTAAGAAAAGCCAGACAAGTAATCTGAGGAAGGCTGCTGAACAGCACATAGTACTTATAGATCTGCAGACAAGGAGAAAAACAGACAAATCAATGTCAACATCAAATGTTTGCAGTCCTTAGTCTGGCTATTACCCACCCATTTTCAGTGCAAATCAATCATGAAATTGATCAATCAAAGCTTTCTTTATTTTGGCATAGAAATAACTGAATGGCTTGAATGGCCAGCTTTTGATTCTTTTGTTTTTGTTTGTAGCTGGCAGTACAATCAAACCAAACTAGAATATTTCATTTTATTGTGCATTTTGTATGACATGGTACTTTTCTTTAGTTCTGACAGAAACTAAAGTGATTAACTGAAGGAAAGCTCCATGGTGAAATTCTGAAAAGCAGAACAAATTGTTTTGAGGTTTGACTATTCATTTAGCAGATGTGAGGACAATGACGGAGGACTGAGGGGATAAGGTTAATGAACTTAAGCTGCAACAGAAACGTTTCTGCAAGTCTTATTCAACACTCAGTGGGAAAGTGAAGTAAGAGCCCATAAACTATGCTTGTAATCTACAGGTGATGTTTCAAACCCATATATTCATGGTTAGTCGTACCTGTGGCGTTTTGGGACAGTCCACCTTCTGCCAGACCAGAACTCCAAAGTGCGTCCACGACAGCAGGCTGCCCAAGACGTAACCCACCTTGTTATGCAGCGTACCGCAGGCCAGAAGAGGGTAGTACAACGCGGGGTAGTACAACAGAGCCAGGATCAGCCAGAACTCTACAGACATAAAGAACAAAATATTATAGTCCAGTGAAACATCTCTCTGCTCACCTTAGCCTAAAAGAGCACAGCACAGTCTATATTTGCATATAAAGCCGAAAAGTTGAAATGGTGCAATCTATGATATATTACCACTGTGACCTGGAGCAAGACACTGATATGAATAAATCACCCAAAAATAAAATTCGGAGTGCAAATTGATTACTAAATAAAAATGTTACTTTAAAATTCATTATAATGACTTTTGATTCACTTCAGAAGGCCTTAATTAACCCCAGGAGCTGTGTGGAATACTTTTTATGATGGATGGATGCACTTTTTTGGGCTTCAAAATCTCAACACCCATTCACTACCATTATAAAGCTTGGAAGAGCCAGGACATTTTTTAATATAAAACTCTGATTGTATTTTTGAGTCTGACAGTGGTATGGGATTCTTTTATTGAAGACTGACCAGAATTGCTTTTCATGATCAACAATTTAATACGATAAGTGATTTTTTTAATAAGATAAGAAAATAATTTGTTTTATTTCTGCTACTAAATAAAAAATATACAAAAAAATACATACTGTATTCATTATGAATATTTCATAATAATAATAATAATAACAATAATATTTTTAATACTTTTTATAATAACATTTGAATGCTCTAGATGATCACAAATTTATTCTTTAAAGTATTCTACCAAATGTTGCCATTTATCAGAAGACTCGATTTTAAAAAACTGATAACTGTTAAAAGCCTGAGAATCAATAAAAGTATTCATCAAAATGATTATCTGTCTTTAGCCCTTCAACATTTATGGTATTTATTTTGGTAATTGTTTGACTCTGATAGTCTCAAAAAATTGCCGCTGACCAGTATAAAAACTGGTAAAAACAATTATCTTTCTCCTTCTAACTGTTCAAGAATAATGGCGCTTTTTAGCCTGACGCTCTGAGTCTGTATTTGCTTTCATAATTCTTTTCCAGTCCTTCTTTTGTGTTCAACGCAAGAAGAGAGAGTGAATAAATGATGATAATTTGTAGGTGCACCTTTTCGGGATTTGCAGGATTGTCCCTGAAGTGTACTGTAAGTTATTTTGACTAAAATGACTACATGCTACTTGATCATATGATTTTTAAACTATGAAAAAAGCAAAAAATGTCATATGATCGAGAATGAGGAGAATAACAATAGTGGGCCATCAACATTAACAGACTTATGAGTCAAAATTCATTTATTAAAGCAGCAAACAGTTACATAACACAAACATAGCCTTGTCTGAGGCCCTGTTTGCTAAAGAATAAAAAATGCAGGCGATAATCCAATTACAAAACCCAAATAAGAAGGACTAGCAGTTCAGAGGAAAAAAAAAAGATCAGGTAGGGTGCTACTTTTCATCCTCTTGTGTGAACTGAGCCTAGTTTGGATAGTTGCCATCTGGTGAATAGAGAGAGTGTTCATTTGATAGCACCGGTGAAGGGTGAGCCACTACACCCCTCCAACCCGGTGAATTTCCCAAACTCTTTGGTGGCCCGAAGTCTTTGATTTACATTATGATAGAAAAGAATGATTTCTTTATGAATCTATAAAGACATTACCATAAATGATCATCCTTGTCCAAACTGGTTTTAGTGCACGTTGGTGGCGAATCAAGGTTCATTCCTCGTGGGAATCGAACCAACAACCTTCCGTTTGCTACTCGTAAGTCTTAGGACACTATTTTAACGATCTAAGCACATGGTCTGAAGCGCAAGGCGCAAGTGCGTTTAGGACGTGTCCGAATTCACTTTTGCTAGTTTAATAACGGAAAAAATGGTCGGCGCACCAGACGCATGGTCCAAAAAGGTTCTACCTATTCTCTTAATGAGTCATGGGTGTGTTTTGGACGTAACGTGCAATAAACCAATCAGAGTCTCATTTCCCATTGCCTTTAAAATCCAGTTGCGCTTGCACTATGGCGGATTTGCTATTTACATAATGAAATTTGCAAGAGCAAAGACCGAACGCGTCTCCAGAGAGGAAACGGGTTAAAGGGTGCACAATAATGATCTTTTACATTGTAATCCTTTTATTTTTATTATTTGGCACGTTTGTGTGCTGCTGCGAGTTCCTGTGTGTGTAATAAGCAGAGTGTACACGCATTGTGTATCCGCCTATAGGTGCATATTACTAACGCGCCCTTTATATAAATAAAAATACAGCGATTGCGCCATTGACCAACTAAACCTTGTCTAAAGTCAATGGCGCAATCGTTTTCAGTTGCCTCAAAATAACAATGCGCCTGAACACACCTCATTTTCCGACCAGCACGCCCATGAGCGCACAAATGGGCGTCAGACCGAAAGTAGCAAAAAAACACTTGCGTCGCGCCTGGCGTCGCAGTGCACCAGGTGTATGATATAGCATAAAAACTAAATAAATACTGCCAATGCACTTCACCACTCTACGAAGCAAGAAATCTTGTCACCATACCTTTGTTCGTGACGTCTTTAGTGAAAGGAAGCGGATGGTGACTGAGGACCATTCCAACCAGCTTGCAGAAGAGAACCCCATACACAGCTACAGCAAGACCCTTGTGTTGTGTGTGGTCTAAAAAGTTTACTGGGCTGAAGAAAAGAACAGAAAACATAATTATAAATAACTATACACTGATTATGAGAGCGGTTTTGCCCTTGCAAAACTCACTGTCATGATGTAAACCTGGCTAAGGAGCTGCCACATATTGGCTAAAATGGTCTGAGGCTGATTTTAGCATGAGGTTCTGGGTGATTTACTGGCAGATGTCAAACTGACCTGAGTAAACCTGTAAGTCCCCTTTGATTGTCACCCAGCTTCTGTCGTCTGGCCAGGATGGCGAGAACCAGCATGACCACCAGCTTTGGACATAAAGAGAGGACAATTTGTCAGTCATACATCCTCTACAAGCCCACCAGAGGCCGGTGCAGCTGGGACTTTGACCCTTTATTAACCCCTTCTGCATCACAGCTTCTCGGTTCAAATGAAACCACAGACCCCTATAAAACAAGGGCAGAACCCATTTCCAAAGACGCTGCCTCTGTTTCTGGTATGAGTGAGTGCACTATCAGAGAGCACAGGCCTGGGATCAGTGACCTGTAACACTTTTAGGAAGCATCATGGCCAAAGGTGACCTCTGAGTCCACATGGGTCCATCATAGTCAATTAGCATATGGCTTTTTGTGTAAATATCAAAGGGCCAGGAACTCAGTGGGAAGTCTGGGAGTTACAAGATGAGTGACAACAAATAATATGAGCAGGTTTGAAATGTTGTTCAAATATTTTCTACAAAATTACTATGACAGTACCATGATATCTGGCTGAAATATTATGGTATTTTGCAGTGGTCAATGTAGAGATTGGCATGGTTATTATTATTAACTAAAACTAAAACCATAAAAAAACTAAAACTTTCATTACTTACAATTTCCTTAAATAAAATAACTTTAATAAAATATATATAAAAAACATTTTATTTCAGCTAGTTGTCAAGTCAATTAAAACTTACATAAACATTAATAATAATAAAAATCTATATAGACATAAATAAAACTACAAAACTTACTAAAATTATAATGAAAACAGAGAATATAAAAATAAAAACAAAATCAAAATATGAATTAAAAACTAATAGTATATCAATGATACTAAAATAACACTGGAGACTGGGATCTATAGATATTGCTATGGGATTTTTACACATTTCTTAAAATGAAAAAATAAAATACAATAAATAAATAAAAAATAAAAATAAATAAATAAAATATTAGACTTATTTGACAAATTATTTACTCAAGATTAAAAAAAAAAAGTAAAACATAAATAGTTTATTATCTATTCACAAGGTTATTTCTAGATTTCTAGGTTTTGACACAAAGGTGCATCTTAAAATATCCAAATATTGTCTGCTTCATTGTCCTGGCCAATGCATATTGGTCTATCACTAGTACTTTGATATATATCATGGTACTGACTGAAAAAAGAAGAAAAAAATTGAAAAAAGAAAATTGAGAGTATAAAGAAACCAGTATGTCTAATCTGAAAAGAACTCACAGATATTGCAGCAATGCATATGTGGAAGAGGCCTTCATCAGCTGTGGGGTCACATGGTGGGATAACTCTGAAAATTTCACAAACACAGAGTATTTATCATAAGCCGGTGAGATCCAGGCCGATTACTCAGCCTGCATGCGCTCCCTTCCTCCCCTCAGTTCCCAAGCAATAGACCATTACTAACAAGAGCACTTCTACTGAACCTTTTCAAGTGCAGATTATTCATTTGAACCAATTGTTGTAGGTAATGTGACTGACGAGAAACGCCAGCACACGACCCCGCTCACGCTTCTGAGTGAACTGAAATTCTGGGATGGACTTACGACTACTAAAGTCCATGATAAAAGAAACTCAGAGATGAATGAAAAGATCCTGATTGTGTTTGGTTTGAGGAAGTCTTGGACGAGGCTAATGTGTGACGCACTGAAGTAACTCTAGATTCACAGTTTGGTGTCTTGTTACCTAAAATCCAGCCGAAAAGTCTCTTGTATATGTGAAAAGAATCAAAGATGAGATCAAAGTCAGAAAATCTCTACATGAATCGCAGTGATGGATGTGCATATCACTTTCAGCAGAAATATGATCAGGTATGTTTGCACACCTGTAGACTTGGAACCATATAAATGTTCTGGGTAGTGCCTTATGAGATGCAAACAGACTATATAATGAGCAGCAATAAAGATAATATCTAATGAATATCTGATGACCTTAACCATGTTATCTATCTGAAATCACAGCAGTTAATGTCTAAACCCAGAGATCCCATGAATGCATTTATTTATCATGTATGTTTTAAAAAATAAACTGTAAAGTACACAATTATTTATAAATAACAATTATATATATTTAAAATGTGTAAAATGTATTTTTTACTTTTAAATATATATGTGTTATTATCCAAGATAGTAAGCTTGGATAACACATTTAAAATATAAACTATAAAATTAATAGTTTATAAAATATTACTAATTATGTTATATAATGTGTAGCTATTTATAAAAAATAGCATAAATGTTTATATATATATATAAAAACATTTACACTGTTTTTAATATTTGTTCATTAATAATCTTATTTGTCATGTTATAGAATTTATACATTTTACAGAGTTATTAAATTATTATGATGCAAAATATATTACAAAAAGCATTTTTTTTATTCATTTTTTTCTCCACTTAAAACACAACAACGTTTGATTGAATTTTACAATTTACCATAACGAAACATTCATAAGACACAAATTAAGGGTACTTACTCGACAGGAGGTTTGGTGGGCAATGCATTTTCGTACCAGTCTGAGTAGTCGTAGTCGTCTTTCACAGTTTCAGCACTCATGGTGCCAACCTACAGATGAAACAGAAGTTTCAATTAGCTCCACTAACTTAGACAGCAGCCAAAATCAGTCTTCCACACTCCTGTGAGACACAAAACACCCTAATTCTCTCCTCCTTTCTCGCCCCTTGTTCAGGTGCCCTGTTACCACTGCGGCTGAGAGCTGTGAGGAGCAATGTGACGGGTCCCCTTCTGTAGCATGCCAACCCAAAATGTCTTTGCTTCAGCTTGGATCTCCTTTTCAGATGGGGGATTACCACCTCACTGGAAACCAGGAGAGAGAGAAAAGCAATGGAGAGAGAGAAAGAGGGGGTGTGAAAGCAATCCAGAGAGAAGTTTTCTCTCCTGCCACCTGTAGTTCAGAGGGATTAGGTGGTCTTCCAAAGGCTGGTATTGAGAGTCTGAATGAGAACTGGACTTATAAAACAGAGTCAAAACAGACTGGAACTGTGTGGGGGCCGAATGCTGACATATTCCACTGTGATAACAGGGAAATTCATGTGTGAGGGCGTTGTTCCAGTTATCAGGTGGAGATTCCCAATGGTGACTCAAAGCGTGAGGTATAAGGAAGTCATTTCCACGAACCACAGAAACGTATTGACACACACGTGGGGAATCAATTCAGATGCAGTACAGGTTACACTTTCTAAAGTGTTTTTGTTTCGTTACGACTGCAGAATTTTATCTTCAAAAGATAAAATGATTACAATAAGGTTTTCAAACTGATATTCTAACACAATCTCAAATAGTTGTTAACCTAAAGTGTTTTTAAGATGCCTAAACCTAATACGTAAACTAATATATAAACTAAACTAATACATTTTTGTAGATTTCATACCTAAGAACTAATAAAATGGGATTACATTTATGATACGAATGAACGTACAAACACCAACCAACCAACAACCGCCGCATAACAGTGGACTAACAATCACTCAAAACATCAGCCAAATTGCCGAGGTGTTCTTACAAACACACAGCTTTTCATTTCATAAGATGTTAATTGATGGACTGGAGGGGTGTGTATTTCTTGTGGATTATTGTGATGTTTTTATCAGCTGTTTGGACTCTCATTCTGACGGCACCCATTCACTGCAAAGCATCCATTGGTGAACAAATTTTGCAGTGCTAAATTTCTCCAAATCTGTTCCCATTTAGAAATAAACGACTTGAATTGCCTGAAGGCGAGTACATTTTCAGAACTTTTTTGGTGAACTATACCTTTAAGGTGTTGCCACGCCCACAAAATGACCACGTTCCTTCTTTAGTATGAGGGAACTTGGAGGTATTCGCAACCTTCAGCTGCATTGTTGCCCTCATTATGCTGGGATTATAGTCAAAGATGGTTAAGAAAAGCTCCAAAAATCCATTTATAACAATGTCAAAAACTTGAGAAAGGGCAAACCTTCTCAAACCACATTCGTGGAGACAAAAGCAAAGCAGGATTTACAAACAAAGGTCGTAGAACAAAGAATGCTTTGAAGAGCTTTGATTACATCATGGAAATGTGCCTGAAAGTTTGCTTATATCTGGTTTGGAGAAGGTCAATGGTTGGTTCTGACGCATCTAATTTCCAAATAATTTTGACAATGAATTATGAAACCCACCTGGATCTACCTGACAGTTATAAGGCTAACACCTTTTCTAACTTTGACAATCCTATCTTTCCTCTCCTATTTCAAAGAATCCAATGCAACCCCCCCCCCCCCCCCCCCCCTCCCCAATAGAAGATACAGTGCACCATTCACTGGAGACATGAACCATCTCATGGCTCCATTTATTTTCATAATGAGTCAGGCTGACACATGTAGAAGCTTGATCTGTGTAATATCCCTCCTATAGCTACATTCACACCATTTCATACTGGACTGGTGCTGTCGTAACAAATGACCCCAACAGAATTACACTGTGAATCCCGTCAGCATCATGGAGCACCATTGTGGGTGGCCTTTGAAACTATGTATATTCATTCTGGCACGGTTAAACCTAAATGGGATCCTGTCAGTGGCCACAGGAGCTCGACAAGGATGAAACTGATTAAGGAGGCAACACCATTGAGCACACAGCCCAAGATGGATGCTGCCTGTAATGACTTCATATGAGCCACCATCACTCAAGGGCTCTGGGGACGACCTCCAGTCACCATTTACCAAGAAAACAGTCTCCATGGTGCCGTGCCATTGACAGTGAAGCTTTTAGTGAAGGATAAAGAAGGTCAGGCGACAACCGAGACTTCCGTTGCATTAGCTGACAATGAATTTCTAACTGTACATGGAGAAGAGATGCAGTTGGAGTTAATAAAGATAAAGTACATGAGAAATGAATAATGAAAACTGAAAATGGCACATCTAAGCACAACCATTACTCCCATATTCCACTGTGGTAGGTCACGTAATGTAATAACAACAACATGGCAAATGTAGTACGTCCGGATTACACTCATACAACATACATTCATACTACTATATATAGAACATACTTTTTTAGCAGTTGAGTATGAGTATATAAACTCAAAATGAGTGTGTACTCAAAAAAGTATTTTATTTCAGATGCAGCAAGACAGCATTGATGATATATTCGTTGAAATGTATTAAATATAGATTTTTTTTGTTTTCATTTACAATAAAACTGGCTAAATTGCATGTGTAAAATACAATAGCATTGCACAATTAAGATAAAATACACAACGTCATTTTGTAGAAGTAGAGTTCGTTTTATTTTCTTGTGCTGACCAAAGTGATCTGAACACACATGACATCATAATTATGGCGTCCCAACTCATCAACACAAATAAAAAAACTAAAAAAAACCTCCAAATTAAACAGAAAATATGGACATGGTATATATCAGAAGGCCCTCCCCTTTTAAAATAGCCATTGGGCTTTCGTTTAAATCACAGGAATCAACCATGATTTACTAATTGCTATCGCTAGGCATTTCTTTTGTGTATATAACATAAAATAAAGTGGGGAAAAAGGAAAATATATATACTACATCAATTATTCTCAAGATTACAGTGTGTGCTGGCAAAATGTCCATAGGTGTAGAAACCAAAAATTGTTTTGAACAGTAGACAGGCTGAAAATCTGTTTTATGATTGTAAAACCAACTTTATTTGCATATACACAGTATACTCACTAAAACAATATTTATTACTGCTATTACTATAGCCTAAGGCTTGATAGTTTATCCTTGCAAATATTGTACAGCTCTCTATATAATGCTGGATGTGTATCCAACTTTACCTGCATACAAGAGTATACTCATTTAAAGTGAAATACCTATACCAAATTTCAATACCTTGTGACTTGACTATTGTTAAATCACATTAAAATTTTATTTGTGACTAAGGCTATTCTGTACAAAACAGGTGTGGTATAAATTAAAAACTAGAATAAATCCTACTTTTGTTATGGTCTGTTTTGTCCCGTGTCATAACGCAATTTTCAATGCAAAACTCGGTGCCACAGTGCCAGGGCGTTGCTAAGGTTTTCTCAGAGACTTTTAGCATGTTGCTATGCAGTTGCTAAGGTGTGTTAATGGGTTAATGGCCCAAGCACCAAAAAAAGCGCGTAGCTCAGGTTCCTCCTTTAGCGTCTATGCGATTTTCTCAACATTGTATCGTCGAAAATCATAAGTGTGGAAGTAATGGCACTCAACCCAATCTGTAGCACGGTACCAAGCGAGTTTAGAGTTTTAACGTTAATGTTCAAGTTCAAGTTTATTTGTATAGCGCTTTTTGCTATACAAATCGTTGCAAAGCAGCTCTACAGGAAATTAAGTTTCCACAATATATTTATATATTGCAGAACCTTAATATATTTAACTTATGACAAAATTTGGTAATTCTGTATGTTGTCTGAGCATTGGCATCCTCTGAGGTCCTCTGAGGGGTGGGCATTATCTTTTCTCAGGTGTTCGGTCATCTCAGATCATTTAAGGGTTGGATCCAGACTGAAGTTTCTGTCATTCCTAGTTACCACGGGATGTTAATCAGAAACAGAGAAACAAATAGAGACATAATTAGCGTAGCTGCTGTTCCATCTAAGCAAGTGATTTGTTCAACCCAAACTAAAGAATAATAATAATGTACATTTGATCAGATATAACTGCAGTATAAGATTATAAGATGCATTATGTGAATGCTTGGCTAAAGAGATGTGTCTTTAATCTAGATTTAAACAGAGAGAGTGTGGCTGAACCCCAAACGTTATCAGGAAGGCTATTCCAGAGTTTGGGAGCCAAATGTGAAAAAGCTCTACCTCCTTTAGTGGACTTTGCCATCCTAGGTACTACCAAAAGTCCAGAGTTTTGCGACCTTAGGGAGCGGGTTGGATTGTAGCGTGGTAGAAGACAAGTTAGGTACGCAGGAGCTAAACCATTTAGGGCCTTATAGGCAAGTAATAATATTTTGTAAATGATATGGAACTTAATAGGTAGCCAGTGCAGAGACTGTAAAATTGGGGTAATATGATCATATATTCTTGACCTGGTAAGAACTCTAGCCGCTGCATTTTGGACTATCTGTAGCTTGTTTATTGAAGATGCAGGACAACCACCTAGCAGTGCATTACAATAGTCCAGTCTAGAGGTCATGAATGCATGAACTAGCTTTTCTGCATCAGAAATAGGTAGCATGTTTCGAAGCTTGGCAATGTTTCTAAGATGGAAGAATGCTGTTTTTGTAACATGGGAAATATGATTTTCAAAGGACACGTTTCTGTCTAATATAACACCCAGATTTTTGACTTTAGAGGACGTAACAGTGCATCCGTCTAGTTGCAAATTGTAATCCAAGAGATTCTGTGTACTGTTTTTTGGTCCAATAATTTATATCTCTGTCTTATCTGATTTTAATAGGAGGAAATTATTGGTCATCCAATCTTTTACATTTTTTACACAATCTATTAGCTTAGATAGTTGAGAAGTTTCATCTGGTCTTGTTGAGATATATAGTTGAGTATCATCATCATAACAATGAAAACTAATCCCGTATTTTCTAATAATATTACCAAGGGGCAACATGTATATTGGAAATAGCAGAGGACCTAGGACAGATCCTTGTGGTACTCCATACTTTACTGATGATAATTAAATGACTCCCCATTTAAATAAACAAAGTGGTAGCGATCGGACAGGTAGGATCTAAACCATCTTAAAGCCTGCCCTTGAATACCAGTATAGTTTTGTAATCGATCTATGAGTTGGTCATATAGTGTCGAACGCAGCACTAAGATCAAGTAATACTAGCAATGAGATGCAGCCTTGGTCTGAAGCAAGAAGCAAGTCATTTGTAATTTTAACAAGTGCAGTTTCTGTGCTATGGTGAGGCCTGAAACCTGACTCAAATTCTTCATAGAGATCATTTTTTTGCAAGAAGGAGCACAATTGAGCAGACACAACTTTTTCTAAAATTTTAGACATAAACAGAAGATTTGAAATGGGTCTGTAATTTGCCAGTTCATTAGAATCTAGTTGTGGTTTCTTAATAAGAGGCTTAATAACCGCCAGCTTGAATGGTTTTGGGATGTGACCTAAAGATAATGATGAGTTAATATTGAGAAGCGGTTCTTCTGCTACAGGTAACAACTCTTTCAGTAGTTTAGTGGGTACAGGATCTAATAAACACGTTGTTGGTTTAGATGCACTGGTAAGTTTATTTAGCTCTTCCTGTCCTATAGTTGTAAAGCACTGCAGTTTTTCTTTGGGTGCGATGAATGAAGCTGAAATACTAGACGCAGTAGAATCTACATTTGTTATTGTATTTCTGATGTTATCTATTTTATCAGTAAAGAAATTCATAAAGTCATTACTATTAAACTGTGAGGGAATATTTAGATCGGGTGGCGTCTGTTTATTTGTTAATCTAGCCACTGTGCGAAATAGGATTGTTTTGGTTATTATCTATGAGTTTGCGGATATGCTCTGCCCTGGCAGCTTTTAGAGCCTGTCTATAGCTGGACATACTGTTTTTCCATGCAATTCTAAAAACTTCTAAGTTAGTTTTTCTCCATTTGCGCTCAAGATTACGAGTTTCTTTCTTGAGAGAATGGGTATAACTGTTGTACCATGGCGCAGTACGTTTTTCTCTAACCTTTATCAATTTGAGGGGGGCAACAGCTTCTAATGTATTAGAGAAGATAGTGCCCATGTTGCTAGTCATTTCGTCTAGTTCATGTGTATTTATGGGTACACAGAGCAGTTGAGATAAATCAGGCAGGTTATTTGTGAATCTGTCTTTGGTGGCTGGAACAATAGTTCTGCCCGGACGATAACGCGGAGCCATATAATTAATATCAGTAATGCGCAGCATGCACGATACAAGGAAATGATCAGTAACATCATCACTTTGAGGTACGATATCTATATCGGTAAGATCAATTCCGATATGTGTAATTTTATATTTACATTGCATTTTTTATATCCTGCTCTATTTACTTTATTTTCTGTTTTTATCTAATTAATTTTTTTGTGTGAAAAGTACAAAGGTTTTATTATTATTATTTTTTTTAATTTCCCAATAGTTTTAGCATTAAATACCAATAAAAATACTCACAAAAAATTAAAACTATTTAATCTAACTATAATTTAATTTAATTATGAATGACTCCTTACCTTGATTCCAAGAGATCCCAAAATCTAGTCCCACCTTGAGACCCTTTGCAGTGTGCAAATTCCTGTATATTCAGAAATTATGTTAGCAAAGTGGATTTTTTGGTATCACACACTTGTGTTTCCTACTTATCAGCTTTGCAATAACCATATGTTCAGTGTTTTGAATGAGGTTTTGTATAAACACTGCATGCAGTTTCTCTGCAGACTTTGACCCTTTTTTTCAGTGGCCACAATATCTTGGTAACGAACTTCGGAAGAAAAAAGACACAAGGAAAGTGCTGTTGTAAGATAGGACACCTGTTGGCTGAAGTTCAGCGCAGTGGCCTTTGATCACTGATGCAAAACATCAAGGGAAATTGATACATGTTTTGCTCTGCATTCACATAGTAAAGGAGCAAAGTGTTCTGTAATGGAATGCAGACCATACAAAAACATTTGTATTTTATTGCTGAACCCACAAATTCACACATGCATTGCATGCATGTCACAGAAACATGATGTGTATACCATAGGATGAAGCTTTATAATGCCTTTAAATGTCTGTGGGAATCAGTAACCTCTGTATGACAAGCAGAACCTTCTGACTGAAGCTATAGCAACAGAACAAAACTTATAGATGTGCTACATGTTCTAAATGCAGTACAAACCACCTGCAGTGCTATAATTTGATTCTAATTAACATAACTTTTCTCACCACATTTCTTTTTCTTATCTTCTCTCATTATGCAGTGAGAATGGATCAGGATTGAAGACAAGTAGCTGGATTTTGTTTTATATATTTTATATTTATATATATATATTTTTGTGGTTATATATTTTTTTTTTGTCTACCTATTATTTTTTTCACAAATACATTAAAAATCTAATGAAGAAAAACAACTCTTTAAAAAAAACCCACATTTTTGAAAAGAAAATCATTAGTAGTTTGCCATATGCTTTTATTGGAAAAAATATTTTTGATGAACTTTTGTCCACCAAATCTAAGTCATGTGTTTTAACCAACATGTAGAAACATGCAAAAAAATAAAATAAAATAAAAAATACACAGGAACAGGACCACTGACAGACCTTATAATGACAAGAAAAGGTTAGTTGACATTGTAAAATGTCATGTGGTGCAACTTCTCAGAAAATATAATTATATTTATGAATTAATAATGTGACTGTTTTCAAGAAAAAAATAAAAATATTGTGATTAAGATGTGTACACTCACATGCATTCATAGTCAAAGGAAACAGTTTTTACTTTTTACTTGATGGTTACACCGCATGACATTTTTGCATCATTAAATATACAATTCTTGGTGTTTTTTTAAACCATATGACTGGAGTAATGATGCTGAAAATTCAGCTTTGCATCACAGGAATAAATAACATTTTACAATATATTACAATAGAAATTAGTTATTTTAAATTATAATAATATTTCTCAATTTTACTGTATTTTTAAACAAATAAATGCAGCCTTGGTGAGCATAAAGGTTTTCTTTCAAAAACATTATTGGATGACATATCAAGGATTCAATAAATACAATATACAAAACAAAATAATATAGAATTTTATAATATAGTATTTTTTATGCCTTTTAAGGACAATGTGGACCTGGTTAATCCAGATTCAGACTATATGGGCAATGTGAACGCAGATAATCCAGATAAAAACCTTGAGGTTAAATCACACACTTCTAATGATAGTTTTCGTATTTCTTCTCGAGGTGAAATTGTTTTGCCTACAAAACAACCCAGGATCATTCCTGACCCTTTTTCAGTGTCAAACCGATCTTTCTAATAGAGGACACACTAACACCTAGTCCAGAGCCACTTTTACACACCTGTGTAAGTATCATTCTCTGTCCTCTTCCATATGTAGATTAAATTCTGAAAGTACTCATCTGTGTGACAGTGGAGTCTGACAGAAGAAAGCAATCAGAGTCTCCAAAGCAGATTCACCCTCATTGGCCTCAACATTACGTTCTGACACCCTGAAACCTCCAGGGTTGCGTGCCTAATTTCTGAGGTCGTCTCGCCGCTTGCTCCTTCTATTACTCAGAGGCAGTTGTAATCAATGGACCTTGCAACACTCAATTAAGGCTTAATTGGATTGGTGTGTGTTCCTGGTGAAACTGTCAGTCCCCTGTTCAACTGAGGAGACAGAGCTGATTATTACTGTCAACAAGTGTAACACACAGAGCTTGACGCAGCTGCTGCTTGTGTCAGGATAAACACCACTTACACACACACTCGTTGTACCAGCGCTCTCTCGTATCTCATTACACTCTGCTTTCGGAATCTGTAAGATGTTTCGCTGTTTTACAACATCATTTTTACTTTTATTATTTTTTTTATGTAGTACTGTCCAAAAGAAGACAGATATTCTACATAATAATTTTAGTGTAAATAAAATGTGTGTGATTATTTTTTATTTTTTATTAACTCTAAAAACTGCATGTATAACATAGGCCCAACCCACCATAAATATATTAAAAATATACATGATTTTTATATGTACTTTAGAGCATATAATACAATATAATAATTGTATGTAATGTTTTATGATGGTATATGCAGCAAAAATTATAATTATAATATAATATAATTACACTATATGATGTTATATATTATGAATGTCAATATATACAAAAATAATTACAATACTAGAAATGGTTATTTTAAGATGTATTTAATATAATATAATATATGTAATGTTTTATGATGTTATAAAGGTGGATGTCAATATTAGAAACTATATAATTTTTATGTATATTAGAGCTTAATATATTTGTATGTAATATTTTATGATTTTATATAAAGCTTGATGTTAGTATATATACAAAAAATATTATAATTTTATAAAATAATTATAATAAGTATTTTAGAGCATATAATACAATATAATATTATGTAATATAATATAATTACACTGTATGTAAAACTTTGATGTTATATATTATGGATATCAATAAAAATAATTACAATTTTAGAAATTATGTTATTTGAAGATATATTTTCAATATAATATTATATATATATATATATATATATATATATATATATATATATATATAAGGTGGGTGTCAATTTTAGAAACAATATAATTTTTTACACAAAATATATATTTGTGTATATTTTAACGCCAATATAATATAATATGGCATGACATAACATAACATAACATATAACATAATATAATATGTTTGTGTAATATTTTATGTTGTTATTTAAAGCTGGATGTCTATATCTATAACAAGAATTGCAATATTAGAAATTATATTATTTTTCTATGTATTTTAGAACCTACAAAATGATAAAATATAAGATAATATAATATATTTATATGTAATATTTTATGTTATATAAAGTATGATGTGAATATATATATATATATATATATATATATATATATATACAAAAAGAATGACAAGATTAGAAATTATATTATTTTTACATGTATTTTAGAGGCCATAACATTATTATTATTATTAAATAATGTAATTATTAAAGATTAGTGTTATTTTATGATTAACTGGGGTTGCATGAGTCAGTGCACTCTCAGGGCTGGGTTGCGGCAGGAAAGGCATCTGGTTGTGCGGATCACTCCGCTGTGGCGACCCCTGATAAAAAGGGATCAAGCCGAAGGAAGAGAGAGAGTGTATTTTATCATTAAGTGCATTCCTTTAAAAGCAGTAGGTTTGTTACTTATTGTTTAAATATATGAATGAAAAATGCATCAATGGATATATAAATACGTTAATGTTCCAGTCGATGTCTTTACAGTGGTGTATATGATATTACATCTGTATATGGTTGCTTTTGCTTAAAATTGCGTGATGTTAGCAGTGCATAGAGACATTTTCAGACATGATCTAGCTGCCTTGACAGCCGAGGTTGATTAGATTTTCAAAATGGTCTCTAGACATAAAAGAGGGGAAATCAATTTGAGTCAGTGGGGATGATTTGTTCTGTGATTTAGCATTGTTACGGAGGGCGTGAGGGTGGGTTTATGGCACCACTATATAATGAAGCCTGAGCTGGGTCAGGATCTACTGACTAGACTCTCTCTGACATGTACAAATCACTCACTGCTTATTAAAACAGCAGCAGCCTGCGTTCACCAAGACATACGCACGCTCTTGCTCGCAGACGTGTGACAGATCCTCACCGCCAGAGCTTGACAGCTGCTTTTACTAACACAGCACACATCTCGCCGTCTAACTAGACCTTGATTTGGGCTGATAGAGATGTCAGACTATTCGTTTTTATTCAGCTTGTGCTGTGGATGCATTTTTGGGGACTTTTTGCTATTTTGTTGATAAGTGACAAGAAATATTGGAGCGAGGAAACAGATTTGGATATATTGCTTGCTGGATTCAAACCTGTTTTTCCCAAATGAGCACCAAAGCTCAATGCATCCGGATCG
This sequence comes from Barbus barbus, assembly GCF_936440315.1. Taxonomy (NCBI): domain Eukaryota; kingdom Metazoa; phylum Chordata; class Actinopteri; order Cypriniformes; family Cyprinidae; genus Barbus; species Barbus barbus. The sequence continues at coordinate 7,048,683 of NC_136728.1, read as the reverse complement.
TATCTAAACCATAATCTCTACCGGCCTTCATATGCCATTTAAATACACAATTTGCCTTAAAACAATATATTAAAAAAAAAACTGTAATACTCTAAAACATTACTGTATTGCTTGTTCACGCAGATTGCAATTTGAGTACTGAGGTATAAATACCAAGTTAATTGAGTTTCAACCTGCGGTGAAGCGTTGTTCTCATGCACTTGAGTGGTCAGAGTGTGAGGTTAAGGCTCCTTAACGAGGAGAGGCTGAAGAACATTGAAATTGACGTTTTCTTTAATTACTCTTTGTTCTTGGCCGTGTGTTCGGCCCCCTGTAAACGCACAGCTTTCGCCTGTAATGCATTGGTGAGCTGTGTGTGACACATCTTACTGCCAAGACTTACTGGCAGGAAACAGAGCATGATGACACTATGAAAGGAACAAGCTGAATTTAATTAAAAACTGTGGCGTGCTACACAGATACTGTATCACTTCATTAAACCATGACACGTCTCAAAGAAATCACTTCACTTATTTAGTATATATTTTGCAGTATTTTTTTCAGTTTATTTTATTTTATGCAAATTGAGGTTATTATACTTAAATAAATTTAATTAGATTTAATTTGATGTACAAAAATAACTGAAACTAATATAAATATAATATAAATTCATAAAAACTATATAGACCAAAATTTTTCATTTTAATTTAATTTAATTTGATGTATAAAAATAACTAAAAACTATATATAACTATAATATAAATGAACATGAAAGGCATTTTAACTGACAAAAATTACAATAACGCAATAAAACTAAAATGAAAACAAATTTAAAATATTAATGAAAACTATAAAATAATAATAAATATAAAACAGCATCAGTGATACTAAAATAGCATGGATGCATATGATCAAAGTATGACATTTTTATATTGATATTTTTTATTTACTATATATTACTATATTTTATTATGTTTTAGAAGTAGTATTGCTTTTAATATAAAAATATTTTAAAAATAAAATTTTAAATATTTAATATTTTATGTATCTTTTTTTTGAGAGTATCTCTTATTATTGGTGCTCAGTTATTAATTATTATCAATGATGAAGTCTATTTGAATGGTTAAAAAAATTAGATTTTAAAATATATTTTTTTATTTTAAATTGTATAATTAATATTTAAAATGTTCTATATATATATATATATATATATATATATATATATAGAGAGAGAGAGAGAGAGAGAGAGAAATTCATACTTGCAAAATATATATTCACAAAAAAAGAGTATATCATTTTCATGTCAATTACACTTTTTTATATTTGAACGTCTTCGTTCCTCTACAGCTCTGAGGGAGGTCTGTAAGGTGATTGTCTGCCTCTTGCTGTGTTTTCACGGTCGTCTCGACCTTGGCCTGTGGTCCTCTTTCTAAGCTCCTTCAAACACAGCTTGTAGCCATTTTAATAAGATCTTTCCTGAACAGAATAAGATCTATAGGCGTTTCTGTGGAGGTCTGTAGCTGCATATATACACCAGTGGTAAAGATGTACTCCAGCAAATTAGTGCTGTAATTAATGTCTGAACCTGATGGCAGCCCAGGGAGTATTTTGTGTGAAAGCTGTGCCGTGGACTGATTGTGTGTGGCTTTGCCATTAGCGCATTCGGCTTTAAACTGATGATGGATGGATGGATGGATTTGGCTTTTATTGTGAACGTGTGTGAGAGAGATTTGGGGGTCAATCTGCAGTCATTTTAGCTCATTTATTACATTAGAAAAATTATGAGTAATGTACAAGAAAATAAACTCAACAATTAAAAAAAAAAAAAAAAAAAAAGCTTAACACAAAACATAGAAATTTATATGGAATTTGTACATTCAGTTCAAGTTTATTTATATAGCCCTCTTCACGATACAAATTGTTGCAAAGCAGCTTTACAGGAAATTAAGTTTCTGCAAGATATTAGTAGCTTATCAGTGGTGTCATTGTCAAGATGTATATATTGCAGAAATGTACGGTAAAAATTAGTTAATGGCATAATCAAACAGACGATGAACACTATTAACAGCAATCATTATATGTTGCAATCAAACTTAGCTAAATTTGGTAGTTCTGTGTGTTTTTGTTTCAGGGTTGGCATCATCTGAGGTCCTCCATGCATACCAATGTTATTATAGTGAATTAAAACCTTTAACAAATGTTGCTACTTCAAATAAAAGAAATGTCAACTGAAAAAAAAAAAAAATATATATATATATATATATATAAATTCTACTTCTTATTTTAGCTTGTTGCCTAAGCAACATTTTTTATTTTTTTAAAAACTTAAAATACTTAAATAACTAAAATTAAAATTAAAATAGATAAAAAACAATATATACAATACGTTAATATATATTATATTTATATTATATAGGCTATATGTATGTATGTATGTATGTATGTATATATTTAAAAATATATAAATTATTAAATTTATATTAAAAAAATGTAAATTATTTAAAATATTTTATCATTGTAAAAAAAACTTTAAAAACTGTCTAGTAAACAAACATAATATTTATAAAAAAAACAATTATGGACCAAAATATGTTTAGGAAGATGTACAATTATGAAAAAAATATATATATAATTCACATTTTTAATATAGTATTTTGACTAGTAAATACATTTTCATAAAATATTTTTTATTTATAATGAAACCAAGTTTACTGTTATGCACCTCTGCTAATTTTCAGAAAGAAAGTAAATGTACATGATATTGAAAATGGCAAATCAATTTGTGAAATTAAAATGTGATATTCCAGGTTTTTGCTAATCTCATATTCTCCTCACAGTTAAACTAATGAACAGTCGTTCTACATCAGTGTAATTAGTTGCAATGATGTTTCTCTAGTACAAAAATAACAAAATCTTCACTTTGTTATGCAAATATGGCACATTATGCATGCACACATTGGGACAATTATGAATATTGATTTTCCTGCCTCTTCCACATGGGGACAATTCAACTATTTTTTTTTTCTACTAAGATTTTCTCCATGCAGTGTGTCTAATATAATTGCTTTTAGATTAAAGACTCAAAGTCTCAAAAGATGGTATGATAATTTGACCAATACTTTTTGTAGTTTGTTAATTATGTTAATTTACATCTACTATGTGTATGATGTGTATGATATTACTGTTCGCCTGGGCTTTATGTCACAAATCTCAGAGGGAATCCAAACATTAATCGTCTCTGACTGCATACATATGACCTCTGATCAAACACCAAGTTCATCGGATCATATTTTCATCATTAAATATAAGGAATAGCAAGGTTGAATGAAGTCAAATGAAAGTTCTCCGCCATCTTTTGTTTCTTCTCAAGGACAGGCAGAGAGGAAGATGGAAATAGTGAACCGTAGTAACCTGATTTCTGTAGGGATCGTTCACAAACTCACCAGGGAGATTGAAGTGTGGTTGCAGTATTTGGAGTATGCTCACTAATTACGCTTGCACCAGAGCCTTACAAAGAGAGGCTGTTTTATTGTGCTGAAAAAATACCTGGTTTTGTAATGATCTTAAATTTTCCAACATTTTTCTCTTGGATTTTAAGGGCAAATACTTGTAAAAAAAAAAAAAAAAGTCAATGGGGTCTAATTTTTTGGACCGATATTTTTTTTTAATTGTATGTACAAAAACAAAGCAGTAATTCACCCAAAAATCTAAATCACCCCATGATTTACTCACCGTCCAGCCCTTCTAGGTGTACATGACTTTCTTCTTTCAGACAAATCCAATCAGAGTTACATTAAAACATGTCCTGGCTCTTCCAAGCTTTATAATGGCAGTGAATGGGTGATATTTTTCAATAGTCCTAAAGAAGTCAGCATAAAGCGCATTCATCCATAATAAAAAGTGCCTCACGTGGCTCTGGGGGTGAATAAAGTCCTGCTGTAGCGAATCGATACGTTTTTGTAAGAAAAATATCCATATTTAAAATTTTATAAACCGTAATCTCTAACTTTCGCTAACTGTCGTATGCACACGTTCACGAGAGAGTACCGTTCCAGCGGATGACGTAGGACGTAATTTTCATTTTTGGGTGAACTACCCCTTTAAGACTCTCCTTAAAATATATTTTTTTGCATTCTAGCTATAAAGAGTCATTCAGGTTTTGAATAGCATTAGGGTGAGGAAATGATGGCAGAATTTACATTTTTGACTGAACTGTCCCTTTAAATGAACTTTATTTCTTAGATTTTTACTGCATTTATTTTTATTTGGTTTGGTCGGGATCAATATCCTGTATTGTAGCTTTTCATGCACTTTTTTTTTTTTATAAATGCCAGGAAGACTATAGGTAAATTAAATATTCTCAGTATTTAATTTGAAAATTTCATTTACACCGCAGACAATACAGACTGAACATATGACTTCTATATGATTGATTTGGCCCAATATTGTGGGCTCTGTTTTGGCCATCTGGGAGGGTCAGAATGAAATCTTGGCATCGGTTTGTTGGGAGTTTATTGTCAGTATTTGAGGAAGACCCAATTTCGCTGTGATATAAGACTGTGTGAGTCTTATCTCTGTGGGATTTCGACATCGGCCATAAAGCTGCAATTTTGTGTAGTTCAGAAAGCTAGTGTTGTGTAAGTCTTTCCTTGTGGAAGGGGCTTATCGTCTTCAGACAGACTTCAGACAAAGGTTAGATGGCAGGAGCAATTGATTGAAACTACACAATTCTGAATCTGTTATTTCCCATGGACTTTGCATAGAACAGACCAAAGATAAAGTTCATCATCATAAACTTATTAATTCACCCCAAAAAGAAAGTCAGATTTGGAACAACATGAATAAATGATGACACATGCTGCTCTTTTCCATACTGCAAAAGTATATGGTTTAGTCATAGTCAAAGAAAATAGTTTTATAAATTATAAAATATAAAAATATATATTTTTAATTTCGTCAATATTTTGTGATGTCATGCTATCAGCCAAAAGTTAACATTATTATTAAGAAATAATCAAGATAAAAAAAAAAAATTTGAAAAAAAAAAAAAAAGGATTCAAAATTCAAAGACTGCATTTATTTGATCCAAAAAATATAGTAAAACAGACAATTTTAAATATTATCACAATATAAAAGAAACAGTATTTTTTAAATATAATATATATATTTTTTTTTTTTTTTTGTGGTAATCATTCGAAAGTTTAGGGTAAGTAAGGTAATAAAGGGGTAATATTAAGTAGCAACTGATTTCACAATTGATCAAATTAATAATTGAGCACCAATAAAATGGATAATAATTATGCAGCAAATCAGCATATTAGAATGATTTCTGAAGAATCATGTGACACTGAAGACTGAAAATTCAGCTTTGCATCACAGGAATAAATTACATTTTAAAAATACGTTTTTTCAATTGTAATAATATTTCACAATATTACAGTTTTTACTGTTCTGATCAAATAAATGCCGTATTGGTGAGCATAAGAATCTTAACAATCCAGTAGTATTTATTTATTTTTTCTTGTTCAATTTTATTCAAACTGAAATAGCATCTAATTTTAGTCTGCAAAAACAAAACTCTTACATAAACATAAAATCTATGGCTTCAGAAAACTCAAAATATAGCACACAGGTCCTCTTTCCATTTTAGATGGCTTTGGCGACTGTACATTGCTCTGATAGAAACAACCCATCTTCAGTTCATCTCCAGCTGACCATGAGAAGACCCAGACAGCTGTTTTCAGACATGAAACCAATGCTTTGAAGCCAGAAAACAGACAGTGCAATGTTTGTGAACGTCATCGTTATACAAATGACCCGACAGCCTGATGCGTTTCATCTGAGAGTCCCACAGAGAGAGAGGAACCCACCGTCCTCTCAGCCCCCTGCGGAGATCAATGACGAGGTTCTCCATTACACCCCTCTCTGAGAAAACAAAGACGCACAGTGACAGATACTGATGCCACGTACGGCTGGTTGCACGAGTTGTAAATGAACTAAGGGCAAACGGTCATAATTTGTCACTGTTGGTTTCACATGCAGCATTTGTGTCACCATACTGCGGTGACACCAAATAGATCCAAAAGACCAAGGTATTGGCATGGTACCTGGTCTAAAAAAGCAGTATAATCATAATTAGGCAATATTTTGTTTTTAAGATAAGAAAAATATATTAATAGTATGAATTGACTACCACTAGTAGTCATGGTAGCATGGTAATGTGTGCATTTAGTAATTTCGGACCATTTTTGTCAGACATAAGGAAAACTGCATGGTGTTATTCCTTGCCTTTCCCTCACTGAGAACACGCAGAGAAATGCCTGGCAACAAATCCAACATGCAGCTCTGGCCTGACCACATAAACACACTGCAGCAGTTACAGCTCGTTTTGGGAGCCGCTTCAAATGAGCCCTCAACTTTTCTGAAATTAGTCACGTCTGATTGTCATTTTAGACAATACAAAACTATAAAATGGTGTTATTTTATTTTATTTCATATAAAATATCAAAAATAATCCAACCGAAGACAAGAAAACACTATATATATATATATATATATATATATATATATATATAATTATGATTTTTTTAATAGGAAGAAGTACCTTTATATTTATATATGACATTATATGTATTTCTGTGTTTTTTGTTGCATTGTTTATGTTGTATTTTGTTGTTGTTTTTTGTCTCGTAATGTTTTGTTTGGTTTCGTTGTGTTTTTTTTATCATTTGTTGTGGTGTTTTGGTGTTTTGTTTTACTTTAGTCTTTTTGCTTTGTGGTGTTTTTTGTTATTTTGTTGTGTTTTGTGGCTTTTTTGTTGTTTTGTATCGTTTGTGATATGTTGTTGTGTGGTGTTTTGTTATTTTTTGTTGTTTTGTTGTGTATAACTGTGTTTTTGCGTTGTTTTGTTGTGTTTATTGTTTAGTTTTTTTTAGTTTTTTTGCTTTATGGTGTTTTTGTTATCTTGTGTGTGTTTTTTTTTTGTGGTGTTTTTTTATGTTGTTTTGTTATTTTTTGTCAGTTTTTTGTTGTTTTGATTTATTTTTTATTGTTGTTTTTTTCTTTGAGGTGTTATGTTGTTTTGTTTTTTGTTTTTGTGTTGTTGTTTATTTATTTATTTATTTATTTTTTGAGTGTGTGTATTTTGTTGATCCTTTTTTAGAGAGTGACAGGCAATCGTGGGTTTATTGTTGAAGGATTAGGAACTATGGGATCAGGAAGCGTTGCAGGCAAGACTTGAACCTGTGTCACCCACGTGAGGCCTGCAGCTCAGCCTGTACCAACACTGTACCTCAGCCCTGACAAAATGTTATGAATAACTGCTTAATTCTGACTTCTCTCACTGCAGCCTCGCTGATAAGAGTTATAAATCCCTCACTGTCTGACACAGCTGTTCTCACGCTTTCATTTTTCTCTCTATTTTTACAGAAATATCTTTCCACCAGAATTCATATTAAATTGTTTACTTTTGTAGTGGAAGATTTGCAGGCAGAGACTTTTTTCGTTGTGGCTAAAGACAGATTTTAGAGAGAGAAATTGCCAGTTTAATACCTAGTTTGCAACAGTTCCTTTAAATATGGTGATCTCATTGTTTTGGAGAAGACTGATACAGTCTCTGAGTCATCTCTATTACCAGATATGAGTCGTCTCAGAAAGCCCAGTGGACATGGGACAGATGTGCTCATCTGGTTTTATGAACAAATTTATATTCAGTGATACAGCTTGCACCCAAAGTATTATGTTCAGTGTCTCGTTTCTGAAACTGATAGCCAACTAATGACAATATAATGTCTGATTGCTACTGTCATTGTGTGTAAAATCAATGACGGGAAGCATGTTACATGAGTCTTCGACTCTCCTTAGAGATGTTTTATGGCATTCTGCTAATGAACATAGATGAAGTTTGTTTTATCAAACTGCTGTAATAGAGTAATAAATGGATTATGTAACGTTATAAAGGATTAGCTATTTAAAGGGATCATTTAACCAATATTAAACATTCTGTCATTTACTCAGTCGCTCTAATTTCTCATTTCTGAGGAACAAAAGAGATATTTCACAGCACGTCCAAGCAGCTCTTTTCCATACAACGAAATAGGTTAGAAAAAAAACGTATGTACTTTTATATAGTTGTTATTCTCTAAAAACCCACTCATGCCAAAGCTGTATTTTTAAAAAATTAAATTTAGTTTTATTTATTCATTTTCTTTTATTTATTTACTTATCTATTTGTTTATTTATTTACTTATTTCGTTGTTTATTTGTTTGTTCATTAATTAGTTTATTTTTATTAATTAATTCCCATACAACAAAATTATTTATTTACTTTTATTTATTACTTAGTCATTATTCTCTAAAAATCTACCCTATGCCATAGCTTTCCAATGCTATTTATTTATTTTGTATTTATTATGAATTTATTTAATTTGTTTTAATCATTTATGTTTAGTTTCATTGTGTTTATTCATTCATTTTTCCATATAGTTAGGTTTATTTATTTACTTTAATTTGTAAATTTATTCATTTTCATTCAATCATTCATTTTATTAATTAATTTATGCATTTATTAATAATTAATTTTTTTTATGTATTAATTTTTTATTTTTAATCAGTTTTATTCATATCTATCTGTCTGTCTGTCTATCTGAAAATCCTTGTGATATTGACTTAAATTTGGGTCTGTTCCTCACATAAAGCTTAGAAAACTGCATATGTCATAAGAACTACTTTTATGATTCTTTTGTCAAGCATTTTTATTAATAGAGGTATATCTGTTAATAAAATGACATTTATGAAACAAATTGGATGGGGACGTTGCATCTAATTGCAGGGATTAAAGGCAGGTCTTTCCAGAGCACCTCCCCCTCTCTCTGTACAGGGACTCTTCACCCTCAGGATACGAGTGCATCACATGACCAGCCCTTCATTAGTAACATAACAGATTGTCATTTGCATGCACAGGTCCCTGTGAGAGGAAGACACGTGGTGTGTGAGTGTGTGTGAGTGTTTCGGGGTTGGGGATGATGACCCTTTAATGCTGGATCCTGAACAGGCCTCGGAGAGAGAAAGTCATTGGTAAAACACTCATATTGCTGCTAATTACTACGCAAAGTGTTGATTGCCTTTCAGCTTCTGAAGTGACTTCCTCTAATGGAGACGAGGTCACTTCTGTTGTTGTTTATGAGTGAATCAGAAGCGTCTCATATTTAAATCTCCCCATGGAGGAAAAAAACGCATAATTTTTAGAATTAATTATCAAAGTTGGTTAATCTCTGCTAAACAGCATTGATCCAATGGATTTGCTTGTTATAATACAAACAAGATCATTTCAGATATGAAAGACAGCATGAATTGTTGATCTGCTGTTCAAAAACGGTTGAAGCCGTCACTAAACCTGTTAGTCACAAACGTGCCTTTTCCTCTGAGACGAGATGTGCGGCTTCAATCCCCGCTGGTGTTATTTCACCAACAGAGACTCCAGCACTTTAAACGCTCCCATTATCAGTCGATTTCCTTCTTGCTTTTGTTTGAGATTTTGATTTTATATACAAAATAGTAGTACACAGATATAGAAAGACCACAAGTCACATCTATTGTTTGTATAATGTCCAATATAATACCTTCATCTAGTGGGCTGGTGATAATTTATCCACAAATATACATTTTTAAAATGTATATAAATGTAAAAGTCCTCAGGCCATCCAAAATGTAGATTATTTGGAAAAATGTAGCACTACCACATTTGTTCACCAGTGGATCCTCTGCAGTGAATGGGTGCCGTCAGAATGAGAGTCTTGTGAAGTGAAAAGATGCGTGTTTGCAAGAAACAAATCCATCATTAAGGCATTTTTAACTTCAAACTTTTGCTTCCAAGTAAAATCCATAATCCATAATAATGCTTTCTCCGGTGAAAATGTAATTTCGCTTGAATCAGGAGAGAAATATGCACAGATCGGGCAATGTTTACAAATAAAAACAGCCCAAAACAGCTGTAAACAATTTGTCAAAAACTCAATTTGATGTGAGAGAACGACAGGTAATGGATTTTCTTACTGGAAGAAGCGTTATTATGGATTATGGATTCATATTTTAGCTGGAAGCAATGGTTAAAGATAAAAATAAAAAAAAACATCTTAAAGATGTATTTGTTTCTTATTAACATCTTGTGAAGTGAAAAGCTGTGTGTTTACACAGCTTTTCACTTCACAAGATGTTAATTGATGGACTGGAGTGGTGTGGATTACTATTATTGTGATGTTTTTATGAGCTGTTTGACTCTCATTCTGACGGCACCCATTCACTGCAGAGAATCCACTGGTGAGCAAGTGAGGCAATGCTACATTTCTCCATATCTGTCCTAAAAAAATAAACAAACTCATCTACATCTTGGATGGCCTGATGATAAGTAAATATTTAGCAAATAAAAATTTTAGGGTGAACTAGTCCTTTAAGGTGCAGTCAGTTCCTGATTTTAATGAACAGAGGAATGCAATAAAAGAAGCGAATCTCTTCTGAAAGCTTTGTGCAAATCCAAAACCCTCCCTACAAGATATCTTCTCAATGGCATTTTGTGGCATTTGAAATTTTTCCAGTCGTTCACAGAGAGATTTACAAACGAGTGTCATTATATTTCAAAGCCAGAGCGCCAAGAGGAGCCTGATAAGGACGAGGCTTTTAAATCCTGCGGTGTGGCTTCTTTCCTCTGGAGACGTGAGGCGCGGAGCTCCGTCTGCCTCGCTTTCATCCAGTCAGTCGTGTTCTGCCGCTCCGACCCTTCGGCTGTTTGCGCAAGTTTTCAAACGCACTGCGCTGTCGAGTGTGTTCAGCCTGATCAGGCTTTGTTTTGCTTTTATCAACAACTGAAGGCCTCAGCATCTTGTTCTTTCTTGTTTTAGGGTTTGCTTTGGTGCGCTTCCATCGTAGTGCTTCTGTACATGCAGGAGCTCACAGTAACTGCAGTGAGTCTTCAACTAATCTGGCCATAAAGACCATAGTTCCTATCAAAATATCAATGTTACGAAGCTCTTTATATGACTGCAGACTGCACAGATTGTTAGTGAAATCAGAATATATTGATATAGGACCTTCTTAAAACTATGTAAGATGCTTTCTGTTTGCTTTTAGTTTGTTTTGAAGGGAGTAGTAGCGACCTTACAAAAAAGATTGTAATACCATAGTATTACTATAGTAGACTATAGTATTTTAATAGATACTTTTAAAATATATGTTCTTTTTAAGTTGCATCTAATAATACTGTGGTATTTCCATACTGTGGTATCTGAAACCATGGTATTAGCATCGTATCATCTCCAAAACACTATGGTATTACCCTGGTACACAGTCTAGAAAACCTTTTGTACTTTTTGTTGGTTCTAATATCAAGATATATAATTATAGTAACAATAACTAGCAGAAACTAATAAATATTTGGATCTCTTGATTTCCTTCGTTCTGGTTGGACATTTTATGTTAAACATTACTGTAAGACATGAATAAATCATTTATAAATTAAATAACATAAATTAGGCTTTGATATAATGGTATATTTTAATATATTTTATTCTGTTTATAATACAAAATAAATGAAGTATTAAATATTAAATATATCATTTTATCACTGTCTAATGTATGCTGGTTGTATGCTGAATATATTCTGAATAATAATAATGGTTAAATAGAAAATAATAAGGGTTAGAAAAATATTTAAAATATTTCACTGTTATTGCCTAATTTATGCAAATTTAATAAAAAAATAATAATAACAATAAAAATTTTTTTTTTCTAAAATTTAAAACACATTAATATATATCACTACCTAATTTGTTTTTTTACATTTACATTTTATGCATTTAGCAGACAAAAGCGATTTACATTGCATTCAAGTTACAGTTTTTACATTTGATCAGCTCTTGCTTTCCCTGGGAATCGAACCCATGACCTTGGCGTTGCTAGCGCCATGCTCTACTATTTGAGCTACAGGAAAGCTCTAATATATGCTAATATTACTAAATTTTAATGTAAAATTATAATTTTTTATTAATTTAGTATAATTTAGGCACTGATATAGTGACTTTTTCTATTATTATTATTATTATTATTAATTTATTATAACAACAACAATAATAATATTAATATTGCTAATTTTTTAAAATAAGCATTGATTTAATGACATATTTTAATATATTTTTACCTATTATTATGTATTTATGGAGGAAATCATCTTTAAATGAAAAAAAATCCTTAGTGTTCATAAATGTAAGCTGCTTTTTCTTTATGCAAAATACGATTTCTTACTTTTTTGGTGGGGCATGAATATAACCTGGACAAGTTCATATTCACATATTCTTGACATGTTTTATGACATTCACCCACCAACTCATTACAATAAATCCACCATCACAGAGCAGCTGTGACTCAGAGATTTAATTACTCACTCGTGTGGTCCAGCAAAACGGATCTCACTAGAACACAACACGAAGGGAGCAATTAGGATTTAACAAATGTTATCTGCAGCTGAGATTAATAACGGTGTGTGGAATAATTAAACAGTAAATAAAGTTAGTCTGCCAGCCTCACAGCCGCTCGATCTAATAACTGATGCAGCATCATTGATAAGTGATAATGACCTGAATCATCACTCTTACACATGTACAATGTCTGCTGTGTGAAACTACTGCTGTCAGCAGCTGCATTACTGATGTCTTCTGCAGAATTACAGAAGCAGGATATGTTTATCATTTAAAAGTGAATCGGTTATTTATCATGTTGACTAGTGTGTTTTTTTTTTTATAACTGTGTTAGTGTTAAAATTATATCCATCTTATAATATATTTTTCTTCTTCTTTTTTACTTGTATGGTAAAGTTGTGAAGCACTATTAACTTGTCTTATGCTGATGGTTTATTGTGTGCTGCATTGCTTTTTCGCTCCTCTTTTCTCCTCATTCTCTTTGTTTTCCAGCTGTCCATTCATGCTTATATCATTTCTGCCTCGGCTTCTGAATTATTGACTAGTCTGGCGTCTCTGGAGATGACAGTCAATGTTGGGTTGTATTGAGCTGCTGAAGAGAATGTCGACCTGTCCTCTATATCAATCAGTTCAGTGGCAGTGCTTCCAGTGATATTTCTCAGTGATTTATTTCCCATTGTTTTTAAGTTCTTATTAAGTTGGCTTGAGAAAGTCCTGGTTACTGAAATCCTATTTAAACGTATTATTATTATTAGTGGTGCTTGCCAAAGGCAAGGCATCACTATTGTTATCTTGCATACTTCTTCTTCTTCTTCTGGACAAAACTTCGGCGCGCTAGTCCTCCGTTTGTCACAGACCCATGAAGGAGGTGTCAAATTGAACGGCTCATTGAGGAGAGGTGTGCTATATCTACAGATCAAAAGGAATATCTTTGGATAGAAGTGTCATAGAAACATGCAGGTTTTGCTCTTTTGACTCGTGAGCACAAACAGGACTTCTCTCATGCATGCTACACATGCTAGCAGTGAATAGCTATGAAAATTTAGGCGAAAAAGTCCCATAGACTTAACATTGGCACAAAATTAGTGAGATTATATATTTGGATCAGGAGGTCACAGAGGCTTGGGGAAGGGCTCATTTGACTCGGCCTATCAAGTACCTGATAAGTACTGACATGACAACTTCATAGCTATTCCCTAGCAACCGTAAAAGGACATTAACACACAATTTTTCAGCACCAAAACATTGTAGGATCATGCCGTTGGGCTCTTTAAATACCATCCCATAAACTGTATAGCCACACCATAGCAACCATTTAGAGTACCTTAGCAACTGAACAAACACATGAATAAGCAGTTTCTCAGCACCAGAAAGTGGTATAGATATGGGGGTGGCCTCTTTTGTTTGGGCTGAAAAACCAGTCTGTAAGTATCACCATGGCGACTGTGCAGCTACACCCTTGCAACCACATAGAGCACCCTAGCAACCGTATAGCAACATAAAGAAGCCATATCTCAGCTCCACAACATCATACAGACATGGGAGTTGGCTCTCTACAATCATGCTGACGGCTCTACTGATGGCCTAGTGCCGAGTTTTGCCACGGCAAGCACCACTCACATTTTCTTCAGGAAATGTACATTGTGCATTGTACAAATGTACATATCTATCTATCATCTGACTGTTTCTATCTATCTATCTATCTATCTATCTATCTATCTATCTATCTATCTATCTATCTATCTATCTATCTATCTATCTATCTATCTATCTATCTATCTATCTATCTATCTATCTATCTATCTATCTCCCTATATCTATCTATCTGTCTGTCTGTCTGTCTATCTCAGACTGTATTGCCTTGAGCTTGTAAAACTACTTTAAACTTCAAACTATTTCATACTGAAAACCATCAAACTTAAAACTTTTTTAAACTTCTTAAACTTTTCAAACTTTTTCAAACTTTCTGGTCCGGCTTTCTCAAGCCAATTTAAAGTTTGTCTCGACAAACTTTTTTATCTAGTTAGTCATATAATTTTATTTTACTGTTTTTGAGATGTGTTTGTACATGTTTCTGTGAATATAAATATGATTTTTAGGTGAAGAAGTAAATAAGGGAGACTGGGGCAAGGGTTATTTGTCAGTGACTATGGTTCAATTACACAATTGCTAATTGGACAATCAGCTGCACAGTAAAAAAAATAAAATAAATTCCATAAAATTTACGGTAAAAAAACGGCAGCTGTGATTGTCAGAATTTTACCGGGAAAAATACTGTAGCAATGGTTTAGGTTTTACAGTTTGAACTTAAATTTACATTTAAAAAACGTAATTTCATTAACTTATATAATATACCAACCTACTGAAGTACTTAAAGGATTAGTTCAATTTTTAAAAAACTTTTGCTGATAATTTACTCACCCCCATGTCATCCAAGATGTCCATGTCTTTCTTTCTTCAGTCGAAAAGAAATTAAGGTTTTTGATGAAAACATTTCTCCATATAATGGACTTCAATGGGACCCAAACGGTTCAAGGTCCAAATGACAGTTTCAGTGCAGCTTCAAAGGGCTTTAAACGATGCCAGACGATGAATAAGGGTCTTATCTAGCGAAACGATAGGTCATTTCACATGTCACGTAATACGCAAGGTCACGGTTGACTTAGGCGGAAGTACAGAGTCAGTAGGATTTTTAATATTAAAACACCCAGGATACGCACACGAAATGGGCATTTTAAACGATAAACTGACACAAAGACATTTGAATATATGTATATGGTCCTCCTTCCGCAAATGTGTCATAATATTCTCTGCTATATGTATTTAAAGAACTTCAGCTTTTAAGAACAATAAGGGTGAAAACGTTTTTTTTTGTAACCAAGCCATGTGTACAGGTATGTACAGAAACATACTTTAAAAAATATCACTGGAGTAGGCAAGGTTTACTAACAAGGGTTATCATTAACTAAAACTAAAACCATAAAAAATCATTGATTGAATGAATGAATGAATAAATGGAAGCCCCCCCCCCCCCCCACTAATTTCAGCTAGTTAGCAGTTTAACTTTAAATGCTAAAATAACTAAAACCAAATAAACTAAAATAAAACTATATACTTTTTTTATTTTTGTTTTCTTATATATATTTACATACATATGAGAACAAAAGCAAAAAAGACACAAAAAAACAAAAACTATATTACAAAAGTCAAATTAATAAAACAAAAATTAAAATGAAAACAGAAAATATAAAAATAAAATGTAATTCACAATATTAACAAAAACTATAATAGTATATCAATTATACTAAAATAACACTGCAACTAACTATTTTCTAAAACAACTATACCATTTTTTTATTGATAGTGACTGTAAAGATTTCCTGTTCTTTTATGAATGACACTGCAAGCCATACATTTTGAGTCATTTGTTTTGGTACCATTTCACACTTTATTCAGTTTAATTGCACCTTAAATAGTGTGTCAAATACTACAGCCTTAATCCTTAATTGAGGTGAATCTTTTCCATCAGCCATCTACAGAATTGTAACTTGGAGGATTAATGTAAATATCCCAATGTTAATATTAAAAAATAAATAATTGACAATCAACCACTGAATAATTAAAAATGAATGCATTCACCTAGGGTGGCCAAAATGTGAAGCAGTGCATAGATTTTTCAATAATTCAACAGTCTAGAGTCAATCATTTGGCTTGTACCATGTGTCTATATATATCTTTTAAGGTTTTTGCCCTGACCTAAAATACTCTGGTAGGACAGTTTCTTTTATTTACTTTTACACATCTTACTTAAAACAGCCCGACTCATCATTACTGGCTCTGAAAAATGTATCTTAACCAATCAGAATCAAGAATTCAACAATTTTGGGAATTAAAAATATGCGCAACTTAATACAAATCAACAGTTCTCTGTGGCCACATGACCAATGAGCATAATGGTTTAAGTAGGCAGCCATTCATGACCCAAAAGCGAAGGTTCAGCTGCAGAAATACCCCATCTGATTATTGCGTCTCATGGCAATTGCATTTTCAGCATTGAAGGTGAGCAACTTTGAATGGAGCTCTTGTTTGGTTGCGAACAGCGTCACACTGCACTGCGACAGCTTACTGATACTGTTGTGCCTTAGAGTGGTTTTCTTTGCCCTGCCTTTGCTTAAGAAGCTTACTTCATAAGAAGATGAAATATCGAGGCAGACCTGAAAAAAACTTGATTCCATCGAGCTTCAGATTTGTGCTTGAAAACCACAGAATCTCAGGAAAACAGGAGAGACGTGGTTTCATTATCTTGACTTTTTCTTGTCTTTTATTTCGGTTGAAAGCAGCAGCCATCAGCCCAGTGCTGTGAACAATGTGAAACGCCTCAAGGTTGCAGTGCAATGCAGCGGTAGATTGACTTCCAGAGAAGTCGTGCACGGCTCCCGCTGTGAATAGCCATTTAAACTACAGCTGCGTCTATTGTGAAATTACCTGTTGCTTAGGAACCGCTATGATTGGATGGATCGGCTCTTGCTTAGCCAAGGTCTCCTTGTTATTCTTTGTACAAAGAAACCTTGGTTTAGTATAATTAGCGGTGCTTGCTTTGTTCAAAGCCCTAACCCTAAGTATTAAGCTTCATCGTGTATCCCATCCCACGCCATTTGTCCTGAAATTGGGTGTGGGTTACTTTTTTAAATATTTGCATTTGCTATTTTAATTTGGTGAGCAATAAATCAGGTGAAAAAACTGCTGAAGGATGAACTTAAAGGGTTAGTTCACCAAAAAATTTAAATTACCCCATGGTTTACTCACCTAAAGCCATCCTAGGTGTATATGACTTCTTTCAGACGAATACAATCAAGAGTTATATTAAAAAATGTCCTGGCTCTTCCAAGCTTTATAATGGCAATGAATGGGGACTGAGATTTTGAAGGCTGAAAAAGTGCATCCATCCATCATAAAAAGTGCTCCATACGGCTCTGGGGGGTTAATAAAGGCCTTCTGAAGTGAATCGTTGCGTTTGTGTAAGAAAAATGTCCATATTAATCTCTTGTTTCCGCTAACTGTCGTTTTGTTTACAGCAAAGGAAAACCAGTCTCCTCTTGGCTTACATCGAAATCCTCGTTTTGTACTTCTAATTTGTAACTGGTGTTTTGTTTTGCTCTCTTGCTCTCTTATTGGACTTCAAAATCTCAACAGCCATTCACTGCCATTATAAAGCTTGGAAGAGCAAGGACGTTTTTTAATATTACTCCGATTGTATTCGTCTGAAAGAAGAAAGTCATATTCACCTAGGATGGCTTGAGGGTGAGTAAATCATGGGGTAATTTTCATTTTTGGGTGAACTATCCCTTTAAAACATATTTAGAGACCAAATATCATAGAGACCTAGCAACCATCCAAAACACCCTTTTGATGATCTTTCAAAGACAGTCAAGTCTTCTCATCTTGCTATTGTTAATTTTTTTTAAACTCTGTTTTGAACCAGAGTCTCCATTGACTGCAGAAGGCTCCGCCCACTCCTCCTGATCTCCATGTGCCCCGCCCAGTGGCAGAGCCATAGAGACATCGATCCACCCTCTTTGAGTGACAGAGGCATCCCGCTGCCTTTTGTTATTGTGTAAGTAACAACATCCCAAAATTACACCAAACGAGTCATGCACATTACTCCTTTCTTTTCCACGCTGATAACAAGTGTCACACAGAATAAGCAATCTTTATTTTTCATAATTGTGTGTTTTGTTTCATAAAATACAGGCCACCTCAAAACGTGTTTGTTAAAGCATCATTTGTAAGATCTGTCTTCAGGTCAGCATCAGTGTAAGGTTTTCGTGCTTCTCCTAATGAGTTTTGCTCTGTTGGAAATGCCATCTGCCTAACCATATAAATAATAATTAACAAGCTGCTCATGAAGGATTAAGCTCTTTGCATTAAAGTCTATTAGATTTCTGAACACAGTTGTTTCATGTAACATGTAAAGGACTAAAAACTAAAATTGGAACTAGTGAAAAAGAACCATGGTACTACCGTTTTGTTTTGTTTTTGGACATAGTACAATGAAAAATACCATTGTTTTATATATATATATATATGATACCATGGTAATACCATGTGCTTATTATTATTTAGAAATAGTGTCATGAAATTAATACTGTACTTATTTGGACATTGTATCATGGTAATATTTTCTTCTATAATATGATTCCATGGTAGTAACATTTTTTTTTATTTTTTTTTTTAATGGTACCATGATAATACTATTTTGTAGTTTGGACAAGTATTGCCATATTAATTTGAACAATGTATCATGTACCATGTTTATTTATTTATTTATTTTTTATGGAAAAAATTATCCATGATCATTTTTCTTTTTTTGTATTGCGGACAAGACTATAAAAAAATCTGTATTCATTTGGACATTGTTTCATGGTAATACTGTTTTTTATTATACAATACCATGATAATATCATTTTTTTTTAATAGTACCATGAAAAACAACTACAATTGTAATAATAATACCATATTCATTTGAATATTGTAATCTGATATTTTTTTTCTGCAACAATACCAAAATTATTTAGTTTTACTTTAATTTATTTTTTTATTAATAGTTTTAATTTAATTTTAGTTTAGTTTAGCTTATTATTTTTTGTTTTGTTTTGACAAAACTATTCATTACAACATGGTAATAATATATTTTTAATATGATACCATGGTAATACCATATTTTCAGAAGGTACCATGGAAATACTTTTTTCCCCATTATAAGAATATATATATATATATAAGTACCATATTCAGTTGGGCATTGTATTATGGTAATACCTATGTTACCATAATAATAATAATAATAGGGATAATAATAATAATACTGTACATTTTTACACATATATGCCAGTATTATGGGACATTATAATATAATTAAAGTCTATGAAAATCTACTGGATATACCATGGTAACTCACTACAGTGCCACATTTTTTTTAAGGGAAGGTAGTAAAGCTGCTGGAATCGGCTTGTTGACCTTTGAACTTCCTCACACCAGATTGGCTGATGAGCCCTCACGCTTCCCGCCCCTTTGTGAATTATGTTTTGTTTAGTAATAGAGATGTCGTGTTATCTGAGGAAACCCTCATCTCAACACCTCAACACCAAACACACAAACTCATGCTGATCCGTCTGAACCTCTGAAACACTGTTGTGTTGTCCAGCACATGAATGATTTGCTGAACTGCCAGTTGATGGTTATTAAGGTGTAATTGTTTTTTCTTTCTGAAGCATGTTGACTGAGGTTGTGGTGAGATGAGCCTGACCTCCAGCTCTCCACGCACCTGGACTGATCTGTGTAATGGTGCTTTTAGCGTCTGGTGCGAGTGAAGCTTCATGCCACGTTGGGCAATATCTACACGGCAGGCTGGACACATGAATTCTTGAAAGAGATGTTGCAGCGTCTACATGTGTGTGAGCAAAGGCACATGAATGATTCACAGTCAACTAGATGAGACCATCTGACATGAACAGGCCATGTGTTTAGCCGACAGGGTGTGTTTCAAGAGGTCTCCTGATCTGTGCTGTAATTGTTGCTTTTGTAGGCAAAATGTCTGCTTTAATGACAAAAAAAAAAAAAAGATCTTGAGATGGTCTTAGAAACCATCATGGGATTTGGATTCATTCCGTAAACCTTACATAGCATGATTTATTAAAAGTTTGGGGTCAGTAAGAGTTTGAAAATGTTTTTGAAAGAAGTGTCTTTTGTGAAATATTATTAATTTAAAATAACTGTTTTCTATTTTAATATCTGTTAAAATGTATTTTATTTCTGTGATCAAAGCTGAATGTTCAGCATCATTACTCCAGTCTTCAGTGTCACATGATCCTTCAGAAGTCATTCTAATATGCTGATTTGCTGCTCAAGAAACATTTCTTCTTATTATCAATGTTGAAAACAGTTGTGCTGCTTCATATTTTTGTGGAAACTTTGATGCATTTATTTCAGGATACTTTGATGAATAGAAAGTTCAAAAGAACAGCATTTATTTGAAATAGAAATCTTGAACATTTTAAATGTCTTTGCAGTCACTTTTGATTTGAATAAAATTAGTAGTAATTCTTGAACAATTCTTTAAAAAAATTATTTCAAAATTCTTAAAAAATAATTACATTAAATTAAATTAAATACAACCCGAATTCTGGAAATGTTGGGAAGTTTTTTTAAATTTGAATAAAATGAAAACTAAAACACTTTCACATCACATGAGCCAATATTTTATTCACAACAGAACATAGATAACATAACAAATTTTACCCTTTTATCCACTAAATGAGATAGTGGATACAAAGGGCTGAAAAAACAAACAAAGGGCTGAAAAAGCAAGACATTTTGAAAAGATTCAGCTGGGAGAATATCTAGCAACTAATTAAGTTAATTGACATCAGGTCTGTAACATGATTAGCTATAAAAGGGATGTCTTAGAGAGGCAGAGGATCTCCAATCTGTGAAAGAGTGCATAAAAAGATATTTTAAAAACAACGTTCCTCAATGTCAAATTGCAAAGGCTTTGCAAATCTCATCATCTACAGTGCATAACATCATCAAAAGATTCAGAGAAACTGGAGAAATCTCTGTGTGCAAGGGACAAAGCCGAAGACCTCTGTTGGATGGCAGGGGTCTTCGGGCCCTCAGACCACACTGCATCACTCATCGCCATGATTCTGTCATTGACATTACTAAATGGACCCAGGAATACTTCCAAGAAACCACTGTCGGTAAACGCCATCTGCAGATGCCAACTAAAGCTCTATCATGCAAAAAGGAAGCCATATGTGAACATGGTCCAGAAGCGCCTTTGTGTCCTGTGGACCAAGGCTCATTTAAAATGGACTGTTTCAAAGTGGAAAACTGTTCTATGGTCAGACGAGTCCAAATCTGACATTCTTGTTGGAAATCATGGATGCCATGTCCTCGGGTTAAAGAGGAGGGAGACCTTCCAGCATGTTATCAGCGTTCAGTTCAAAATCCAGCATCTCTGATGGTATGGAGGTCCATAAGTGCATACGGTATGGGCAGCTTGCATGTTTTGGAAGCCACTATGAATGCTGAAATGTATATAAAGGTTTTAGAGCAACATATGCTCCCCTCCAGATGACGTCTATTTCAGGGAAGGTCTTGTGTATTTCAGCAGGACAATGCAAAATCACATACTGCAGCTATTACAACAGCATGGCTTCATAGTAGAAGAGTCTAGGTGATGAATTGGCCTTCCTGCGGTCCAGATTTTTCACCTATAGAGAACATTTGGAGCATCACTAAATTATAAATACGCCAAAGACGACCACAAACTCTTCTGCAGCTGGAAATCTATATCAGGCAAGAATGGGACCAAATTCAAACACCAAAACTCCAGAAATTCATAACCTCGAAGCCCAGACATCTTCAAACTGTTTTGAAAAGAAGAGGAGATGCTACACCATGGTAAACATGCAACTGTCCCAACTATTTTGATACCTGTAGCAGACATCAAATTTGAAATGAGCTCATTTTGTGCATAAAATTAAAGAATTTCTCAGTTTAAACATTTGTTATGTTATCTATGTTCTATTGAGAATAAAATATTGGCTCATGTGATTTGAAATTCTTTTAGTTTTCATTTTATACTAATTTAAAAAGCATCTCAACATTTCCGGAATTCAGGTTGTACTCCAAACTTGAATGTTATTGTAAATTTTAGTAAAAAGTAAAAATGTAATCACCATTTTAAGAACTTGTAGTTGGTATTACTAGTATTAAATATGGTATTGCTGTTTTGAATTGGAGTATTTTATTTTCCCTTAAAAATAGAAGGAAAAACAAAACCCATAAATATCATAAATCCATTTTTTGTTCCAATTTTAGATCAAGGTATAATGTAACTCCTTTTACCTATTTTTTAATGAAATATCTTATAGCACAGCTCTTTAAATAACTATCATCCTATGATCATGTTATTTCATAAAGGATCTTAGGAGCTTTTCCAAACACTAGAGCACAGGATATCCACGTTTTACAATTTCCTAATAGTTTTTAACAAAATTACACGCCATTACATGCAAAAACTCTCTTTGAGTGGTGCGTTAAATGCCTCGAGTACTGTCGATTTGCAATGAGAGGTTGAATTGTAAATCCATCTCGCTGTTGTTCTCCTTTTGAGTAGCTGGAGGCTTTTCCTAAAGAGAGAGCGAGAGAGACACTGTGCTAATGTTTCTCTACCTTTTGATCTGATGCCCAAATAATGAGACGCTTATGAATAATAAATCCAGATCGTTCCGTCTGACCTTGCGGGGAAAACGGTGGGTTGCGATCGGAGAGGTGGGAAGGGTTATCTATGTAAATTTACTTGGGGATTCACTTCATCACTAATTATAAAACTGATAATAAGGACTGACTTGATTGAAAAGACGTCAATCAATGGTCGATTGGATCAATTCTCTAATTACACCAGCTAGACGACACTATTTGCCTTTTATCAGTGGAAAACTGACACGCAGAGGGTCGAAAACAGGAGCAAAGATGGCCGTCATCAGAGAGGGCAACTTCAGAGCTTCACTTCAAATAGATTGGAAGGGGCTTTTTCAAGGCACTTTGCCATAAATTTTTCATCTGCATCTGGCTTTGAGGCAGATGGGGGCCAGTCGCGGGGCAAATCGAAAGCTTCTACACAAACCTGGGCTCTCGGAGCCAAAAGACAGAGAAAACAAGAGGGGGAGGGAGCTGAGGGAACGAGAGAAAACAAGACTATTATTTACAGAAGAGGAACAAAGAGCGGTTTATACTCCAGCCTTGTTTGGATGCTCCCAGTGTCTTCTCTTTAAGTAAGCCGGGGCAGAGGAGGAGCTGTGATCTCTGGGATGGTGACAGCAAACCGAGAGGAGGATCCTGCTCTTCATGTCCTGTAGAGAGAAAGAAAGTGACTGCCAGATGCCCTCAGTGAGATGCTGTAAAAAGATAACAATTCTGGCATAATTTCCTTAGCCTCATATTGTCAAACTTGTATGTCTTTCTAATGTTAACACCAGTTTAATTCTTCCTGTCTGCTGTAGCACATTTGCACTTGTATACATTCAAATATAACACATTAGGGGACACATTGCACCTTGTTGAGATTTAGTTATTTTATTATATATGTATTTATATTTATTTAATTTTGGTATCATATTAGTTGCTAAATGTAATAAGACAAATGAATAAATGACTTGTTAAAACAAATACAATTCCTTTTTAATCTTAAATTAACTTTTGTATTACTTTTTACTGTATTTATTTTTTACTTTTTATTTTTATTTTAAATTATTTATTTATATAAATAAAGTTCACAACACAAACTAATCTATGTAGATGCAACATTTTATAAATTATTTTCTCTTTTTTTGGTTACAACTTTATTTGATTTTAATGTAATGTTTTTTTATGTTTATACAGAAAATGTACTTATACATTTATTTATTTTTTATGTATTTTTATATATTTATTTATTTATTTATTTTTATATTTATATACTGTATAAAAATATATATATCTGTATCATATTAGTTTTCTTAAGCTTTTTATCAACCTTGGCTGATGAGACTCATACAAATTGATCTTTGTATATGCAACTTATTTGAAACTTTATCTTTATTGCAAGAGAAACAGCACTAAATTAACCTACAATGATGAATAATACCGAACTAGGAAACATTTATTTATTTGCATCCCATTCTTATTGTAGTTATTTATATGTGAATTTGTATTAATTCTTATATTTATTGTTTATTTCCTGTTTACTATGCAAAAAAAATATTTCTGTCAAGTTTTATGATGGTTATTTGAAAAATGCAAAAAATGTGGAGGAGTTGCAGACAGTAGAAGATTCTCTGAACTATGACACTGATATGCGATCATAAGACGTTACTCAGCCAACGGAGTCAGAGACTGTATCATACCGTCTCTATTTTCATGATGCATCTCTGAATTTACATTTACATTTATGCATTTAGCAGACGCTTTTATCCAAAGCGACTTACATTGCATTCAAGTTACAGTTTTTAAATTTTATCAGCTCTTGCTTTCCCTGCAAATCGAACCCATGACCTTGGCGTTGCTAGCGCCATGCTCTGCTATTTGAGCTACACACTAGGGAGGACAGAATAGGATATGACCAGAACTGACATTTTTATGTCTGACGGATTTTGCCCTTCTAAATAATCTCTTGCTCATAGTTCTCATTAATACAACCAAATGTCTGATGAAATGTTAGAATTCACCTCCAAACAAAGCATTTTAGCATGATAAAGGAGCAAAAAGCCCTGCGTTCGACCTCAAATGCTGCAGACAAAGGGATGTAATTCTGAGCTGGAGTCGATAATCATAAGTAATTTATGACCAATGAGAATTCAGCGTCGCATTAGTTTTCTTGAACCTTGCATCAACCTCGTCTCATTTAGCTATATTAAGTACAAAACTCATTTAAACTAACCATTGTCAATAACCTGGGTCACAACCTGCAAAAGTTAAGTTTTGCTCTACTTTCATTCATACTTGCATTATAGACGCAATCCAGATATAATGGTGCTCTCTCCTTTTTCCTCATGTTAAATTTGGGCTAAATCTAAAAGATGAGTGGTCTCAGAGTCTGAGATCCCGCAGTGGGACTTCCTCTGGCTTGCTGCACTTTTAATGAGAGATTTCCCAGTCCTGCCGAATCCTCCGGGCGATGCTTGTGCTCTGACGCTAATGTGTCCTGACTGCTGCGGGCTTGTTAATACAACCAGCATTGCCAGGAAGGAGCAGAGGAAGAATAAGAAATTAAACACTTATTAAAAAGCGGCACTTGATGTGAAGCTTCTTTTATTGCTGGTGATTTATTTTTGCTCCCATATGAACTACGGCTAAAGTAGTTTTTATGAGACCTGACTTCGTATTTATTGTGTAAGCCAAACAACAATTGTGCAACACCACATTTCAGAAACTTATTTGTTTTCTGGTTCAAAAAATCGCTCAGTAACTTTTGCTTTTCTTTCTGATATGCACAGTAATTGCTGCAGATTCTCATTTTTTATATGTTTCAACCTCCTGAGAGACTTTTAATGAGTAGTTATCCAGAAACTTCCTAGCCTAGCGAACTGGAGCATGAAAATTGTTGTTTAATGAGTGCTTTTGACTGTTTATTGACTTATTTTAAAATCATTACGCATGATGCATATAACCACAATGTCCTACTGAAGTCATTTTGTGGCACTGAGTCCCTAAAGTGAATGTTTTTAGTGCATTAAAATATCTGTTTTGGTGTCATAGCCATGCTTTAGCAGTTAGCACACATGCTAGTTTGAAGTGTTTGCTTAGTATTGGTAGCTGGTATTCTTTTTGGGTGAACTGTCACTTTAAATATGAGAAATAGTAATAGCAATGCAAGTCCTACTAAAATTTCTCTTTGAAAAGAAAACTTTTTATTGGCACTGTTGTTTTTCTTTTTATTTCAGACTTAAAAATGCAAATCTATTGAGTGGGCTCTACGAGGCAGATTATTCAGACATCATAAGTAAACCTGCTAAACTGAAATGCAAAGTCCTCTTTGGTGTATGCGTGGGTGATTCAAGTAATATCTGCGTAGCGTATAGTGGATTAGCAAGAGTCACTTAATGGCACCTGGATAACCTGCGCTAAAGCCTTTAAATTCTGCAGCAAAATATGAGACTCTTCATACCTACATTTTAAATGAAGGTATACATGATTAGAAGGTATACACTCTGCAAGATGCACTTTTTGCACACTGAAACATCACATTGTTGAGAAGACAATACCAGAATGCACTGTGTTTGAAATGTTAATTATAGATATAAATATAGCTGCAAGCAGCAATTAAGGGGCCAAGCACATTAGAGGTAAAATGAAGAGCTAAGGAGCTGTCTTAATTTCATAGTAAAGACCAGGGTCCTCCAACCCTGTTCCTGAAAAGCGACCTTCCTGCAGACTTAAGTTCCAACCCTGCTTCAACACACCTGTCTATAACTTGGTAGCCCTGATCACCTTGATTAGCTGAGTCAAATGTGTTTGATTTGGGTTGAAGCTGAACTTTGCAGTATGGTAGCTCTCCAGGAGCAGGGTTGGAGACCCCTGTTAAAGACATTTGTTGATACAGAATTTTACTACAAAACTCAAAAACTTTTTTTTTTTACATGATTTTTGGCCAATTTGGTCAGAAGTTATGAGCAGAAATTAAATTTAAAAAATGTTTTTGACCAGTAGGGGGCGAAACTAATCCGAAACTAAGTTATGTGCCCTCAGGTCATGCTTGTTCAGAATCTGCTAAAATGTTGCGAAGAATGTTGCGAAGATATAGCCTCATGTCCATTTTTGCGTGAATTTCATCAAATTCGTTAACACGCTTTACAAAAACGGTTTGGTATATCAAAAAGTGTTTGATATCTTTATGCCAGAATGCTCAGAAGATGATCTGAGACCATTTTTTTTGTGAAAAATTGGACAAACCGTCTAGGACAAATTCGAAAAAGTAGATTTTTTGCCAAATTCAAAACTGCGAAAAATCTTGACATGTAGAAATTTAAATTTTAGTATGCATTTGACTCGAATCAGAGTAAAAAAAAAAGAATTTTGCTTCTAGACCTTCCGGTTCAAAGGTTATTAGCTGAAATATGAGTTCCCTTCCAGGAACGTCGAGCTGCGTCAAAACGCATATGGGAACGCCATCAGCGTAACCGACGCTCTGAATATCGTCTACAACAAGTCCAATAGAAGGGCGAGGCGTCACGGGCGGGGTGACGTCACGGCCAGGAGGTATATAAGCACGTGAGGCGGTGCCCGCGTTAGCTTTTTGTCATTCAGCAAGCGCTCTGTGTGTTGTCAGTCCATATCTGTTTTGTGAGTCTTATTTAGTGTTGTATGTCCTGAAAAGAAATTAGACATCCCTAAAGCCAAGACCAAAACAGGGGGCGATCCTAGATCGCGTTTCAGATTGTGTGCTAGTCCACTGCCTGCGTTATGAAAAAAAAGCATTATGAGCGGGGACACACATGATCTGTGCGTGGTCTACCTGAGTGCGGAGCGCGAGGCAGCGGCTCTCGAGGGAGCTGACTGCCCGCATTGTGAGCGGCTCTCGCTGCGCACACTCCGCACTCGGAGGGCTCTCTTCGAGAAGAGAGTCTTTGTGAGCTCCCCGCGTGGTGCTGGCCCCGCTTTTGCCTAGGCAGAGCGGCGGCTGCGCTCGTGGGACTCACAGGCTGATTTGGCGAACGAGAGTGAGACGGGAATGTCCCTATCTCCTCCCGTATCCGTCAGATCTGGCGCCCCGTCTCGCGGTTCGGAAGCGGTCTCTTCCCCCCGAGACGAGGGCTCAACGCTTCGTCTGTCTTCCTCCGAGGAGGTTGACGTGACGAGCGTTGATGAGGTTTCGCCGCCTCTGTCGCCCCAATTTATATAGAAGGACGCGCTGTCGGCCCCGCTTTTGTGCAAAAGAAAGATAGAGCGGTGGCTGCGCTCGCGCGGCTCGCAAATGGATCAAAACAAATCCAGCGCCCGCTCTCTGTGAAATTCAGGCGGCTGCTGGGCGGGCGCAGCCTCCTCCGCATACCAGCTCCTCGCGCAGCAGGTCCTGACGGGCGAGCCCCAGGACCACGGAGAGCGACCCCTACTGGGGTGGAGCGGCTTGCACCACGGCACACGGTGACCGTCTCCCCTCGGTGCTCTCCGGGGATTTGTCTGTCAACCCTGCAGTTCCAGGGCACGGCAGGTCCCAGCGAGTGTTTTTCTCAGAATTCCCCGCCGGTAGTGACTGCGGGCCTGAGAAACTCGCCTCAGTTGCCAGAGACCGCGTCTCCCTCCGAAGCTCCGCAGCGAGACAGCGGTCTGGCCATTTCTCTGACACCAGAGGTCAGTTTCGAGAGCCTGATTCCCTTAGTAGACCATTGGGCAGTGAGCTGCCGAATGCGTCTCTTTGGGCCCTGCCTGGCAGGGTCTGGTTCGTTCAGAGGTCCTGACGGGCGAGCCCCAGGACTGCGGAGGACGACCCCTACTGGGGTGGAGCGGCTTACACCGCGGCACACGGTGACCGTCTCCCCTCGGTGTCCTCCGGGGATCTGTCTGTCAACTCTGCAGCTCCAGGGCACAGCAGGTCCCAGCGAGTGCTTTTCTCAGAATTCCCCGCCGGTAGTGACTGCGGGCCTGAGAACCTCGCCTCAAGCGCCAGAGACCGCGTCTTCCTCCGGACTTCCGCAGCAAGACAGTGGTCTGGCCATATCTCTAACACCAGAGGTCAGTCTCGAGAGACTGATTCCCTTAGTAGATCATCTAGCGGCCAGGCAGCGGCTACCAGATGTGTCTCTTTGGGTCCTGCGGACGGTAGAGCATGGTTATTCCATCCAGTTCGATGGGCCACCTCCGCCGTTCAACGGGGTTTGCGTGACTACGGTCCGCCCCGAGCAGGCTCTGGTTCTGGGACAAGAAGTCGAGAATTTAGTAAGGAAGGAAGCCATCGAGTTGGTTCCTCCTCACGAGACTCGCGCCGGCTTCTACAGCCGATACTTCATTGTTCCAGAGAAGGATGGGGGGCTGAGGCCCATATTGGATCTGCGAGCTCTGAACCGCTCAGTCAGAAAGCTGAAGTTCAACATGCTTACAGTCAGGCAGATTATATCTCAGATCAGGTCCGAGGACTGGTTTGTCTCGATAGATCTCAAAGATGCCTATTTCCATATATCCATCCTTCCCTCTCACAGGAAGTTCCTGAGATTCGCTTTCGGGGGCAAAGCGTATCAGTATCGGGTTCTTCCTTTCGGCCTAGCACTCTCACCCCGCGCTTTCACCAAGTGTGTGGATGCGGCACTGGTCCCGTTGCGACTGCAGGGCATCCGCATACTCAACTACATCGACGATTGGTTGATTCTCGCTCAGACAGAGTAGTTGGCGGTTCGGCATCGAGATGTCGTTCTCGCCCACATGAGAGAGTTGGGGTTGAGACTCAACGCCAAGAAAAGTGTGCTTTCTCCAGTTCAGAGAACCACTTATCTAGGCGTGGTGTGGGATTCGACCATGATGCAGGCGTGGCTGACCCCTGCTCGGATGGAGTCGATTCTCACGGCAGTCAAGAGAGTGCGTCAAGGCCAGCCATTCACTGTCAAGCAGTTTCAGAGGCTGCTAGGGCTTATGGCAGCAGCGTCCAGCGTGATTCCTTCTGGCCTGCTGTACATGAGGCCCCTACAGTGGTGGCTCAAGAACAGGGGGGTCTCCTTGAGGGGAGACTCGCTCCGCGCTGTCAAAGTGTCACGCCGTGGGTTCCGTGCCTTAGACATGTGGAGAGATCCTCAGTTCTTGATTCAGGGCCCGGTGCTGGGAGCTCCGTGTCGCCGTGTCTCGCTAGCGACGGACGCATCCCTCACCGGTTGGGATGCGGTCATGAGTGGCCACCCTGCCCGTGGTCTGTGGAGTCGACGCCACCAGTCGTGGCATATCAACCTGCTAGAGATCCTAGCTGTGTTCCGTGCACTCAAGCACTTCCTCCCGGACCTAAGAGACCGCCATGTGCTGGTGCGCACCGACAGCACGGCAGTAGTCTCTTATATCAACCACCAAGGAGGTCTGAGGTCGCGCCCCTTGTACAAGCTGGCGCGCCAGATCCTGGTGTGGGCCCAGGGCAAGCTCCTATCCTTGAGAGCTATTCACATCCCTGGGCATCTCAATGTGGGAGCAGACGTTCTGTCGAGGCAGGGGCTGAGGCCCGGGGAATGGCTGCTTCACCCAGAGGTGGTGAAGCAGATCTGGAAGGTCTTTGGCCAGGCACAGGTGGACCTCTTCGCCACTCGAGAGTCAGCGCAATGTCCCCTCTGGTTCTCTCTAGCTCCGCCAGCCCCGCTGGGTCTGGATGCTATGGTACAGACGTGGCCGAGGCTACGTCTGTACGCCTTCCCCCCGATCGCTCTGCTCCCGGGAGTTCTGGAGAGAGTGCGCCGGGACGCGGTCAGTCTACTGCTAGTAGCGCCGTTCTGGCCGGGCCGAGTATGGTTCTCGGACCTGATTGCTCTTCTCGACGGCACCCCGTGGCCGGTGCCGATCAGGAGAGATCTCCTCTCACAGGCCGGGGGCACCATTGTGCACCCCCGCCTGGAGCTATGGAAGCTGTGGGTATGGCCTCTGAGGGGGCACAACTCATAGTTTCCGGTCTGTCAACCGAGGTTGTCGAGACCCTCCTCCAATCCAGAGCTCCCTCCACGAGGAAACTGTACGCCCGGAAGTTGAAGCTTTCACTTCTTGGTGCGGAGACCGCCAGCTCGACCCAGTCTACTGCCCGATTCGCGCAGTCCTGGAGTTCCTGCAGGCCCGCTTCTCCGCAGGGTTAACCCACTCCACTGTTAGGGTCTACGTGGCAGTTATCTCTTTGTACCACGCCCTTAGCGGTGGCCAGTCAGTGGGCAGACACCCCCTAGTTACACGTTTCCTCCGGTGCGCTGAGGCTGAGGCCTCCGGTACGATCATGCGTCCCGACTCGGGACCTGGCTGTGGTTCTGAGGTTCGGTGCGAGCACCTTGAGCCTATCGAGGAGATAACAGATGGACTCCTCACCATCAAGACCGTCTTCTTGTTGGCCATCACTTCTCTGAGGAGGGTGTGTGGCCTGCAGGCCCTGTCTGCGGCCCCTTCGATGGTGACTATGCGCCCGGTTCGGCTAAGTCTTTCTCTACCCCTGTGCGGGGTACGTACCGAAGGTTCCGGCGGTCATATCACAGCCAGTCGTACGCCAGGCCTCTGTCCTCCTCCCTTTGGGGAGCCCGGCCAGGAGAGGCACAACTGTATGTGTCCAGTGTGAGCACTGGGCACGTACATCCACAGAGCTGCCCTGTGGAGGAAGTCGGACCAACTGCTCGAGGGCCTTGGTCCGCCTAAGAGGGTAGGGCTTGGTAGCCCACTCTTAGTAAGTGATGTTGGATGCTGTCAATTTTGCTTACGAGGCCTCTGGGCTTGCCCATCCGTGGGAGTCAGAGTGCACTCAACCAGAGGTATGGCGGCCTTCAAGGCCTTTTTTGGACAGATGTACCGATCAGGGCATCTACGACGCTGCTGGGTAGTCCACGCCCCTGACTTCGCCAGGTTACGACCTCGACATCCGAGCCACTACAGGCTCTTCTGTCCTCTTGGCCTGACATCAGGCAGTGACTTGTCAGTCTGGCGGCGTTGGTATAGCGTTCCCATATGCGTTTTGACGCAGCTCGACGTTCCTGGAAGGGAACGACCTAGGTTACATATGTAACCCAGGTTCCCTGAAGGGAACGAGAGCTGCGTCTCGAAGCCATACTTCCGGCATCCCTGCCAGCGCTTGCTTCATGACATGAAGCTGACGCGAGCTCCGCCTCCCGTGCTTATATACCTCCTGGCCGTGACGTCACCCCGCCCGTGACGCCTCGCCCTTCTATTGGACTTGTTGTAGACGATATTCAGAGCGTTGGTTACGCTGATGGCGTTCCCATATGCGTTTTGACGCAGCTCTCGTTCCCTTCAGGGAACCTGGGTTACATACGTAACCTAGGTCGTTTTCTGCTATATTAGCATAAAAGTTAAATTTGGCCTATTGGTGGTGCTAGCGTTTTCAGATAGAGACTTTGCTATGGTAAATGTTGGGACAGTCCTTTATCCGTGTGCCAAATTTCATAACTTTCCCACAAGCAGTTATATGGGCTGCCACAGACTCCCAGAAGAAGAAGAAAACTAACGGATAGAGTTTAACTAAAAATTATTTGTATTTTATGCAATATTTATATATTTTTATGCTCTTTTGTGTATGTTGTTAGCTTAGCAACATGCTAACATCAAACTCTGTTTAAATCAATTGAGTCAAGTTTTAATTAGTTCCAAATCAGTCGTGAATTGTGTTTTTGTGTCTGTTCAAGAATGCTGACTTGAACTCTTTTCTCTCTTTTCTTCTTCCTGTCTCAGAGGTGTGCCCTGCATTAAATCCAACTGATCATGCAGAAATCAGGCTCATTAAATCTCCCAGCTGTCTCTGCGATGGGCCGTTTCTAATCCCAGCCTCTGCACGCAGATCACACATCATTGTGTACACGTCTAGATTGGACATTTCATTGAAGGCCTCTGCAGTGCTTGTCAGACGATCTACATGCGTGCATGCATGATATCTGGTTTGAGAAATTAGGATGGGTTTGTCACACAGTTTATATATTTGTTTCCTCTGACATTTCAAAGGAGTTTATTGAAGGAGTTTATTTCTTTAATAAACAGCTCCAAGGTTTCAGAGGAAGGATTTGTGTGATTAGCGAGCATTAGCCGCACATATTCAGCTTTCTGCGTGTTTTGTAACAGGCGAATTGTTGTTTTTGTGGCCATGGCAAGCTGTAAAGGGCAAAGGGTTACTTATAAAACTTTCTGCCTGCCAAATCTTAGTGTGTAATCCCAAAAGAGGATTGAGATGGCTAATTGTGTAATAGCAAAATTAAAATACACTGAAATATGTATTCAAATATGATGGTCAAAATGCATTAACATGTAATCTCTTATAAAAACATTTAGGTGCAGAATGAAGTTAGGTGAAGCTTTTTTAGGAATTACTCCCAAAATCTGGAGCATTTTACCAATTCAAATTACTGTAGATAAACTCTAAAAGTTTTAAAAGGCAACTAAAAATATTTTAAGTCTGTTTATATAGAACAGTGTATATGTTTTAATAACTGACTAGGATTTGTATTGTTTTTAGAAAATTGTGTTTTATGTTTGTCCATTGTGTGGTGATGTATATTTCTTTGTAAATGTGTCCTTTGCTGCCTATTGACCAGGACTCCCTGGTAGAAGAGATATTGTATCTCAATGGGACCTTCCTGGTTAAATAAGTAAATAAATAAAAGACATATCCTTTTAAATTCTTCTTTTATTAAAATCAATATTTCATTAATTTTTAATACATTTTAAGGTAGTTTTTTCCTATTTCCTTTTTTGGTAAAATTATTGATATAATATAATATGGATAGAATATAAAAATAAGTAGATTATTATTGTTATTATTAGTAGTAGTAGTAGTAGTAGTAGTAGTAAGAGTAGTAGTAATAGTTGAAGTAGAAGTAGTAGTATTAAATAGTAGGGAGACAGGAAGTCACTGGTAGAGTGTAATGGAACTTGACCCAGTCTCTCTTGAGCTTGATAGCTTAATAATAATAATATTAAAATAATAAAAAATATATATTTTATTAAAAATTATAATATTTTATTCATTTTTAGATTTGTTTTATATATTTTATTATAATATAATATACCTATTTATAATAATGTGGTCAATATAATAATAATATTTATGAATATAGATTTATTTTAAAAATTATATATATATATATATATATATATATATATATATATATATATGTGTGTGTGTGTGTGTGTGTGTGTGATTAATTTTTAAAATCTTTATAATAATAATAATAATAAGTATTATTTTGTTATTAATGTTATTATTATTATTACACAATTGATTACATTATTATCATTACTATTATTATTATTATTATTGATAATTATTGTTATTATCGTTGTTATTATTATTATACAATTGATTACCTAATTATTATTATTTATAAATATTGTAATTATTATTATTGCACAATTGATTACTTTATTATTATTATGTAATGAATTACCTTCTTCTTATTATTATTGTTATTATTATATTTGAGATATTAGAAGAACTGTTTATATTATGGGTGAATATAATCTCTATTTTTCTGCTCATAGTGCGAGTGCAGTAGACAGGGCCTGTGACAGGAGGAGCCACCCATGACCTGCTGCCCACCGCAGCCTACACACAACTCCTCACAGGAGGAGAAACTCTCCATTGAGCTCCAGGACGGGCAGACCCACGGGAGCCAGCGCTTGTCTAACACCAGCAAATAGGATGAAATCATTGTGTAATGACATGTGGGCTTTGGTGCAGTCTGCATATTACACCACAGGACCAAAGGCCAGATTGAGAGAAACAGTAAGTCTTTAGAGAAGCGGCCTGCAGTAACCCTGCTCTGTGCTCTTTTGGCAGAACAGTCGTTTTAGACAAATAGGGGTTTAGAATATAATGTGCATTTGAGGGAGGCACATACATATGTATCATATGAGTTTAAACAGACTTGAAGAAAAAAAAATGGAAGAAATATACATATATTTATCTCTCTCTATATAGAAATATATATGTATGTATGTATGTATGTATATATATTAGGCCTGTCAACGTTAAAATTTTAATATTTTTTAATGCAGATTAATCGTTTGATAAGGTTTGACCCCAACTTGTTGCCGTCATCGCAGCGCGGAAGGTAATCATTGCCTGCGTCCCAATGTGCACACTATCCATCCTAAATTCTATGTGATATTAGTCATTTTCAGTACTATTTAGGGCAGATAGGGTGGATGCACATTGGGACGCAGGGATTGTGTGATTATGAGGCGCCGGGCTCGACAAAAGAGAAGCAAACGCAGAGAGAGAGACAGACAGAGAGAGAGAGATATGTAAAACTCATATTTGATAAGGGTACAGCGAACCAGTGTTGCCAGGGTCGTGTTTTTCCTGCACAATTGGGCTATTTTGAAAATACAGTCGCGGGAATAATTACAGAGCCATGGGTTGCGTTTTTTTGTGCTACTTTTGTAATTTACCACGGCTGCCCAAAGTGTATATACTATACACGTGATCAGAAGAAAAAAAGAAGAAGAAGTTCAAAAGAATCAATCAATCAATCAAAAGAAGTTTTTACAAACACTCGATGGTGGTTTAAAGTGAGTTCTGAGTAAAAGTGCACTATTAATCTCATAAATTGTCTTATGTAGCATGATGCTAATGTTAGCTCTAATGCACCTGCAGAACAGGTCCAATTCTTCTTCATCATGCATTTTATCATAATACTTCATGTAAGGTCGCATGAAAATGTTTTGTTGTGTTTATTTAGAAATACTTTTGATAACAGTTGGGTAAATGTGTACTGGGATTGAAGCGATGTGGTTTGGTCTAAGTTTTATTGCTAGTATAAAGGCTGATAATGGCTGAAATAAAACAAAATAATAATAAGGATTATGTCTCATTCCTGGCAGTCTAGGACTGTGATTAACGCGATTAAATTTTTTAATCGATTGACAGCACTAATATATAAATATATATATATATATATATATATATATATATATATATATATATATATATTCCATTTGACCTTTAAGTCTTTAAAGAACAAGGTCAAGGACGAGGACAGCAAGAATTGCATTTATTAATACATTTTTGTTTTTTAGTGTCTTTCCACATAAAGGGGAAAAAAATACAGTGGCTATTTCAGAACCATGTTTGCGCTTGACTAGACGTTACTGAATACTAATAGACCATTTTTTTTGTCTTTCTGCCATGCACTGAGAAAGAAAAAAGGAAAGAATGACGGAAAAATCTATCCGTGTGAAATTGCTTTGCCTGCGCAGGGAGGCTGCGTTTTGAAAGGGCCCGTGTGTTGATGATAATTGCAGAGTGTGGGCCTGATTATTCCAGCCACATGCTTTCTGTTAACTGACAGAATAATTACACACTGGGCTTAATGGCTCACCCGAAGAGAAAGAGTGAGAGAGGACTGAATGATTGCTCTGGATGCGTGAGGAATTCTGATCGCATCCGACGAGCGAGTTGCTGAGGAATACGAAACATTTCTAATGCTTGTGAGTGCAGTCTCTTATAGGTTTTGCGTACAACCTCCCCTGATAAAGGAGGAAACTTATTGGCTGGAAATGAAGTCAGTTACTGGTGAGCATATATAAGATGGAAGACATTGCTGTGGAGTCTGGAGTCAGGATCCTAGATGTCGTTGAGGATGTAAGAAATACAAGAAGAAGATGACATGGCTTTACTTGTCAGAGGAAGACCAGGGAATGGCTTGGAATCAGGACGTCTTTGTTGTTGTTTTTTCTGAATCTTTGATATTTCTGGGGGCATGTAGTCAAAAATAACAGGGTGGTACAACCTGTACTTTGCAACAAGTACTTTATAATTGTATTATTATTATTTCTTATTTTTAAATTATAAAATATAAATTTTTGAAAAACATATATTTTCCAAAGTTATGTGGTACAACCAAGTTCCAGAAGCATTCAGGGACAAAAACTGGGAAGTAGAGTGAAATTTTGGTGTAGTCTTTTATTTTTGTTTCTTAGAAAAAAAACAATGAAGCAATGGAAGCCCGTTTCTGCCACTGAATTAAAAAAAAAAAAAGGTAATTGCGACTTTTTTCTCAGAATTGGGAGATATAAACTAGCAATTGACAGTAATAAAGCCAGAATTGCAAGATATATACAGACATTTCTGACGTTTTTTTCAGAATTGCCTGTTTGTATCTCACAATGTTGACTTAACTCACAACTGTGTGTTCTAAACTCAGAATTGTGAGATATAAACGTTCAATTCTGAGAAAAAAAGTCACAATTGACCAACTGTGTCAAAAAAGTTATATGGTCCGACCAAATACGTCAAGTGAACATTCTGAAACAGGCAAGGGAAAGAAACAAGGGAAAGAAACAAGGTTTAGACTGGGCCAGAGCTGTCCGTGGAGCCAAGAGCTTTAAATGGAAGTTTTACAAAACCAAGAGTTCACTTTCAGTTCAGAGAGCATGTCGAGCCAAAGCCAGTTTGACACACTGTAAAAAAAAAAAACATAGTGCTGAAAGCAGCTACTAATGGTGAAGCCACTCCTGCAGCAGCCGTATGTTCTCTTCTGTTTAATAGCCTGGAGACATTAAAACAGCTACATACTGTCAACACAGGATTATTTCCGCCCATCACAATCATTTACATCTCTTTTTGGCAATTTGAGTGTGACACAATGACCTAAAACCTGTTTCAAGTTACCTTGCAAACTTTAATGATACTTATGGGCCATCATAAAGACACTACTAAATGAACGCTGTTCTCGAATTGTAGGTTCCATCATTATGCTACCTAAAATATCGAAGACATTGAAAGAAAGATTGCATGTGTCCTTTGTGGATGCCCAGACTTGCTCTTAAAACAGCAATTCAGTAAATTTTTTGAGGGACGATCTAATATGAAACTGACCCTTGCGTCCAAATATACCTACTTCCCTACTATATAGTAGCCATAAAAACAAAACAAAACAGTGGATTAAATGAAAAATATGTCCAAATTTGTAGTGTTACTAAAACTGTATATGTACATAAGAGCAAAGTAGTTGTATGACCTACTATTTCTGCTGAGACTGCAAAGTGCACATCTAGTGAACACTTAACTTTCCCACGAGGCCACAGGAGAGGATTTGTAAATGGCAGTGAAATGATTCAGCTGGTCACATGACAGACCCAATATGGCTGATGTTGTACTTCCACATTTCACTCATGCTACACAGATTCAAACTATATCGAACATACTTTTTAAAGGCTGAAAAAGTCGTTCCTCATCAAATGTTTTACCTACTCAGACAGTTTGCGGTTTCGGATACAGCTTACATGTATAGGTCTAAGATACGTTCTCAGAATCTTCTGTTTAAAGGCCAAAGTATGCATCTTTTTTTATGCGTGCGTTAGCGTACACGTACAGTCGTACACACAGCCTTGCAAAGTATACTTCATTTGACTTGTACGCGTACACAGACATTCGACGCATGCGGTTTGCGCCAAATTGCAATATCTCTCCTGGCCTAATGAAGTCAGTGTTTACGCAATCTCTCGCCACGAGTTAAAACCCATATAAATATCTTTGTATTCTTTCATGCTACACAAAGTATGCGCGGTTACAAAAATCCAGTGCTGCGCGTACAGTATGTGCATACTATTCTGATGACGAAATTTGCGTCACGCGCACTGTACGCTGTCCCTCATGTACACGTAAAAAGTGAAGTAAACTTTGGCTTTAACTCCTTAATGGGATAGCCTACAACAAAATGAAAATTCTGACATCATTTAATCACACTTATGTAATTTCAGACCTGTATGAATTACTTTCTTCTGTGGAATATAAAAGTCATATAGTGCAACCGACTACTGGATGTTATATAGTGCGAGCAACTACGTTATGTGGTGTGACCAACAAAGCTAAATTTTGCAATCAACGTGGTGAGACCAAATACTGTATGTCAAGTGGTGCAACCAACAAAGCAATGTGAATTGGCCAACAAAGTCATATTGTGCAACCAACTTGGGCGCCCATTGTATGGACAAAATACAATGGAAGTCAATGGGAACCAAAACTGGTTACCAACCTTCTTCAAAATTGACTTCCACTGTATGGACAAATTTTGAGAAGTTTATCTGTTGGGTCTACTTCAAAATATCTTCTTTTGTGTTCCCCAGAAGAAAATAATAAAATAAGTTTGGAACGACATGAGGACGAGTAAATGATGACAGCATTTTTGGGGGGTTTTGGGTGTTTTTGGGTGAACTATCCCTATAAATACCCTACCAGGCACATTTAGATGTACATTATACCCAGCATATGATAGGTGCTGTTAGTCATGTGACACAGATAAGCCAAGCACTTGCCTCATAGCACTTTTTTTTTTTTACTAATCTACACCTATACTGAACCTCCAACAACCCGCCCATGGACCGACCATTTAATGAATATTGTACACAAAGTGTCCAGAGCTGGTAATATCCAGCATTCCAGTCTTATTTGTTAACTGCTAGGCAATTATTTTTGAATGAAAGTGCATTCTGACTAGTTTTCTTCCATTTTTTTTGTCGAAGCTCTTGCAGAGACTGCTGCAATAATACTTGAATGGACCACTTTGCTACACAGCCTACTATAATTGTGATATGATCGATTTCAGATACAAACCCTTGTATGTCAAGTGTAAAAACTGGTTGTGGTTTGTTATTGTGTATATATCGGTCAGGCGGTCTTCTCCTAAGTGGGTTCTTAGCCAGAATAAGCTGCAGTATGTACCAGACTTGGCGCTGATAGTCAAAAGTCTGGCCTGCGAGACGTTCCTACTAGCGACTGCTTTACCAGTCATAATATAAGCATAAAACAATTCACATCCTCGCTCTTGACATTTAGCAGTAAATTCACCTCTGGCTCTCCAGCTCTACCACACACTACAGAGAGAGGAAACAGCAGGCTGCCAAAACATTCAAACGATTTGAGCACAGCTCGTCATCCTCACTATGGGCCCTGGTTAGGGTGCAGGATACCTGCAGCTCTGTCGGTATTGAGCGACTAGAAGCGCCTCAGGCACAATTCATCAAACGCAGTCTGTGAGGGGCTCAGAGAGCAGCATGAATAAAGCATATTTCCTCTGTCTAACCTCTGACAGGCAGCATTAGGCTCTGTAATATAATGGCATTTAAACATCAGTTATGCATTTAAGAGGATATTATCCGGAATAATTATTAGATGGAGGGCTGAAACAATTGTGAAAAGGAGCTTGTTTTTATTTTAACATGCTGCAGTGATTTGAATATATAGATATAACTGTAAATATAAATTCAAACATATACAAATAGACACAGATCTAAACACAGATATATGCATGTATATGCACATCATCACTCACAATTTGTATTTATATTCAGACTTGTGAGGGGCCAGGCATAATAATACATAATTATATAAATAATTATAAAAAACTGATATATATTTATTAATACTAAATATGAAGTTATATATATATATTCAGACCTATAACTGTACATATAACTGTACTTACATCTGTATTGTATCTATATATTTAGTATAATTGTATCTATATATTTAGACTTATACCAATATATTCAGATTTCACATCATTATTTCATGATTTCAAGAATAATATTTTGCACATATAATTATAATGTATAATGCGTGTATACATTTTCTATAGCCATTCCAGCGCAATTTATCGTTGGTTTCATCCGATGTGCAGAATCTGATCCGATTTGTAGAATTTACATCAAATTTAAGTAAATCGTATCAACATAAACCACAATCTCTTCAATCTCTGCAGTGCTCCATCACCCCTGCAAACATGTGTTTGTTCACAGTATTTACTCTAGAGACCTGTGCAGGATATATTTTTATATTTTTACCCTCCACAGTTGACCAAAAACGGATCTAAATATAATCAGAGAGAAAATGAGATGACATTGTTTCAGTACTGTCTGTGTTTGGATAGTGATACGGCGGTGAAGACAGTGAATATAGAGAGAGTGCTGTTTTGTAAGTTACAGCATGAGAGAGAAACAGGCAGACTGGTTAAAATAAACGAGATAAGCCCGACAGACAGACAGAAAGAGCGGAGGACAGACAGCTCCTGTGAGGTGTTATTTCTGCCTCTCACTCTGAGTTTTGCCCTTTAGCTGTCAGCGTCTAGCCAAAACCCACAGAGAGAGTGGATGTGTTCACACATGATTGGGCTGCACTTCTTTCTTCATCACCGATCGTAGACTGAAAGACATTAACTATTTATGTGGCCAGTGCGGGCACTGCAATATTTTTTTTCATGTTTTTTTAGCCCTGACTAATAATGATACAAAATGATAATTTTATTAATTTCTATAAATTAAAATAGTTTGCAATGATAAATAATTTTATATATTTTTAAATAATATAAAATTAATTAAAATTAATATTGTAAAATATGTACACTAAAAATGGTGTAGTAACCATTTTAACTCAGAAATTGCTAGTAAATTTCACAAAGAAATGGCAAGCAACAATTTTAAATAGAAAAAAAAATTTGTAAAGCATATTCCAATATTTTTTTTTATTTCTGATTTTTTTTACAGTAGCCTATATAATAAAATAGTATTACTTTTAGTATCAGTATTAGTAATACTATGAATCATTATTATTATTATTTTATTAATAATAATAGTAATATGTTTTTATTGTATTATAGCAACTACAATGTGTTTTTATTAAAGAATAATATTTATTATTTTATATTTTCCTCGAAGAATTATGGGTGAATTTGAGAATAACTGTAACCAGTCATGAATCAACGTTAAGAATGTGGCTCTGATTAATATGCTGTGCTTTAGCAGCTTCACCAGCGATGCTTTATGATGCTCATAAACATTGATCCTCTCAGTGTTGTTTTAATGGAGGACACTCAGGAGAGTGCTGAGCTGTAATCACACATGCTCAATGGCTTTGTTTCACCTACAACACACACACAGACATGTACACTCATGAGATAAGGAATCACAACACAACCCATTTCTATTGTATGGTGGGTCATATTTTCAGGGTTTATATACTGTTCTGCTATTGAGAGTAGGAGGCTTTTGAAAACCGATTACATCAAACTGAAGCAGTTAGAGAGGTTGTCTTATTTTGTTAGTGATACTGACTAGTGGTAGAGTGATGGTAAAACATGATTCTTTGATATATTCATGAATTACAAATTCATGAATTGCATTGTAATATTATTTAATGACAGTCAAACACATTTTTCCCCAAATTTGGAAAAATACATTTTTACCATAATATGTCTAAATTTTTTTAAATTATTATTATTTGCAATTAACTGGATTTTTGTTTATTATTATTTATAATTCAAATTATTCAAATCAATGTTTTACTGTATTACAGTAAAACATTCTACAAAAAAAATACAATATTTTTACTCAAAATAAAAGTGTGTTTAAAATTCCTAAATTAAAAATGATTTTTAAAAATCAAATGAAGATAAAGACCACTATCCACCATACATTTAATAATAATAATTATTATTAATCATTAATAATCAATAATCTATTTTAAAATATTTTTATTAAAAAAAAATTATAATTAGAAATTATTTAATATTATAATATACAGTTCATTTAAATAATAATATAAAATTATCATTATTATTATTATTTTGCATCATATTAAATGAGACTTTTTGTACATACAGCATTATAAAAAAAATTCTTTAGAGAAATACTAATAATAAATCAATAAAATGTAATCTCTTTTTTTTACAAACAGTTTCTTGTTTTGTGGGATTTGTCCATATACTGTAGTACTAAATGATAATATATTTAATAGTATTTACATGATACTTAAAAAAAAAAAAGAATGCCATGGTACATGTGCAAAAATACATTAAATATGGTTGATACAATAATTACATGTTTACTGCAAATATATCAAATTACTTAACCACAAAAACTTGGAATATGCAGTATATCCTTGTATGTGTTGATTTGTAGATCTCTTGCTACAACTAAGAATGTTTCCATTCCTAGCGTCCCAGGGCAGTGTCCTCTGGGAAGCGTCTCTATGCCACCGTGGTGCGTAAACTCAGTGTCCTACCCAGACAGCCCTGCTTCTCCTTCACAGCCTTTGAGATACAACTCACCAATCATATCACAACACAAGTTAAAGTGAACATCAACTGTCGAATACTCCTCTGGTGGTTTATTATCTTAAAGTGCTTGTGTTGTACTAAAGAAAATAATGAATTCCAGACTTATTTATGTATGTAAAAGCA
The DNA here is from genome assembly GCF_936440315.1 of Barbus barbus. Taxonomy (NCBI): domain Eukaryota; kingdom Metazoa; phylum Chordata; class Actinopteri; order Cypriniformes; family Cyprinidae; genus Barbus; species Barbus barbus. Next base: position 7,005,791 of record NC_136728.1, on the reverse strand, counting down.
TTTTGTGCTAATTAGATCCGATTTAATTGAGATACCCGATCTCCAGCTTCCTGTTTCGGCTCTGCAATTGCGATAGAAGATCTAACTTAATCATGCCCTCTCACAATTTCCTATTAACCCAATCTCTCCATTGATCTCCTCCATGCCAGGAGGTATTGAATAGCAGATGAGCTTAAAATGCCGGTTCATGCTGCTGCATATGTCTCAGAGATAGGCGGCCGTGATCAGTGTGAAGAATGAGCCACTGTCTCCAATCTGACATTTAAAGAAACACTTCAGACAAAAATCTGTTTCTCCGTTTCCAGGTGTTGCTGCAGACAACTGACAAACCGCTAAGTGATCCGGTTGGTCGTTTGCTAGCTGTGGCCCGTATAGTTGTTATGACTTACACAGGTATGGTTTGCTGTGCTATTATACATAAGTGGTATAATTATCGTCATTGTACTTGCATTGTTGCTTTTCAGCGAACAGAGTTGGAGTCAGAGTTGCATCAAGTGTGTGTTACGGTGTCATATGCTAATGCACTTAAAACCCATGGCGCTAGTTAACAGAGATAATGCTCACCGCACCACATGCTAAAAATAGCACTATGAAAGCTGCATCTGATAGAGTAAGGAGGGACGTGACTTTAGTGGACTTGTTTGCAGACCAGATTTTAAAATGTTTTTGAGTTATATCGGCATTGAAGATTTTTACATATACAATGACTGTTGCAGTGATTTTACCAATTAAGGGGTGTTGGTTGGCACTGAGCATTATATTTAAAAACCGCTATAAATAAAGTAGTTTAACAATAAATTAATTTATAGTAATATTCCCAATAATCATTTCATCTACTGTGGTTCATTAGCATAATTGTTGTCGGTTTACGGTTGCCAGGCAATGCAGCAATTTGGCACATCAATTTAAAATGTCATTTTTGTTCTGTTACGGATGTGCATGTTTTCAGTAGGCGTGCTGTTTTATAGACGCTTTGAATGCAGCTGATCCAATCAAGTCTCAGAGCTGGAATTATCCATTTGATAATTATCCATAATTGCTGTTCTCTCCAGAGCCAGGAGAAACTGCTTTATTTTTGTTAGTATCATTCTCATGAGGGTAAAGATGTACATTTAAAACTAAATTTTGCTACTGGTGTTTTGGCCACACAAAACTTGCCATCAGGATTAGTGGCTTTTAGGAACTCCAGGGTGGTTATTTACAGTAGATCTTCTGGGTGGTTGCTAAAATGTTCTGGTGATTAATAGTTTGTTCATAGTAGTTGTTAGTATGTTCTAGTTGGTTTCTAGCTTGTACTAAGTGGTTGTTAGTTTGGTTTAGGCGATTGTTGGCTGTTCTGGGTGGTTATTAGGTTGTTTTGAGTGGTTGTTGGCTGTTCTGGGTGGTTATTAGGTTGTTTTAAGTGGTTGTTTATTAGGCTGTTTTGGGTGGTTGTTGAGTTGTTTTGGGTAGTTGTTGGCTTTTCTGGGTGCTTATTAGGTTGTTTAAGTGGTTGTTAGCTGTTCTGGGTGGTTGTTAGGTTGTTTTGGATGGTTGTTGGCTGTTCGGGGTGATTGTTAGGTTGTTTTGGGTAGTTGTTGGCTTTTCTGGGTGGTTATTAGGTTGTTTTAAGTAGTTATTAGTTCTGGGTGATTGTTGGGTTGTTTTGGGTGGTTGTTGGCTTTTCTGGGTGATTGTTAGTTTGTTTTGGGTGGTTGTTGGCTTTTCTGGGTGGTTGTTAGGTTGTTTTGGGTAGTTGTTGGCTTTTCTGGGTGCTTATTTGTTTTTTTAAGTGGTTGTTAGCTGTTCTGGGTGGTTGTTAGGTTGTTTGGGGTGGCTGTTGGCTGTTCTGGGTGGTTGTTAGTGTAGCGGGTCCCGGCTAGGTCTCCGCTGGCAGATATATGTGTGTAATCCTCTGATAGGAGTGCTGGAAATATTAAACAGAAATCAGCGACGCAGGACAACAGTTGCTCATTCTCCATTCATTCGGATTATCTTTATTTTTTTAACTTCATTTTAACTTTGAATCTGCAATCATGAATTATTTTCTGTTATTTTGTCTGCTTTACATTGAAGCACAGGTTATACCCACATTTGGATAACATGAAGCCATATATTCTTCCAAGGTCTGTTTTCACATAAATGTATCCTCACATATTTTCCAAACATTAATTTATCAAAATTTGTATAAAACCAAAAACAAACATTTTCCCTTTAAATCACATGTATCTTTGTCCTCTCAAAGATAAAGGGATGTGGAAGTGGTTGGGGCATGGAGGACTTAACTTGGAGCAGCTCATACAACGGTTTTGCTATTTTAGCAAAGTCCTGTATATAAGAGCGGTAATAACTCAGGAAGCCGAGAACCCATCGGAGGTCACCAACTGTTTGGGGCGTTTTGGTTTTTAAAGCCATCACTGCCTCGAGGTCTTTGGGGTCAATTCGAACTCCCTCTGCCGACACCAAGCGTCCAACATAGCGAACCTCCTTCTGAAACATCTCGCACTTTTCTGCCCGTAGCTTCACCCCATGATGCTGCAGTGCTTGGAGGACCTTGCGAATCACTTCCACGTGGTCACTGATAGATCTGGAGTAGCACAGTAAGTCATCCAGATACGGGATGCAGTACTCGTCTCTCAGAGAGCCTAACATCTACTCCATACTCCTTTGAAAAGCTGCAGGTGCATTAGAAAGTCCAAATGGGATCCTTACCCATTCGTAGAGCCCCCAGGGGGTGATAAAAGCAGTGAGATGGCGTGACCCTTCTGCCATAAACCCCTGGTGGTAAGCTTTACCTTGGTCAAGTATGCTGAACATTGAGTACCCACCTAGCGTGTCTATCAAATCCTGTATTCGCGGCAGTGGATGTCTATCGGGTACGTTTTTTTGGTTTAGGAGACGATAGTCTATGCAGAGGCAAAGAGTGCCGTCCTTCTTCCGCACACATACAACTGGGGCAGAATAGGCAGACTTAGATTTCACTATCCAACCCTTTACAAGAAGATCTTGAATGTAATCTTTTACTTCTTTAAACAGTGGTTTGGGAATGGATGTGTACGCTCTCTGCACAGGAACATCGTCGTTGAGGTTGATCACCATTTGCAGATTTGGGATGCAGCCAAGGTCATTTCCATCCCTTGCAAAGGCGTTTGACTCCTCATGAAGCATCTTTCTGGCAGCCTCTTGCTGTTCTTCCTCCAGATGTTCGAGGTTTACAGGTGGGTCCCACAGAGGTGGATCTGAGTTGCTGACCTGAGTGGTGGTGACCTGACTGACAGTTGCTGCAGGCTGTGAAATTGTCCAGGATATCTGCCTCCACCACATTTTCAGCATGCTGCAGGATCCCTAGAGCTGTTTTACGTGGTATTGTGATGTCATGATTGGTGTTATTCCCAATTGGAATGGTGACATAGGGCTTGGTTGGGTTCTGAATTTCAAACCAACCTGGCCCTGCATCCCACTGTCCAGACGATAGGCTGTCTTCATCTGTCTCGAACAACACTAATCGGGTAGAGGCATCCATGTTTGACGGAACCCAACACCTCACCCACAACACTTGACCAGCTGAGAGCACGATATCCTTGGCACCTGTTCTTAAGCGTCCCTGCTGCATGACTGGCTTGGCCGCCTGAATAAAGTTGACGAGAGCTTCAGCTGTTTCTTTGGGAACAGATATGGCATTGCTAAGAAGGCTAGCAAGTACTGGCACTAGTCTCTCTGGTTTGCCACAAATCAGTACTTCCAAAACATTAAAGCCAATCAATTGTCTATCCATGGGGTAGCTGCTGAGGAGGAATGGGACACTAATGGACAGGTTGGGGTCCACATTCCCTGGCAAGTTCACTGTAATAGCTACCCACCCATCATATGGAATGAGACAGCCATTTGCTGCAATAACCTTTAGTTCCTCCTCCCCTGAGATCTCAAAAACTGAGTGAATACTGAGGTCAGGTAGGTACTCTTCTTTCCAGGCAGATAACTTGTGACAGAACTGACTTGTGACCCAGAGTCGAGCAAAGAAGTGACTGCTAAGCCATTTAGATAGCTCTGAACTAAGGCCTTTTTCCCAATCAGGCCAGCAACCGCTCTAGCTTTAGCTACCCGTGGTGACTGGGGAGGGAGCTGAGCTACTTGGTTACAGTGACTTAATGTGCTTGTCGTTACTGGGGTTGAGGGTGAGGAGGGGCGTATTTTGTCATTGTTGACCTCACTTTCTGGTTGGGACTTATTTTCAGACTCGGTCACTAGATGTCCCTCTCTAGTGCCCGATTGGAGTTTCCCTGTCTCTTTGGTCGCTTTAGACAACCTGCTGCACGGTGTCCTTCTTCCCCACATGTGAAACAGTGTTTACAGTCTTGTCTGTTTTGTTCCACGCAGCTTGGACAACCATAGGGTTTTCCACGTTTAGATTGTGTCCTATTTTGACTGTACTGGCGCCCATTGTGAGTTAGCTGTTGTTGGTTTTGTTTTTGCATGGTCTCAACCAGTCTGGTAAGCTCCTCTACTTTGGTCGTGAGGTCTCTCAGAGGATCTGGTTTTGTTTGACTTGACTTGGACCCTTCACTCTCTGACTTTGTGCTCGGTGTCTTTACCACATCAGGCTCGAGCTGTGCGCTGTGCGCATTTGTTACAGTCTGCCGGCGGGACAAGCCAAGTCTTTTCATTCTCTCGTTTTCTTCACTAGTGATTTTCATCACATGACGCAGAATCATCTCATCAGTGATCCCACTGTTTGCCAACAAAGGTTTGAGCTCTCTGCGTATGTCAGTGTATTTGTGTCCGAAGCCTTGGTACACTGTATGTAGGAAAACATCTTGCACTGTAGCAGCAGAGTATTTAACGTCAGTGTCAGCCAGTCTTGATGTCAATAGGATGCGTTGTTTCAAACCTATCACACGATAGAGAAATTGTTGTGGTGTCTCGTTCTCATCCTGTTTCGTACACATCAACTCTTGGAATAGCTCTGTGCTGTTCCTTTCTCTTAGGTGGGTTTGGAGAAATCCCTTGAGTTCAGTCACTGCCATGTCGTCTTTGTTTATCAACATCTCCTTGAATATGCCTGGTCTTATGATTTTGAGCACACCACGAACAATCTCTGAGTCGGAGAATCCTTCTCTGATTCCATCATCAATTTGCCTGCAGACATTATTGTAGCTGATATCTGAGGATTGATCATCGACCTGCCCGCCTTGCACTTTGAACTCTCCCCGAGGAAGGTAACTGAGTTCCCTTAAGGACACCATCCCCTCACGAGCCGACTGAGCGGCAGGCTCACCCGGTGGGTTTCTGCCTGGCTGCCTAAGCAGGGCTGAGGATGGGGGTATATGTGTCTGTGGCGGCGAAGCATGTACTGGTATACACTGTATGAGTTTCTTGCTAAGCTCTTTGTAGCTAGCGAGCACTTTAAGCAAATCAGCGTTCGCTGTGTCAGGTGCATTCAACATTGTAGCCTTAACTGAGCCTGGATCTAGTTCAGCAATATCACTAGGTGATGCAGTACTGACTGAAATAGGTGTGTCGACTCTGCTTGTGAGTGTCTGTGGTGATTTCAGGAGGTGTTTGGATAATGACAAAACCCTTAGAAAAATCAACATGGTCATCAAGCTTATCACCACTCTGCCCAGTATGTAACTCAGAATCACCCTTTACATTTAGAAGTGACATATCATCATCACGACATTTCACTACATCATCAACAGCGTCTTTTAACATCAGCAACTGGGCCATTCCCTCGTCCTCTGTTTCAAGTAACTGCTTACTGTACATGAACGAGTTGATATGATCATAGCATTCTTCCTGATCTCCCTCCACAAGCTCTGACTGGTCCACGTCCGACACTGGATTCACCGCTCTGGCGACTCAAAGAAGCTCTTCAGCTGACAAGGTGAGTAGGCCCTTCCTAATGTCCCACACTAGGCTCTTCCTCCCACCACTCGACATGATGGCTCCTCGTCTCCCTCACAGCTGGCAACCCAGTTCAGTGATGGCGCAGTCGGCTCTGGATCGCAGTCCCCACAGCTGGACAGGGCTAGTTGCTGGTCAGCATTGTCATCACTCGGCTCCCGCTCCAATAGGTGGCGCCAAAGTATCCCGGACGAGCCCCCAAGAATCTGTAGCGGGTCCCGGCTAGGTCTCTGCTGGCAGATATATGCGTGTAATCCTCTGATAGGAGTGCTGGAAATATTAAACAGAAATCAGCGACGCATGACAACAGTTGCTCATTCTCCATTCATTCGGATTATCTTTATTTTTTTAACTTCATTTTAACTTTGAATCTGCAATCATGAATTATTTTCTGTTATTTTGTCTGCTTTACATTGAAGCACAGGTTATACCCACATTTGGATAACATGAAGAGATATATTCTTCCAAGGTCTGTTTTCACATAAATGTATCCTCACATATTTTCCAAACATTAAAACCAAAAATTTGTATAAAACCAAAAACAAACATTTTCCCTTTAAATCACATGTATCTTTGTCCTCTCATCAAAAGAGTATTTTTGTATTAACTGTACATTTTATAAGTGTTCACTTTATACAACAGAATAAATCTCATTTGCAGTTAAACTGTATTACATTCACACTATATGAACACAAACTTCAATAATAAACATATCTGTTTCATAACTTGGCGCCCACTCCTATGAACTGACATCATTGTATCATTGTCTAATATTAACGTGTGCCATTAACAAGGCTGCAGCCCTAACTGGTCTTACTCTATACATTCGCATTAACTTACTACCCTTTAAACATTGTACTACACACACAGCAATAACCCACAAATGCCCCGGAGCCGTAAGGAACAATCAAAAGAAACAATTGATGCGGAGTCGGCCGCCATTGTCTCAGCTACGTACCGTCAGACTTAACTGTTTACACATTTGACATACTTTTAGTTTACAGACCACACATCACCGGGGACTCATATTAGCTTATAAGCATCTGTAGTCACCTAAAAGTTGTGTAACTAACCTGGAAATATTAAACAGAAATCAGCGACGCAGGACAACAGTTGCTCATTCTCCATTCATTTGGATTATGAGCTCACCTTGCTCTGCGCGTTGCTAAGTGTGCTTCTTTGTAATCTCTCATTAGTATTCAATTCTATAAATCGGAATAAAATAAAATACGATTGCAATAGAAAGAAAAGAAACAAAAAGTAATAATCTCAACAAAAACTTATTTTGTGAGTGTCACATTAGGTTGTTTTGGGTGGTTGTTGGTTTTTCTGAGTGGTTGTTAGGTTGTTTTGGGTGGTTGTTGGTTTTTTTGAGTGGTTGTTAGGTTGTTTTGGGTAGTTGTTGGCTTTTCTGGGTGCTTATTAGGTTTTTTTAAGTGGTTTTTAGCTGTTCTGGGTGGTTGTTAGGTTGTTTTGGGTGGTTGTTGGCTGTTCTGGGTGGTTCTTAGGTTGTTGTAGGTGGTTGTTAGGTTGTTTTAGGTGGTTGCTACAGTGTCCTTTGTGTTTACTAGTTTGTCATAGTATTTGTTGGGTTATTCTAAGTGGTTGTTATGATTGCTACGTTGCTCTGAGTTCTTAGTAGTTGTTGGAGTGGTCTAGGTCACAAGTTTTCAAACTCTGGTTTGACTTAAAAAAAAATGGGTTTCCATATGTATGTAACAAAGTTCAAGACTCAGGTAAGGAGGCGGGAAGTGACAAATGTAACTTCAATAAAAAAACAAAACTCAAACAAAACAAAAGTATGCAGCAGCTGACTCACGGCAAACTGACGCATAAACATAAACAAAACCACAACGTAAAGTCCCAGGCCTGGTCTTCTCTCACCTTTCATTGTTTGCAGGTCTACAAAACAAAACCACCCCAATTTCTAATCAAATACTAGTTCGAAACTAGCCAGTTGTGTTTTTTTCGCAGGTGAAATCACATACAGAGGAGCATAAAGTAGTCCAATTCCACGCTAAAACCATAGACTTGGCAACACTGGCTGTCGTCCCTCCTCATTTTAACCTTACTAGTTGGTTGTTATTATGTTCTGGTCAGTTGTGAGGAACTTCTCTTCAGTTATAGGATCTTCTGGCTGGTTGCTATATAGTTTCTATAACATTCTGGTCCTTAGACAGCTCAAATGCCTCCTTCAAGATACAGGATTTTTTTTTCTTTTATCGCCCACAAGTCACAATCATAAGTATGATTGCTTTGAAAAATTGCCCTCCTTCTCTCAACAAGCTACATGATTAGCTGTGTCTGTAGGTGACGTATTGCACATGCCAATGTTCAGGCCAGGGTTAGCAGACAGATATAGAAATCAGTTGCAGGTTATTATTTTATCCATTTTGATGCACAAAACCCCTTCCTTAAACTAATAATGGTACAATACACTGTAGAGAGAGAAGGTGTGGGTGTGTTGACACAGGTGGGCCCTGATGTCTCCATCTCTACAGCAGCTCTTGCGGCGAATATACACTGTGCTGCTAATAATAGTGGAGATGTTGCCAAGGCAAGAGAAATGGAAGTGCCAATCCATGTTTTATTCATCGTCTTCACCTTTCCCCAAATGGTTTCATCAGAAAGGGTTGTATGAGTGATCACCGGCGGGCTGGTGGTCTGTCCTCTCTCGTGTATTCATTTCTTTATGTGCGTATAGAGATGCTCAGCCAATCTTAAAAACAAACCACCAGACTTATAGATGCCATGTCTCTGTCAGTCAGAGGAAAATGCTTTGGATATTTTTAACATTGTGTCTTTTTCTCTGCTTTTAGAAGCAACACTGTGCTACATTGTCTGTGCTGCAGGCATCTGAATGAGCTTGGTTTGGTTTCCTGAACTGCCTGACGGTGCTTTTACAGTTCTACCCCTCACTGCACATGGCCGAGCACAGGTTAAAAAGCCACATTCGCCTCTTTTCTCACCATGTTTTCACCAAAAAACTTGCATTAAATCTACAGCGTCTTTGACTAAAACTTTTTGACTTGGATACCTTCACTCCTCATGTCAAACCTCATCCATACCACAAGAATGTGGCTAATGTTTTTACACTTACACTGCAAAAAAATAAAAAAATAAATAATTTAAATAATATAATATAAATTTAAAATAATATAAATCATGATTTTTGGCTTTTTTCATTGAAAGCTATTTAAAAACATATAGATATAATTTAGCATAAACTACTTTTCTCAAAATAATGTAAATAGAGGATATGCACTAAACAATTAAATTCCCAATTTCACCCAAAATACATCCAATATGTTGATAAATTAAAAAAAAATCTTTAATATAGGCTGATATTGATATTATAACCGATGAACTGTTTTTTTAATGATGTTTCATTTATTTTGTTTTGTGCTCTTTCGTTTAGTTTTTATTTTGTTGAACAGTTTTGTTTTTTTTGCCGTTTCTTTTATAGTTTTTTTTGTGTTGTACTTGTTTTGTACCGTTTTTTTGTGTTGTGTTACTGTGTTGTGTTATTTTGTTTTGTGCTGTTTAATTTGACGGATTTTGTGTTGTACTGTGCTGCTTATTTTTTTCTGTTTATTTTTTTGTGCTGTGTTGTGTTGTTTTTGTGTTTTGTTTTGTGTTATTTCATTTAGTTTTTTGTGCCGCTGTTTCGTTTTACGCTGTTTATTGTTTTGTTTGTTGTGCTGTTGTTTCATTTTGTACTGTTTCTCATTTCGTTTTTTGTTTTGTTTCTTTGTGCTGTTATGCTAAGTTGCGTTTCGTTTTTTGTTTCATTTGTTTCTTTTGTGCTGTTTTGCTTTATTTGTGTTGTGCTGCGTTGTGTTGTTTGTGGTGTTTTGTTTTTTGTTTTGTTTCGTGCTGTTTCTTTTATTTTTTGTTTGTTTGTTTTGTTGTGCTGTGTTATGTTATGTTGTGCTTTGTTTTGCTTTGACACAATAGTATTGAATTTTAATATCAGCCATTACATGAAGATAATTATCAAATTATCGGACAGAACTGTATTACTAAATGGACTAATTAAAGCTTATTTCATTTCTCCATGAAGCAAAGACGCACACAAACAGCCAGATGGACAGGCAAACGTCAGGTAAAGCCACAGAGGCTCCAGTGAAGCAGGGTTTGGCATCTTTTAGATGACAGTGGAGTGTTTGCCCATGTGTGTAACTGTGTAATTTTCCTGCTTTTATTGGCTGTGGAGAGGCTTCTGCTGTCACATCCCATGAGTCTTTGCCAACGCACTTTTTCACACGCTCTCCCTCTGCCGTCACTCACACAAACACACACATACACAGAGCTCTCAGACTGGTCTAAATGGAGATGTGTCATCTCCTTCAGTCATTCGTAGCTAAAGCGTATCCCACCGAGACCCAGGGATGCTCTGACTGTATCGATCACACCTTTCCACCCATCCATCCTCTTTCCTGCCAATACACACTTTTTTCTTCAATGCATTTGTAGTCTCTGCCTAATTCTCTTTTTTCTGCTTTTTTTGCCTAATCTTCTTGGTTAACCATATAAGCATGCATCCTAGAACTTCTGTGTTTGTACAGTATTTACATGCCTGTGTCTGTGCAGCGTGTGTGTATCCATGTTCATGTGGAGGTGAGCAGAAAGCTCAGTCATGGTGCCATCTGTGCCCAGTCAGTGTGGTGGCATTTCTCCATGTGCAGCACTCTATAGATAGTCATATAGCACACCAGATTACATAAAGAGATCAGCTCACTAATATATCTAGATGTTTCAAAACATGTTATATTCTTAGTCTAAACTTAATGTGTATATATGAATTTAATGCACATATGTATGCTTATATACTGTAGTTCATACAATACAATACAAAGTTTATACAATATATATATATACTGTATATATATATATATATATATATATATATATAACTATATGAGATAAAACAGCAAGTTCCGTTACATTATTGTCTCCACTCAGATGCAGTACTGTAATGGTGGTGTGGTAAATTTGTTGGTGGATCCGATATTACAAAACTGATATCCAATTTTGGAAATATCGAGAAGAATAGGTAAAACCGATTATCAGTCAACCTCTAAAACTAACAGTATCATTGATATAATATTATAGTTTTAATATTTGATTAGATTTTTTATATGTCTGTTCAGTTTTTAAATCTATTCATTTTAGTTTTTAGTTTTAGATTGTTTGGTTTAAATTATTATATTTAAAATTAAAATTAAACGAAATTGAGAAATGTTGCTTTAGCTAGCTAGCTAAAATATTTTTTTAAATATTTTTTTGTATTTAACTTAATTTTAGTTAATGTTTACTTTATATATATATATATATATATATATATATATATATATATACTAATAAGCATAAAAGTTTATAGCACACATAAATAGTTGATAAGTTATTCTTTTTTTCACTTATCAAACTATTTTTTATGTATACTTAATAAAATTGAAAGAATACATTTAATAATTTGCATTTCTTGAAATAAATTTCAACTGAATTAATTTGAATGCATTGTGGGATTGACTCTTCTGCAAAGAACATATGCAACGCAACCTTAAAATGATAAGCTATCTTATATAAGACGGACATGTGGACCAACTTTTGTGTCAAAAGAGTGTGTATGACGCCTTAAAATACTATCTAGGTAGGCATCTCCCTAGGTATTGGGACAGAGCTGTGTTAGTTGCTGATGTAAAGAAGTCATATATGCACAGTATTAAAGTCAAATCGTTTGAATCTGCATGCATTTCCATAATTAGAATGTCAGCTGACTGTGTAATTGCCGTATATAATGGCTCTGTAGACTGAATCGATGCAGACGTGAGGAATCTCTGACACCATTGACCTTTGTGTGCACTGAGGGACCAAAGTGCCAATGACATTTTAGGGCTGAGTGTCTCAGGGGAGCAGCGCTCATCTGTGACTGCCATCCGTTCCCTCCTGCTGTCTGCAAGCCAATTTCAGCTGCTCGCGGAAGAACTAGCATGCAACACTCGCAATAATTCAAATGTGTTTGGCAGAACGGTTGAATGCTTGATGAGTAACTTGATTTGTTCATGCATGTAAAGAATGATTATTTATTTTGTTGATGAGTTGATACCTTTGTAAGACTGTAGTTTGTCTTTATTAATTTTGATTTGGCTGTTGTTTTTTTTATTGCTTTTATTGTCATTTCATACCCTTTGACCCAGCTATTCCTCGTCCGCTCTCATAACCAGCTTTGGTTCATTTTCAGGGCGTTCTGCCAGGTTTTCTGAGTGTCCTCAGGGTTCGGCCATCTGCTAGTAGTGCCAATCCCACCCGTGGAGCAATGGGCAGGTGCCGCACACACTCACACCTCAGCCCTGATCAACAACACTGCCCTCAGCGGGCAACAACAGCTACGCCAACTGTTGATGACCGCAGTCTCTGTACGCACAGAGCGATTAATTTAGTTGTAGCTACAGACAGGCTTGAAAAAAAACATGTATTATGTTTGCTGTACTTTTATTTTGCATATTTTGAATTTGTTTTATTTTTATTGTATATTTTCTTCTGTTTGTTTTAAGGATTTGTGTTTTGTTTTGTTTTGTTTTGTGTGTTTTTTGGGGGGGTTTTTTGTATTTTGTCTGTATTGATTTTATTATATTGTATTTTATTTTTTAATTTTGCATCTTGCTGTTTCAAAACATTCTTAGACTACTTGTCTACATGGAATATATATTCGACCCTGGACCACTAAACCAGTCATAAGGGTCAATATTTAGCCGAGATACAACTATTTGAAAATCTGGAATCTGAGGGTGCAAAAAAATATTGAGAAAATCGCCTTTAAAGTTGTCCAAATGAAGTTCTTAGCCATGCATATTATTAATCAAAAATTAAATTTTAATATATTTACGGTAGGAAATTTACAAATTATCTTCATGGAACATGATCTTTACTTAATATTCTAATCATTTTTGGCATAAAAGAAAAATCGATAATTTTGTCCCATACAATGTATTTTTGGCTATTGCTACAAATACACCCCAGCGACTTAAGACTGGTTTTGTGGTCCAGGGTCACATATGGATAAAATGCATGCACTAAATGTGTATATATGAATTTGAATGCACATATATATGCATATATAGTTCATACATATAAAGTTTATATAAATATATAACAAATTAAATGTTAATATTTTATATCTCATGGTGCATTATTTTTCGTATTGTGTATTTTGGTTTGTTTTTTTCTGTGTGTCGTTTCTGTCATCAGGATTTCCCAAAGAACATCATGTGTGGATTCACAGTTTCCTTTTCCTGAGTTGAAACTGTGCCATTTTACTGGCAGCACTTGTTTTGCCCCACAACAACTGGTACAGAACAATAGAATCACATTTCTATAGCAATTTTTTTCATAATTCAAAAAGTTCCTGACTTATGACAAATATGGTTATAATGATGGACATTCATGTGTTATTAACACTCCAGTCATTTCAACGGCTTTAAAAAGCAGTTTGACCTATTTGTGTTAGATGTTTACAGTAAAAGCCAACATGTTTATTCCCTTTAGAACTGAATAAAGGATGCTGGCCCATAAAGGACATTGTTGTCTCAGAGAGGTCTAAGAGTGATACGGATACCACTACAGGTAAATATCAGGAAGATAAAAACAATTTCAGAGCAATTATAGATACAGAGTGAAATTACATAGTTTGTTCTTGGTTTGTAATGGTTAAATGTACATCTGTGCCTTTACTAATATAAAACTGTTTTCATTGAAAAGACACTGTTTTACTTATTCATAAGCAGCTAACATTGTTTGTATTCACACTTGGTAATTGCACTCCAACGCTGTAAATACGCTGTATTGATGCAGTCTAACATGCTTTGTTGCTCAGGACTCCTCATTCCTGACCACCTCAGAGACTAGTCCACTGTCAGCCTGGTGATTCCTCTCATTGGCTTAGAGCTGAGTGATGATTAGCAGCCTCCACCAATGAGTGAACAGCTCTTTTTGATTACTTTTTCCCCCTGAAAGTCTATATATGTGTTTGATATTTTTTTCACGCACTGCAGAAAAGTCAAGAAATAAAGGATTTGCAACTTGTTGCACTTATGATAAGACCAGAATAGCAAGAATTAACATACCGTTGTATAAGCTCATTATGACACTAAAGTCCTTTTTACTGATCCATATGCAATATTCAAGCATAGTTCATCCTTAGTCATGCCTAATGGATTTGGCGTAGGATCTCTAGCTGGTTTATAAAAGCTCCAGTCCTCAGGATAACAAGATTTCCTAAAGCAGTTATTGAATTACAAAATATCTTAGAATGTTAGAAAATCCATCTCGCCCTCATAGCTGAAGCCCATACTCACACACTCATGCACACACATACACTTCATAGCCTGGAGAGGCTCTAAAGCGGTTTTATTGCCCTTTAATAATTGCTATACAGCATTATTATCTTAATTCAGCCGTTTTTATTGGCTGAAGGGGACAGGGAATGGTTTACTAGCTCTCTCTGGAGCACTCATAGCTGTAGTATCCATCTCCATCTGTCTGTCATTCCCTCCCTCCTCTCATCCCTCTCCTCTGTCTGAGTGATGATTTCTAACCAGATGGAAGTGGTTACGGCTTTATGGTTTAAATTCCCAAGTACGGTCTGTCACATGACCATATTTTTGTGCAATCTAATCATTTTTAAAGGATCGTTATGTGTTGCTGGCCTTATTACTATTGCGTATACTTTGAGTTTAGGGATTTGTTTGAAATTACAGGGATAGTTCACAGAAAAATGCATTTGAGCTTCCGCAAGAACCAATGAGGTTCCTTCTCGTGTTACGCAGCACGTTTGCGATTCTGTAAGAACTAATGAGATTTAGTCTCGTGTTACACAGTATGTTTGAGATTCTGTAAGAACCAATGAGATTTAGTCTCGTGTTACACAGTATGTTTGAGATTCTGTAAGAACTAATGAGATTTAGTCTCGTGTTTCACAGTATGTTTGAGATTCTGTAAGAACCAATGAGATTTAGTCTCGTGTTACACAGTATGTTTGAGATTCTGTAAGAACTAATGAGATTTAGTCTCGTGTTTCACAGTATGTTTGCGATTCTGTAAGAACCAATGAGATTTAGTCTCGTGTTACGCAGCATGTTTGAGATTCTGTAAGAACCAATGAGATTTAGTCTCGTGTTACGCAGCACGTTTGCGATTCTGTAAGAACCAATGAGATTTAGTCTCGTGTTACGCAGCATGTTTGAGATTCTGTAAGAACCAATGAGATTTAGTCTCGTGTTACGCAGCACGTTTGAGATTCTGTAAGAACCAATTAGATTTAGTCTCGTGTTACGCAGCACGTTTGCGATTCTGTAAGAACCAATGAGATTTAGTCTCGTGTTACGCAGCACGTTTGCGATTCTGTAAGAACCAATGAGATTTAGTCTCGTGTTACGCAGCACGTTTGCGATTCTGTAAGAACCAATGAGATTTAGTCTCGTGTTACGCAGCACGTTTGAGATTCTGTAAGAACCAATGAGATTTAGTCTCGTGTTACGCAGTATGTTTGAGATTCTGTAAGAACCAATGAGATTTAGTCTCGTGTTACGCAGCACGTTTGAGATTCTGTAAGAACCAATGAGATTTAGTCTCGTGTTACGCAGCACGTTTAAGATTAAGAACCAATTAGATTTAGTCTCGTGTTACGCAGCACGTTTGAGATTCTGTAAGAACCAATGAGATTTAGTCTCGTGTTACGCAGCACGTTTAAGATTAAGAACCAATGAGATTTAGTCTCGTGTTACGCAGCACGTTTGAGATTCTGTAAGAACCAATGAGATTTAGTCTCGTGTTACGCAGCACGTTTGAGATTCTGTAAGAACCAATGAGATTTAGTCTCGTGTTACACAGTATGTTTGAGATTCTGTAAGAACCAATGAGATTTATTGGCTTCTAATCATCACTCACCTCTGAGCCAACATCTAGACACTGTCTACACTGAACAAATCAATCTTATTTTCTGTCAGTAGTCATAAAAAGAACAAGGCATGAGTTACCTGTTAGGGATTTGATGTGTAGATGGCATCACTAATTATAATGTGTTCTATTGTAGTTTTTTTGTGCTGCGCTACACCACTCACATCCTGTGTAGACACGGTGTCAAACGTCATATCAACCACCTACAGTAGCAATGCCTTAGAACCCCTCAAGAACACAGTAGCAACTGCCTAGCAACCACCCAGAAGAAAATTTTAAATCATCAAAATCATTATCATGAAGTAGGTGTTTAGTGAATTCTCTTAATTAGCAGCTCAATGCAGAGAAACGCCCTTCAAATTAAAAGTGCTTTCTTTCTTTTTATATCATTATTCTTGTGATTTGCATAAAAATAACAAGCACCCACAAGTGCAGTGGGGGAATGGGGAAGTTTGCCAGTGGGACAGTGTGTGGGGGAGTCAGGGTGCGTTTGGGTGCTGGGTGTTAATTGCATGTGAGTTCTGGCTCTGATATCACACAGATGATTGCATGGAGACTTCAGGTCTTCACTGCTGTCTGAGAGATGAGGGCGGGGATCACTGACATGCTTCATCATTAGTGAAGTTGGGGTAGGAAGATTAGAGAGAAGGGACACATGGGAATGTCTGAATCTTAAGATGTCTGACAGGATTCCAGACGATGAGAGAAAAAAATGAATTTTATATAGGCATGCAGTGCATTAGAAAATGTGTAAACAGAAGCCTAGCTAAATAAGAAAAAGAAAAAAAAAGTGTGCGTGTGTGTAACGGAGCGAAGGAGACGTGTGGATCCATTTGCAAACTTTATTAAACAAAGACGTGGTCAAAAAACACAAGCAGGATCAAAACATCGGCAAACAGGTATGGCACAGACGAGATACAAGAATAATCCAAAGGGCAAGCGTGGGTCTTTGATCGGCGAACATAATTCAGAGGTCTTGACGACAGGAGTAATCCAGGAACATGAGCGATAGTCCAGATAAGGTACAAACAGAGTCCGAACGGCGAGACTAGGGTAAATCCAGGAAACACAGACTAGAAAACAAGAAACAGGTTCCGTATCTCAGCTAAAACTAGGAGAGTAATAAACGCAGAACAATACAGGAACTGAACAGAAAACACAGAATGGCTCAGTAAGGCAGCTAACACTAGCAGAGTGCTATACGCAGAACAATACACAGCGATCTGTGAAAAGAAGTCCATGGTTTATAACAGGTGTGTGATTGTGAGATGGTTCTCAGGTGTGAGTGTGTGATTGAGACTGTGTGTACTTAGTGCAATGAATGATGGGAAATGCAGTCCAGGGTAATATGTAACAGTCTGTGTGGTGTGAAGGTCAATGTGATGGAGGAGTGACCTCTGGTGGTGAGTAAACGGAAGTTCATAGACCAGATTCGTGACAGTGTGTGTGTGTGTGTGTGTGTTGAATTTTATCAAGATAATACATAATAAATTTGTATAATAATTAGTTTTATATGTAAATAAATATGTATATATAAACCTTTAACTTAATTGTAATTTATTAAATGTATTACATTTTATTTGATAATATATAATAAATATTGCATAATATGTAGTGTTATAATAACATTTTAATTATAATTATATTATATTTTCATTATATTTGGTAATATATCTCTTTCAGTTTATTTTAGCTCAAAATCAAAAATTTTCCTTGATGCTTTCATTTTTATATAAATGATACAATTTAGATAAATAAAAGAATATTAATAAATTATAAATATATGTATATATAATTTTATCAAGATAATCATCACATAATAAATTTAGTATTATAATTAATATACTTTTAATTAATTTTATTATGATAATACAATAAATACTGCATAATAAGTAGTGTACCCTGTATATTTAAATATAATTACTGTAGCTAAAACGTTTTAGAAATAATTTTATTTTTTAAATACATTATTTTTATTATAATAATGATATAATTATACTATAATTATAGCATTATATTAGAATATATGTTTATTTTATGATATGATTTTCAAACAAAATTCTTGTGTTCAGTGATTTTTTGTTTAGTTTTTTTAAAATAATTTTCTTCTGTAATGTTTTTGTATGTATATTGTAGCATTTAAAAGGGGGTGAAACTCGTGCGCCTGCCCACAGTGAATCGATACTCATGGCTCTACCCACAGAGTGCTGAGAATTACGGAGGAAAGAAGATCCATTATTCAGAAGAGAGGGCCTGAAAATGCAAAAAAGAATGTTCCAGAAACATTTTTCTTGTTGGTTGCTGAAATAAAGAGGCTTGTTGCGCTGTAATAACACATTTTTTTTCTTCTCACATCCAGTGTATAACAAACCGCTGCGCTTCAGTCACTATGTAATTATCTCTTTGGCAACTGCTGTCGCTGTGATTGCCAGCGAGGGCCAGGAGACCAGGGAAGGGCAGGTGTGCGTGAGTGCGCACCCGCTTCGCAAATTATTTCAAGCTCTACAGACCTCTCACAAATCAAAACCAGCATTTCATTAAAACTAAAATTGTCGCTGATGGATTCATTGCTTGATGAGAAATTCAGTTATGGCACCGTGTTTTCCCCATGGAGACCAATAATCGTACATCACCCTGCTGAGGACCGTCCAGATGTTTTAAATGCACATCTGTATTTAATCAGCCGCACCTCATGCACTTTTAAAACTGTCATTGTTTTTTTTTTTTTAAATAGCTAAAAATAAATAATAATAAATTAGCTGAAAATGTACTCACCCTCAGGCTATCCAAGATGTAGATGAGTTTGTTTCTTCATGTGAACAGGTTTGGCGAAATTACATTGCATCACTTGCTCACCAGTGGATCCTCTGCAGTGAATGGGTGCCGTCAGAAGGAGAGTCCAAACAGCTGATAAAAACATTATAATAATCCACAAGTAATCCACACCACTTCAGTCCATCAATTAACATCTTGTGAAGCAAAAAGATGCATGTTTGTAAGAAGCAAATCCATTATTAAGATGTTTTTGAACTTTAAACATCAATTCTGGCCAAAATACAAGTCCATAATCTGTAATAACACTTCCTCCAGTGAAGAAGTCCATCATCTGTTGTCATCTCTCATCAAAATCTACTGAAACATTTGTTTAGAACTGTTTTGCACTAATTTGGCTTGTAAACGGTGTTTGATCTGTTCAGATTTCTCTCCTGATTCAGAGGAGACAACATTTTCTACTGGAGAAATCAATATTATGGATATTTTAGCTGCAAGCAACAGTTTGAAATTAGAAACGTCTTTATAATGGATTTGTTTCTTACAAACACAGCTTTTCACTTCACAAAGACATTAACTGATGGACTGAAGTGGTGTGGATTACTTGTGGATTATTGTGATGTTTTTATCAGCTGTTTGGACTCTCATTCTGACGGCACCCATTCACTGCAGAGGATCCATTTTAGAGTTGGGCGATATGCTCAATTGTCATATCGTCTTATTGTCAGCCTGTGAGATCGCCGATATACAATATTAACCTGCTAATTTAATTATTTATTTACTTGAAAGTGAATCAAATCCAGTGCAACGTTAAAAGAAGCCAAATGTTCAACATTGACTTCAGTCGCGCGTGAGTTTATGCAATTCAAAAACACTCCCATTATAATCAGTGAAGCTACAATACTATCGTCTATCAGCACAACTCTAATCCATTGCTAAGCAAGTGATGTAATGCTAAATTTCTTCAAATCTGTTTCGATGAACAAACAAACTCATCTATATCTTGGATGCCTTGAGAGTGAATAAATTATATTTTTTGCCTGAACTGTTCCTTTAAGCAACACTGGTTTTAAGAAAGTAGTCTCATCTAAATTTACCACTTAATATTATACGTATCAAAGTAAAATATGTCGGTATTTTAGCTCAGTAGGTGTTGAATCTTAATTGTCTCAGCATAAAGCCATGCCGCAGTGGCTGAACAGATGCTCCCATGCCTTCTGAAATTCAGCCGTCATTTCCAAACCGACCCAGACAGCCCGACAAATGCAGAAACACAGACATCTGCTGTGTGTGGAGTAGCCAGCAGGGTGAGGCTTGAATACGAATGTAGTTCAGATATCAGATATCAAGTCTGCATCCACATGGTCCTGGGAAGCACCAGTCAGGATTGCATATAACTCAGTTTGAAATAGAGATACAGTGGGATAGAAATGCAGTCAGGGGATTGGTCTGAGGGGTTTGAGATAGTGGAGGTGGGAGCGATAGGGACTCAGCAACTGGAACAGATGGCAGGCTATGAACAGGTGCTGGCCGTGCGATACGGTGCACAGGCTCAGATGTTCAGCTGCAGTCGCTTTTACAACTAAATTAACCATTTTTCAAAGCTGCAATCTTCCATGCTTGTTTTTTCCCCCCAGTGTTGTATATGCTCAGTTGTGTATTTGAACAAATGGAACATGTATTTACAAAAAACGTTGTATAAATATAAACATCAAATACTACTCCAAAATAATGAAACTTAAAATAAAAGGCTGTTTTCTTGACAGCCTTGCAAATATAAAGTAATATAAACAAGCCATAAACTTTGAAGTGTTCAAAGTTTACATTAACACTAGCCTGATGCAGCAAGTTACCAGACAGACATGATTTGTTTGTCCATGCTGCAGGCCAATCAGAAGATGTTTAATATATGAGGTCCGGGATTTTAGACCAATGAGATTTCAGAGTGGGCTGGGCTACCCAACGATGCCACCGAAATAGAAACTAATCAACAAAATGTCACTCTCACTCAGCTCTGATTACTGACTAAAACTGATTAGAACAAAAACTCAGATATACATACAAAGTTATTAATGGACAAAAATGTACATTTACACTATTTAGCAGATATTCTTATGATTTCTTTACTATAATATAATTTATTAATATTTTGCAATAGGTTTTATATTTATATTTGCAGCTTTCATTTTAATTTTAGTTAGTTTATGTGCTTTTTCCATTTTTCTGATTTTTTATATTTCTATTTAGCTTGATTTTTCTTTTTCAGTTTTAATTTTATTACTTTTGGCCAAGGTAACATTTCTATTTTTTGTTAAAATTTTTAAGTTTTTCATCTAATATTTATTTTTATTTCAGCTTCAATTAGCAAAAACAGTTTTTAATGGTTTTAGTTTTAGTTACAATAACAACACTTATCCAGAGCAACTAACAAGCAAACCTTACTCAAAAACAAAACAAAACAAAAAAAATTTAACTCGATTTATTTATAAATAAAAAGTACAGTATATAGACAACGGTGTGGCTTTGAAGTGTTTGAAACATTATGTTTACATTTATGGCATTTAGTCATTCACACTCTTATAGACATAGAGACACACTCTTATCCAGAGAAATTTACAAATAAAATTCTTAAAATATTTTCTTGGTTTGTTTATAAATGAAAGGTGTATATAGATAATCCTTGCAGCTTTGAGGTGTTTGAAACTTCACGTTTACAATTAAGATACTTAGCAGTGGCTTTTTGTGTTTAGCTTTAGATGTGATTTCACTTAAAAGGTCTCAAATCATCATATGCTTCTTCTGTAGAGCTCAACCTGTGAATCTGATATTGCTGAGATGTTTCGAATGGTTGCTTTAGAATTCAGTATAATGCCGTTCCAGTGAGCTTTAGAGACTATTTCTGTTGAACGTCAGCAGAAATGCCATGGCCAATGCCTCGGTGTCTTATATATGTTTTATTATGTATGCACACACTGCACTCTTATACAGTATATGCATTCAGTTCATGGATACATACAAGCATATACTGTTGCTCCTATGTGCAGCATATGTTTAATGCACACCCACTTGCTCGACTAATGAGGTGGACCCGGTCAGGGCATGGAGGGGGTTGGATTTTGTCTTTGTTAGACCTCTTCTCCACCGTCCCCCACTTCTGCACTCACCTCCCATGGGAGGCCTCTAGAACTCGCTAATTGAATCAAGTACACATGGTGCATCCTCCCCACACCCTTCCATAGCCGTCCAGCCCGGCTTTGATGCTTTTGTTGGGTCTCAGCACCACGGCCAGCTCCCAGATACACTGCAACTGGTTGCCTGCCTTCACTGAAAAGAGACACTCTGGTCATTATACGGGCGATAACTGTGTGTGTGTGTGTGTGTGTGTGTGTGTGTGTGTGTGTGTGTGTGTGTGTGCATTTGTGGTAGTTATATCAGGAGATATGTGTATGGGAGGATGGAAATGAAGTATAAAGCAGGAAGCTACATAACTACATGTCATTGCCGCCCACATTCGGTGTTGTTAGGGATATCTGAGCGCCTGACCAACCAGACTGTGATAAATGATTTTGTGGCGTAGCAGTTTGTTTTTGACAGCTCTGGTGCCGAAGGTCAATTGTGTGTGTTTGGGGAGAAGCGCTCAGGTGGAGGAGGGCGGATGCATTAGGACTGATCAAATCTTAAGAAAAGGGAGACTGTGTGTGTGACTATGCATAGCTTAGCGTGCTCTGTCTCGCCTCGCTCATTACCCCTGCTATATAGAGTTGTGTTCCTGGCCATTGCCTGAGATGAGCACGCCAGACCTTTAAATTGTAGGGAGAGAGATAGAATGGATTCTTGAATAGCTGTGATTAGATTCGCTGGGTTTAATGAAAAAGAGACGTTGCAATGCAAACTTCTGAACAGTAATTAGCAGAATGCATATTTTCTGTAACAGCAATTTAGTCTTTATTGTCATTATTATTTCTTATTTTCAGATATTAATTCTAATACATGTAACGTGGCACACATTCAGATCATTTATTGTTTCAATATAATACGATGCCAAACAGCTTACCCCTTACACAAATACATTTAAACAGCTAAAATGTGTACATTATATGTTGTATAAAAAATACAATACAAAAATGTAAGTGTTGCTTCAGTTTGCCAGTTTTATCTGTGGTCACCCAACTTTTACTACTGTATTTCCAAACTAAATGGATTAAGAATTCACACACAGGAAGTGCTCGTCGTGTCCATATGTAGCTCCGCCCCTCTATGCCGTGGACTCATGTCAGATCAGACGAGAAGCCCAAATGTAATGTAATTGTGCGGAACATCTGGATCAGTCCTGCTGATGTGTATCAACTGCTAATGACATTAGTTTGGAGTCTGGTGAGCCATTTCCAGCTCACGCCAGCTCTCAAATAGTCTACAGGAGCGGGGAGCGCCAGCTGATGGAGACCGTCCATTGGCCTTTTTTCGATTGGACCGGGCAGCATCTCCTCTCCCAGGAAGTAATTCTTCCTCCAGTCCTCATGTGTCAATTGAAACACCATGACCCAAGCCTCTAAAAGGCTTTTATTTCAAGGTTATCCTGGGTCGACCTCTCTGAGTGCTTGTTGTTTTCTCTCTCACACTCTTGCTTTGAATCAGTCATGCAAGTAATAACATGGATTAGAATTCCTCTGACATGCATTTGTGGTGCGTTTACAAGTCTTGGTTGCTTAAAAGGTCATGAAACATTACACAAAACATTTACGAACATGCCTTCAGAGATGTGCATTTAGCATTTTTATTGGAATTTTTATTATATATACTGTGTGTGCCAAGGCAAAATGTTATCTGATATTTTCTATTTTATTTTATTTAATATATATATATATATATTATTCATTTACATTTATTTTATTTTAATTTGTATTTAAAGGTATATATTTTAAAGAAAAACAAAAAAACCAAGCAAAACAAAACGAAAAAGCAAAAAGCTAAACAAAATAATGGAAAGCAAAGCAAAACACAACAAGGCAAATCAAAACAACAAAGTAAAAAACAAGGCAAAACACAACAAGGCAAATCAAAGAAAAGACAAAGTAAAGCAAAACACAAGGCAAAGCAAAACAATCAAATGAACAAAGCAAAACACAACAAGGCAAATCAAAACAACAAAGTAAAAAACAAGGCAAAACACAACAAGGCAAATCAAAGAAAAGACAAAGTAAAGCAAAACACAAGGCAAAGCAAAACAATCAAATGAACAAAGCAAAGCACAACAAGGCAAATCAAAACAACAAAGTAAAATACAAAGCAATGCAAAACACAACCAAACAAAAAGCAAAGCAAAACAACACAATATAATAAGATAAAATGCAAAAAAGCAAAGCAAAACAGATGCGGTGAATATAGGTAATGTGAGACATTTTTATTTTATTCCTATTCATGAAAACCATTTTTAATAGTTTTAGTTAACAATAATAAATCTGGTTGGAAGATCTGTTGTTTTTACATTTTAAGAGAAAAACTATTAATTTTATATATATATTTTTTCACACTTTTTAAACCTGTTGGGTAGATATAAACTAAAACCTGTTGAAATACAGGATTCCTGATACGTCAAAGGAGTCAAATTCGATTTGTATTCTGGCACAACAGTTGTGCAAAGTGCTTTATCGATTGATAGTTTATGCACTGAAAAAAGGCTTTAAAACAATTTTCACTCTGTAATTATCTGTGAGATTTACTAGCAATTTCTAAGAAATGACAAGTAACACATTGAATTAAATGTCATTTTGAAGTAGAAAGACTGAAATAGTATTTTCTTCCAAATCATACTCTAATATGGTTTCTTAAATTTGTATTCTTGCAGTGCCCAGATTCCATCCTAACTGAGATTGACTTGCAATATCCATCTTTGTGTAGCTCTTCGGTGTCTGAATGAAGGACTTCATCCTTATAGATGATCAGACCTGAGCGCTTCACCCAGAAGACCTCCCCTCAACACCCGCCTGAGGTACTTCCTGTTTCTCTTTCCTCAACCTTTATTCTTACGTTTCTCCTGTCAAACCTGAAATGGGTGTGTTTCTAAAATGTTAGAAACGTCTCTTTTCCAAATCCTCAATCACATCTACATGTATTTTTTCTTTTTCTTGGCAATATACACTATGAAAACTTAAAGATTGAACAAATTCAGTTTCAGTATTGATTTGTTTTTGTTTTTTTGCACATGAGCTGTCAAAACCCCCCAGATTGAAGCTGATCAATATTCACACTGAGTACAAATTTCTAATTCATCAAGTCTGCTTATATATTATTGATTTTTTTTACCTCTGGATGCCTTGAAAAGAATCTGATTACCCTTTACCAGCAGT
The DNA here is from genome assembly GCF_936440315.1 of Barbus barbus. NCBI lineage: Eukaryota > Metazoa > Chordata > Actinopteri > Cypriniformes > Cyprinidae > Barbus > Barbus barbus. The sequence goes on along the minus strand of NC_136728.1, from coordinate 6,980,832 downwards.
CTAAAACAATGAGGGACCATCGTAAGAAAATGACTCTTTAACTTTCAGATGTCTTTTTGGAGAGAAATACGGTAAATGAAGTCATTTACTGTAAATATAGTGGGAATATTCCCATAATTTCTTTAAAAACATGATAAATTATTAAAAACAGTCCAATATAGTTTGTAATCAATAGAACTGTGAAAGACCACATGTAACAGAATAGTCAAAACTAGTCAAAGCTCTTGTTGCTATTCCAGTTGAATTCCTTTATTTTTGGAGGAACTCCAATTGTTATAGGACAATAAATATACTGTAAGTACATAGCAGGATAAAGCACTTTATGAGATTCCTGCTTGTTTAAATGGCTATATTTCCCCTCGTAATGTCCTGACTACTTATTCTTGAAAACATTTTTTTGTAGTGAACTCGATTTCAACTTCTGACCTGGTTTCTGAAGTTCTTTTATCTTGGTTAGCGAAGACATCTTATATAGTTCAATATGTTCTGCACTTTGATAACATGTAGTTTTACATTATTGAAGCCAGTGTTAGACACAGCTACTATAAAATTCATTTTAACCATGAATAAAGTGACTTGCTGTGCGTTTATTAAAAAGCATGAAGGGAAATAAGCCAAATCTCATGGATGAAATATTTTTGTCTTTTGATTCTGCTGTGCTGTTAGTTAGATGATCGATAAACTCAAAAATCTCTAATTTTATTATTGCTATTATTATTGCTTTATTATAATATGGTTCAAATTTTAAAAAATATATATAATATAATATAATATAATATAAATTCCAAATTAATACACTTACACATTGTTTTAAATATAAGCAGTTTACACCAGTCTCCTTCAGTTCAGTATCAGTCTTATGGCTCATAACTCCACCTTCCTGTATGAAAACACTGTTTTATGTATTGGCTGGTTTTATTCCCGTCAGGAGATGCCCCAGGTTCACTTATAAAATAATGTATGCAGTCTTGCTCCAGCAGCACAGGAATGTCCTGTGATTCACACACACATGCAGACGTGCTGTGGGCTCTGGTGTGTGTTTTGTGATGGTGGGGGGTTTCAGAGACAGACTCTGAATGCCGGCACCTGATCTGTTGGGCAGAATAACAGGATGCTGTGTGCAAGTTTGAGTTTCTCCATTATACAGGATGGTGTGCTACAGGGAAAGGTCTTTCTGTTGTAGGGCCACGATTGGGTCACGCAGCAGAGTGGGCCCACAGTGACACCTAGTGGAGGACAGAGTCTGTGTTTATACAGTTTTGTGTGTGTTTGTGTGCATGTATGTGTTGGGCGTTTTTCTGATTCAGAGTTCCTTTATATCTTTATTTATAGTGTATAATCGTTTTGTTTTATGTTTATTTGTTTTGCGCTTTTTTGTTTTAGTGTATATTTATTATTTGCTTTTTTTGTTTTAGTGTATTTTTTGTTTTAGTGCATTTTTAATTTGTGCTTTTTGTTTTAATATTTTGTTTTGTGCTGTTTTTGTTTTAGTGCATTGTTGTTTTGTGCTTTTTTGTGTATATTGTGCTTTTTTGTTTTAGTGCATTTTTGTTTTGTTTGTTGTTTTAGTGCAGTTTTGTTTTGGGATTTTTGTTTTTGTTTTAGTGCATTTTTGTTTTGTGATTTTTTTTTTTGTTTGTTTTAGAACTTTTTCGTTTTAGTGCATTTAATGTTTTGTACTTTTTTGTTTTAGTGCCTTTTTGTTTGTTTGTTTGTTCTGTGCCATGTTTTGCTTCAGTTTTAGTGCCTTTTTGTTTTTTGAATTGCATTTTTGTTTTAATGCTGTTTTTTATGCCATTTTGTTTTTGTGCATTTTTGTATGCTTTTATGTTTTAGTTTATTTTATGCTATTTTATTCATCTTATAGTATAAAGAGAACAGAAACAGTTCAAAACTAAAGGGGAGGAAGAGCTTTAGTAAATGTTGCAAGCCGAATTCGACCTTACAGTGTTTGGCCATGGAAAAATGTGGCTAGGGTATTTTGAGTGGTTGCCAGGGTGTTGCTAGCTGGTTTCAAGGGTATTTTGAATAGTTGCTAGGGTGTTGCTAGCTGGCTGAAAGGGTATTTTGAATAGCTGCTAGGGGTATTCTGGATGATTTCCAGTGCATTTTGTATATGATTGCTAGGGTGTTCCAGGAAAGTGTCTAAGCGGTTATTTACTGGCTCAAGTCAAATGTGTTCAAATTATGGCATATACATTTTTTGCCTTTTTTGTTTGTTTGTTTTGGCTGCCAGACAAAAACTTTTGGTTGTCTGAGTTTTGCTAGATGGTTGCTGGGGTGTTTTGGGTGGTTACTGTGGAATTGCTATATGATTGCTACTGTGTTTTGAATAGTTTCCAGGGTGTTTCTGTTTGGCTGATAGGGTGTTTTGGGTGGTGGTTGTATACTGGCCCAAGTTTATCAGAGTTTTGCCAGGTGGTTGCTGGGGTGTTCTGGGTGATTGCAATGGTGTTTCTATATGGTTGAGGTTGTTCTTGGTGGTTCAGTTGCCCAAGTCACAAATGTTCACAATATGATCTATTTTTTCTATCCATATTATAATCTTCCAGCCAAATTTTTTTTGTGGTTCTCAGTGTTGATAAATGATTGATAGGGTGTTTTGGGTGGCTGCTAGGTAGTTGTTTACTGGCCCATGCAAAATGTATTCACTATGCTTACACTCCTGTTTATGCCTGATTTGAGGTATCATTTATGCTCATAGCACAAATAAGTGTTTTTTTTTTTTTCCTTCCAAATGTGCCTTTCTAAATTCAGCATTGGATATGTTGAGCCATGGTGCTCATGTGGGAAATACAGTATTGGCCAAAATTATTAGATCACCTGGCAGATCTGAAAATATTGACCTCTTTTGCCTCCAAAACATGATTTCATTTCATAATGGTCATGGAACATGCAGATGGTTGCTCTGAGCACAACAAATATCAGATGAAGTGAGTCATACTGTTTTAATCCACTTTTATCTTTAATATTTGGTATGTCCACCTTTTGCAGCAATTACAGCAGCACATCTCTCTGGCATAGTGTCAGTAGATTTCCTGAGAACTTCAACACTAATGTTATCTCAAGCAATCTGCAACTCAAGCCAAATGCTTTATTTTAAATGAACAATAGATCTGTCCAGTTTATTTTCCAACTTGCCCCAAATTTGATCGATGGGGTTAAGGACCAGACTTTGAGGGGACCAGTCCATCATTTTTAATGTTCCAGCAGATTCCTTCCGTCGCAGGTCGTTCCGGCAATATTTCGTTTTAGGGGTATTATAATGGCCAGTTCAACAGAAACAACTGAAACCTCTTGAATATGCCAAGTGTTCTAATACTTTTGGCCACCACTGTATAATTTTGAATCTGGTCTGCGTTGTATCTCAGTTCGGTTTTCCTCATTGTTCCACATTATCTCTAATATTTCTCATTAAATAAAAGACAAAAAGCCCAGTCGGTGTAGGTTTTTATCTGGCATGAAACTCTAGATGGCACAGTCCGATAGATCTAACTCAATATGTCATAATGACATCATTATCACGTCACAGCTGATTGGTTCTCTCCTGTATCAGTAGCCAATGAGCTCACTGCTCAATATTCAAATATTTGGCAGTATTTAGCAGTAGCAGTGCACTGCAGAAACCCTCCACCTTCCCCAGCTCCACCTGTATAGATCTGCTACTGGGTGATCATGTATGCTATGGGGGTTATTCATATGTGTTACATGTGCAGCAGCAATATTTCTTACATGCTCACAGCAGCATGTTGTGGATGTATTGGCAGTAGCAAGTCTCTGTACATGCTCTGCCACAGCAGCAGCAGCAGCAGCGTAGCAGATCTATTACCAAATACATTAACATTGTCATGTACATTAAAATGAAAATCCCTCCGAGAGTTGTCATGACAGAAATGTATATATTTGCAAAGAGATCAAGTGACCTTTTTTCTTATAGTACTTTATACAGTATAATTTGCTTTTAAGAGTAATTTGCTTTACAGTATTGAACAGAGAAATAACAGAATCCTTAATGCTATCTTCATCAAATAGAAGTAATATCATAAATGTATCTTAGTACTGTCGCGCCTACAATGGCCTTGTGGACAGGGTGCCGACATAAAGCACCGTTGCAATTTGGGTGTCCTGAGTTTGAGTCTCAGGTTGCAGACCTTTCCCGATCCTGATATTTCTCTCCCTCTTAGCTTCCCGTCTATATATAGTGTCCTATAACAATAAGGGCAAAAATGCTGAAAATAAAAAAAGTATCTTAGTACTTATATTGAATATTCTTGTTTGCTTCACGCTTGAGCTAGACTGAATGCTTACTGCCACACTCTCTCTCCAGCTATAGGCGACAACGCTCACTCTGACCCCACTTTCATATAGATGCCCTTTCTTTGACTTGCTTCACTGCACTGTCAAGGTCATGAATAACAGCCTCCGCAATCCACCAGCCCTGGATTTCAACAGCTTATTCCAACCTGTAGACCTCCACAGCAGGCATATACACCGCTCCGCCGGCCTTGACAGACAAAGGCAGAGTCAGGCTGTCGGGATTGGATGGCGTATCCGTTCATGTAGGCGGCGTGTGGGTGGATACTTGAGATAGGCAATCACCGCAGAGATGTTCTGCGAATTCAGCCGCTCAAGGCCGTTTTCCCCGACAACAGGTGCTTTGAAGCATTCAAAGCTGTGTTTTTGTTCATTCGTAGCATTTGAATGGAATACTAATGAAAGTCAACGCCATTCTTGTCTCTTGAGCATTTGTCGAGTGTAATAACATTTGTGTCCCTTGCAAGGTCACGTTTTTGGCTCGTCATGCCTGTTTTTGGATCTGCATGCACAATATAAACTGTGACCATCTCAATTTCCGCAGACCGAGACAGCTTCATTAGCACCTGCACTATCAGCGGTTATTTACGGCATTTCTGAGCTCTACGGACTCAACGACGCTCCTGCTGAGCTCTGATAAGAGACTCCAGTGGCTCGCTGAGGAGAAGAGAAGGACGGAGAGGAGGGAGGCGTTTTGTGTTAACAGGCTCTGCCGGGCCACTTTGAACACTGGGGATGGAGCTGTATCTGTTTACAGCAGATCGGTGCACGAGAGAGAGCGATACGGCAGACTGGGAAAGGAATGAGTGGAATAGAAATTTGGTTTCTCATTGAACCAATGCGATTCAAAAGATCTTCAAACTGATAAGCAAATATTACATTCTTGAATCTTTTGTTCTAAATACTGTCAGATAAGGCAACATTTTTGCATGAGACATTCTGAGACTTTTTGTGTTTGTCTTTTTTCTCAGCCCATTGCTTAAAGGGATATTTTACCCAAAAATATAAATTCTGTCATTATTTACTCACCATTATGTCACTCACCATCATTAACCTGTATGACTTCCATTCTTTTTTTTTTTCTTTGAAAGAAATTAATGATTTTATTCGGCATGGATGCATTCAGTTAATCAGAAGCAATAAGACATTTAAAAAAATAATCATTTCAAATAAAAGCTGTTCTTTTGAACATACTTTTCATTAAAGAATCCTGAAGGGGGGAAAAAATCACGGTTTCCACAAAAATATTAAGCAGCATAACTGTTTTCAACATTTATAATAATAATAAATGTTTTTTGATCATCAAATCAGCATATTAGAAGGATTTCTGAAGGATAATCTGACACTGAAGACTGGAGTAATGATGCTGAAAATTCAGCATTGCATCACAGGAATAAATTACATTTGAGCACATATTCAAACAGAAAGCAGTCATTTTAAATTGTAATAATATTTCACAATATTACAAATTTACTGTATTTTTGATCAAATAAATGCAGCCTTGGTGAGCAGAAGAAACGTCTTTCAAAAACATTCAAAAATCTTACTAACTGCAACCAATAATGTACTTTCTTCCGCTTAACACAAAAGAAGATTCTTTGAAGATACTTCCTTTCATAGAGGGAAGAAAAAGGTCTAAAATAACGAGTAATTTTACTTTTTAAAACTAACCCTTTCAATTCTTATGTGATGGCTCTGTTTCTTCAATCTCTGATGTTTTGTTCTCTCTGAATGAACTCAGTGCTCACTAATGGCCCTGTCTATCTCCCCCAAAGTAAAAGACCTTACACTGAGCTGTCATTATATAAATCATGGGGTTGAGCATGGGCTGAATAATAGCGGGGTCAAAGGTCGCCCGCTTCCCTCCTACAATGATCGTTTTTTAATCTGCATTTTGTTCCCTTCGTTTTACACTACCAGGGGTTCGTTTTGTCACTCTAAACCTCGAAAATTCAATTTCCATCCATGGACTCCATGTCTGCAGGCTCAGATAGAGTTTGATTGTAATCACTTACTCAATTGAATGTGTACACCATTCTCTGTAGAGTTTAGATGCATATCTGTATGTAAACGGCTGAGGAAGCACTACAGCACAATGCAGCATTTATACATGTTGGACCATGTGGTACAGAGTCAGTAAAAAGAAGCAGCAATCAGTGTAATGAACTCCTGCATAGTCATTCATTTTAAACCAATTCTAGTAAGTGTGTCTGTGCTGGCAGGTTTCACTAACCTCACATGGCCACTAAAAAAGATGGGCAGATTAGACAACAAATATGCAAAATATTATCAGACACTGCAACAGGATGTCACACTCCAGGGCTTCTGTTTTATGTAATATAAATAATCAAGAAAAGCCTCTGGAAAAAAAAGAGTATTAGTGCAATTATAAGTTGTAATTTGTAATAAATTGGATCGATTAAATGATTTAATAACTCTCTAATAAAGACATTCCCTTGTTTTGTTTCTTAAAGGGATAGTTCACCCAAAAATGAAAAGTTGATGTTAATCTGCTTTCCCCCAGGGCATCCAAGATGTAGGTGACTTTGTTTCTTCAGTAGAACACAAACGTGCTCTGGCATAGTAGATGCATGCGAGGAAGCGATCTAAACAATGAGTGACGTATGCATGCGACAGATCGCTTCCGCGCATGTGTCTACTATGCTAGAGCATGTTGACGCGTCACGTGCCGGCTGTTCTGAATGCTGTAAAAAATGATAGAAATAATGTTCAGTTTCTTGCACAGACCGATTGTTTCGTATCTTAAGACCTCAATGTATCGTCACGAGCCGCAGAGTTTAATTTGGTTTTGTCTGTATGTTTTTTTTGACTCTCAAAGCCGTGAGTCCCATTGACTGCAATTATATGACTGACAAACTTTTTAACGGTTTGAGTTAAAAATCTTCATTTGTGTTCTACTGAAGAAACAAAGTCACCTACATCTTGGATGCCCCGGGGGTAAGCAGATAAACATGAAATTTTCATTTTGGGTGAACTATCCCTTTTAATTAGTGTTTATGAACAAATCAGTTGTGTCAACGATTCAGGTACTCCCTCATAAAGACAATCACTTGTTTTCTTACTGAATAAATCAGTGTTTGTGAATGAATTGGTTGAATGACTGAATCTGTGACATGCTCATAAAGACAGTCACTTCATTCACTTCGAAATAAGAAGACCAACTGTAGTATAATAAATAATGAATTCAATATTGTAAAATTCAATATTACATGCATTTTTCGTTCCACATGAATGGAAATTAAATCTCACAAACCAATTGCACTAATGCATGACTTCATTCAGGCATAGTACATTGAAATGACATCTGATTTGATTTTTGCAAGACTCTAGCATGACAGTGCATCCAGTCAGCATGAGCATTGATAGTGAATGATGGGATATCTACTGCTTTAATGGTGCCCGCTAATGCATTTTCTAATAAAGACGTGTGTCATTACAGCCACAGGCTTTGAGAGAGCTCTGATCTGAATCTGATACCCGGCCGCAGACCTGCCAAACTATCAAACATGAATCACATCATACTTTCACCTTTCCATCAATCTTCCAGCAAGAGCTGATAAAATGTAAAAACTGTAACTTGAATGCAATGTAAGTCGCTTTGGATAAAAGCATCTGCTAAATGCATAAATGTAAATGTAAATGTAAATCTCCCAGACTCCCGGTGCCTCCTCCCTGGCTTAACCCCAGGTGTCCAGCTTACTTTATATGTTAGACTACACTGATTTACTGATCTAGAAATCTGTCTAGATCAGTTTTTCACCTCAAATGTGCAAAAAAAAAAGAGACTGAATTCTTCATGCAAGTGGGCTTACAAACAGTTTGGGGTTGTGAAAGCTATACTCGGTTCAAAAAGATTGATATCTAGATACTGAAAATAAAAGTTTTCTGTGAAAAGCGCCTTTCAAAGCCATTCTCCAATCGAAACCCTTTGCCTGTTGGGCATGAAAACCATTAGCTTTTTTTATCAGCAGTCAGGCATGTGTAAATGTCAGATTTGCTGTATACCATTAAGTGCTGCATGTTTTGCGCTGTGGAAAGGTCACTGGAGCCTTGTGGGAAATGCAGACTGCAACAGTTGCTTTTAAACATGGTGAAATGTCGCTTGTTGGGGATTTGAGAGATTTGCTTTGGATTGTGGGTAGTTGGTGCTCTGAATGTGTACAAATGTGTGTATTACAGTCCTATATCTGTTAGTATTTAAATCAAATTGGCATGTTTTGTGTTTCCTCTGGTTATGTCAAGGTATTTTCCGTCTCTAAATCTCATATTTGGTTTTTCTGAGCTCGTCTGATTGAGTGGGAATCGCTTAAGGGGAGTCGACGTGTCCTTCAACAAAAGCTGCTGTCCTTGACAAACACACACACACACACACACACACTTCACTCAAGCACATCCTCTTTGCTGACGAGGCATTACTAAGATCATGGCCAGCCCGTCCAGCCCAGAGCAAACAATGGAATGTAGATGGATTTAAGAAGTGATAATAACGTCTTAGAGTATTAGATATGAATTAGGATCAGTCATTGAAGCTAATATGTGCATGATCACATCTAATAAACGTGATTTCACCAAACAAACAGGATTATCAGCACTGTGATGTCAAATTTTTGAAGACCGGTCTTGGCCCAGCTAAAATTTATTTTATATTTATACACTGTATACAACATGTGCATACATTCATTGTAGAATACAGTATCAAACCAAGTGACATATTCTAGTTGTCAAACGCTAGTATAAAAATATAATATAACATAATAAATATACTTATGTAATACAGTTAAATATATTATATATTTTAATAAAAAGGCATTTATATACTGTTATATTTAAATTGCATATACATTTTATATATTAAAATATATGTTATTGGAATATAATATAATAATACTTATGTAATATGGTTATATATATTATATATTTTATTTGAAGTACATTAATATAGTTTTACCTTAAAAATGTTTATGTTTTATATATTACATCATAGCATCTTAATGCATAATTTATAGTTTATAATTTAAATGTAGTTATATTTTATATATTATAATAAAATTGTTATTTTAACATATATACATGATATATACACATGCATGTGTTATATTATATATTTAAGAAATATTTACGTGTGTGTGTGTGTATAAAATTAAGACATAATTAACTAAATTAGTTATATAATGTACTGTAGTTATATTTTATATATTGTAATAAAAATAATACATGTTAGTGGAATATATAATATATGTAATATATAAGGATATAATTATATATTTTTACATATTTAGATATTATATCCACATCATCTTAATCCATAATATATCAATTACATATATACACACATTTTATATTTTCTAAGAGGAGATGAACTTTACAAGCAGTATAAATGAAAGAAGTTGATCTCTGCTTCCTGTTGAAGGAAGAGGATGTGGATCTGACCGATGCATTAAAAATTCATCTGGCTTTCAGACTGTACACACACAGAGAGAGAGAGAGAGAGAAGAAAAACACATGCTGGTGTTTGGCTGTTTCAGACCCTCATCTGAATCGCCTGGCAGGGGGTGTGATTCTTTATATTGAACATTAATATGAATGAGACACTTTGGAACAGATTGCTTTTTCTCAGAGTCTCATTTCCGTGTGCTCGCATGGACATTGATGGGACTTTTATTTATGCAGGCAAATAAATGTGTAAATTTGTTGTTTCTATTTGTTGTTGCCTTGAATGTAATGATAGTGTATGTGCGTCAAGTTTTGTGTGGTGGAACAATGAAATTTCAGCGTGTTCCTCACACAGCTATCATATGACTCCAGTTGGATATAATCAGATGGATTTTTTTATACTGTTCCTTTAAGAAACTCAAAAACAGCAGGTGTATAAATCCATCCTTTCATTTCTCTTCACACACACTCATCTTTGTGTCACACACACACACACCATCACCCTTACCTCCATTAACACATCCAGCCGTCTGTCACTAGGAGGGCGAGAGTCGACAGGAAGAGTGTGAGAGAGAAAAATTGCTGGCCGTTTTAAAATACAAAAGGTCTTCCAGTCCAGACTGAAAGAGAGTGAATGAATGGTGAATGAAACCTAATTCAACTGATTCATTTGTAGAAGTTTATGTTATTTAGAGGGCCCTGTGATTTCTGTGAAACGGAAAATGTGGACAGAATCGCGAAATCCAGTCATAAACATAAACACCTGAACTTCATCTCCAGACCTGCTCTGAGAGTCACTTCACCATTTCACGGTTTTATTTGAGAAAACTATCCTCAGATACACACTGATACACTCTTCACAACTACCCATCAAAATAAAAGTTTGGTTTAACTTGAAGAAATTATGACAGAAATATATACTCTTGTATTGTACAATAAAAATAATAATACATTTTATTAGATTTAATAGCAGAATAGACAACAGAATCCAGAAGAGACAACACAGAATTTCTGAAAATAAATAAATAAATAAAATATATTTCATTCAGAACTATTATTTTAAAAACTTTAATATATTATTACATTGTTAAAGTTTGATGAATTCAGCTGATTACACATCCTTTCTGCTTTTAAATAAACCATACTTTTTACATAATAATTCAATTTAATCCAAAAAAAATTAAAATTAATGTATAAAATGAAAAAAAAAATGAATAAAAGAAACAGAATCTAGGAAAAAGTAAACATAAGGGAAACTTTGGGGGACTGATTTCATAGGGCCTTATATTACTTTACAGGATTTTGAATGTGCATTTGCATATTCAACAGACTTAGGGATACTTGTTTACTTGAAGACGTTAGCCAATCATAGTAGAAGTTATTTCCATATGTAACTCTTAAAGGCACAGCATCAAAAGCTTGTTTAAATCTGAGCAAAATAGTCATGTCAAGCTAAATTAGGATGAGAAACACTGACCACAGTTATTCAAATTCAAATCAAATAAACATTTTAAAATCTTAAAAGGTCTAGTATGACATTTTCTGGCTCGACCAATGAACATGAGTTTTAGGCGGGACTATAAGTTTGTTCAACCAATGACAGACAGGGAAACCTGTTTGGAAACAACATAATTTTTCCAAACATTTCCAACGTTATTTTTCCAAATAGCTTTTAGCTTTTTGTACTGTTACGTTCTCATTATACATGTTTTAAAAGCTATTCAATTATTAATTCAAAGAATGTCATATACTTTAAAAACAGGAAAAAGTGAGCTAAAATGCATGCGGGAAAGGACACAGATGAAGTGAAGGAGACAGAGAAAGCGTGTCGGTGAAGAAGACTCTGGAGACGTCGCCTCGTTCTGAGGGTAATTGAGCTCCGTGTGGTGGCAGACTCAGTCCTGTCAGTCTTCTGAAGCCCCAATTGCTGTGTTTAGTAGGTTGTGTGCTGAATACTGATGCCGGGATAAAAAAAAAAAGACAGCGCCGAGCGTTCGGCTCACCGCAATCACCGGCCAATCTGGAGTCACAGGCCTCTCACCCGTCTGTCAGTCTCTCTCACATCTTCGTCCCGATCCACCCCGAACTGATGGAAACGGGTCAGATCTGCTGTTCTGCTGGTCTGAATGTGAAATGAAGGCTTTCTGAACCGCTGGATGCAGTCTCTTCATCTCTTTCAGAGCACATAGCTGCAAGGACAGGGTGAATAATTCATTAGGAATTAAAGCAGTCGCTTTAGAGGAGTAATATTTGCTTTACTAGATCTTGCTTATGATGTTTAATATTTTAAGCCTTAGAGGAATGTCTGAGGTCTAAAATGCACCCAAATACTTGCTCAGATTCCACAAATTGACATGTCATTATTTTTATGAATTAAAAAGAAATAAAGCACATTGCCTATGAATAGAATAAGGCTTATCTTTGGATTAGTTTTGTTGCATTTGGTCTATTATTGTTTTCTTCATCTGACTGGCAGCAGATTTCACGCGGTCGAGTGTTTGAGAAATTCTCCACAGCGCTCTTGATGGGCTTTGGCCTGCTATGTTGCCATAGCAATACGAGTTAGAGAGACCAATCATTTTGATTTAATTAATTAACAAAAAAATGGAAGTCATTTAAAAATATGAAAAACCTAAACAATAGCAATTATTGCCTCAAAAATTATGCTTTTCTTTCCCCAAAACAAAGCCGTTTTGGTTGTAAACTAATTGCATATTGTCTCAGCGTGGCTGTTTGCCGCAGTATTGCTTTTTGTCTCATGAGAGTGATGTGTCTCTAGCGCTGATAAACACACTCATTTGGACATGATTGACAGACACACACACACTTACACACTCACATAGCCTTAAGGTAAAACCCTTGATTGTATTATATTTAATGTCAGCATTTATTGAATTTTTAATTATATATATATATATATATATATATATATATATATATATATATATATATATATATATATATATATATATATATATATATATAATATATACAACATTTTTCATTTCTATCTTCATATAAAATCAATTTTATAAGTTAATAATTTAAAATGTTAATTTCAACTGAAATACATTTTAGATTATATATATATATATATATATATATATATATATATATATATATATATATATTTGAGCAGCACAAGTGTTTTCAATGTTGATAATAAGATATTTATTTTTTATTAATTTCCTCTTTCCTTTTGTGCTGGCATCATATCCTGATTAACCTGCTTTTGTGGCCTAGTTTCAGAAAACCCTTATTTCCATTATGTCCTTTAAAGCAAAACAATATTCAGAGTTCAGTGGTGTCAGATGATTGTCTAATGATTCATGCCGCTGCTTACTGAATATTAATACGCAGTAACCTTTGGCGTGGGGAGAGGAACACATTGTATTTAGAGGCATACAGGTGTCGTGCTGAGCTGACAGCCACTCGCAGAATAAGAAACAAGCTGCTCACAGCATGAGTATAAACCATTAGCACTCGCTGCTCATCAATCTCAGACCAGACCAGAGCCTGTGCATCTGCAGTATCGATCTATCACGGCCTTTCAGGAAACAGGATGGTGCTCTTTTAGCACAAAACAGCTAGAAAGCAAATTAAAATTCAAACATTTGAAATTTGAATGCAATAGAAGTGGTGTTTGACTTTATACTGACTCCTGTATCTGCATAAATGCTTTCTATTTAGCAACTATAAAGTTGCCAGGCAGGATTTGTGTTGTGGAAACCCAAGGCCAGGTTGCTAACATAGTCAGAGCTGTCATCCAGCCATTCATTTAGCTGTTTAATATTCCTATCAAGAGCTGTGAACCGTCCAGACTCATGCAGAACTCAGAGAAACCACAGAATGAACCTGCGAGCGCACAGGTAACCTGTATACCAACATATTGTTGAAATGGCCTGATATACTGTTGTGCTACTGCTTTTTCTAAGGATCTGCTGTTAAACATGCTGTTTGTTTGTCTCTCAGATGGAAAGGGATTCGTATGATTTGCCGTCCCATGACGCCCTCTCAAAGATCCTGCCAGAGTATCTTCACCTCCTCAAAAAGCCTAAAACTCAGACAAGGACAGAATCTGTGCCACAGAAAAAGTCTAAGTCTCAGCTCAACCGAACGTTTGATGTTCATTCACCACTCAAGAGGTAAATGAGTATCTCTTCATGTTTACTACAGTTATCAACAGTTTTTGGCTTTGGTTTGGACCTATAATTGCTTTATTTTGATTTTTTTTTGCTGTAAATACTTCCTTTTCAGTCCACCAATGCCTGATTTTGAAGATGACCCTCATGCAGGTGAAGTCACTGAACATCAAACTAAAGTGAGTAGCAAAACTGTACTTTCTTAAAGGAATAGTTCACCTAAAAATTTAAATTTACTGAAAATGTACTCACTCTCAGGCCATCTACGATTTAGGTGAGTTTGTTTCTTAATCAGAGCAGATTTAGAGAAATGTATCATTACATCACTTGCCCACTAGTGAATCCTCTGCAGTGAATGGGTGCCGTCAGAATGAGAGTCCAAACAGCTGATAAAAACCACAATAATCCACAAGTAATCCACACCACTCCAGTCTATCAATAAATGTCTTGTTAAGTGAAATGCTGTGTGTTTGTAAGAAAGAAATTCATAATTAAGGCATTTTTTAGCTTCAAATAATCACTTCTGGCCAAAAGTCCACAATCTAAAATAACGCTCCTCCAGTGAAAAAGTCCATCAAATCAAATCAAAATCTACGAACATATTTGTTTAGGACAGTTTTGGACTGGTTTCACTTGTAAACAGTGCTTTGCAGATTTCTCTCCTGACTTAGATGAGACGAAGAGGACTTGTATTTCGGCCAGAAGCAACGGTTTGAAGTTAAAAGCGTCTTTATAATAGATTTTCTGGTTACAGACATGCAGATTTTGGTTTCACAAGTTGTTAACTGATGGACTGGAGTGGTCTGAATTACTTAATTAAATTATTGTGATGTTTTCATCAGCTGTTTGACTCTCATTCTGACGGCACCCATTCACTGCAGAGGATCCATTGGTGAACAAGTGATGTACTGTTAAATTTCTCCAAATCTGTTTCTGTGAAGAAACAAACTCATCTACATCTTTGATGTCCAGAGGGTGAGAAATTTTAAGAAAATTGTCATTTTTGACATTAACCAAATTATCCTTCATTTTTGACGTGAAAGCTAAATGCATAGCCCTTCAAAGTACACTCCATTCAATAATGTGCACAAACACAAGTGCTCGACATGTGCTTACTAGGAAGTTTAATTCTCGCTCAGTGTTTGCGTTACTTCGCTTCAGAAATTATGAGCATTAAAAATGTCTTCTAAAAATTCTAAAAAAGAATCTCTCAACTGATTCTCACAGTCGTTCTCAAAGCGGGCGTCTATTGTTGTATCTCCAGTAGTTTGTTAGTCTCAGCCTCAGACGTCACGCCCATGGACCGTTGGCTAAACGTCTGATGCATATGGCTCACAAAAGTGGAAACACTTCAGGAGTTTCGAAGTCGTCGTCGTATTGGTTGAATTATACAGGATTTCCAGGAGACACGTGTGTCACCTTCTTCAAAGTTCCACCTGGAAACAAAGATGCCGTGACGCCAAACCCCCTCGTTAAAGAAGAAAGCCATCGTGTTTACAACTGTGACGACGAGCTCTTATCAGGATCAACTAAATTCTGTATTTTCAAAAGTATGTGAAATATTTAAAGTTTGCGGCATAGAATCTTTAAAATACGTCCGAGAGTTTCACACACCGGTCTGTTATTTTGGTGACATTTCAGTGCCCCTAAACATGACGCTGAACGAAATGAACTGTGATTGGTTGTTTAGCATGTCAGTCAAACGGCCTCATGGGCGGGCCTTGGCCAATGAAAGCTGCCATGGATTCCAGACCTTCAGCAGTCAGTCAGAAGGTCTGGCAATGTGAGACTAGTAGTTTGTTATTATTGTTCCATCTCTTTCACTGCTTTTTTGATGTGTTGCCACCTTGTGGATGATTTAATTAGTGCAAGATGCATAAGCGAGCTAAGCATAAAGAGTATGCGCGGTTAGAAAAATGTACTGTGCTGATGATGATATTTATGACATATCCCAGCGTACACATAAAACAAAGTATACTTTATTCTGTTGTTATACTTTATGAATATTCACACCACAGAAATTCAAATAAAGTCCCTGAGGACCATCTCAAGGCGACCTTTATATGTCTGCAGTGTTCATTCTACTGTATGAAGGTCTGTTGAAATGGAAAGACTGTATTGGCTTCTCTTTTCTCATCATGACTGAATCATTGGGAATCATCCCGCAGAGAAACAAAGAGAGAGAGGCCGGCCATATGTGCTTTTATACTGTGATTGTTAGGAGCAACAGTACAGTCTATGGATGGTCTGCGGGGACCGATCTCTCTCTCCATTCCCTCTTTCATTGGGTTGAAATGATTCCCTCCGTCTCGTCCCCTCCTCGGGCCCCATCTCATCACCGATCATCATTCTCACCTTGCATGTGTGCCCTTTCAATTAAGCGCTCAATTTCTTTCAGACGACCCCAGGGAGCCACAAGCACACTGGCCCAGATTGGAATCACCCAATCGGTCCCTCTCCCTGCCCCTCCCGTTTGTGCACACCCGACCCCCCATGTGACTCTCTGACGGACCCCCTTACTGCACACAGTGACCCTGAGCGAAAAGCAGCCGTCTCGTGGCATGTTACATGACGTGCGACATGCGACTAACACAATGGCACAAAAGGAGGCCTGGAAGTGTGGTACATCCCACAATGCCCCTGGTCTGCTGTCTGTTTAGTACTATGCTAATGTCTCAATGCTACTATTCAGTGCTATAGAATGAACTATTCAAAATAAAGATATGTCGACAAATTTAAACGTGCCAGAATGACTCATTCAGCCTAATTGTGTAAGTACCCTTGTGAAAAAAAAATACTTAGTGTAAGCATACTTAAAGAGTACTTATTATGGAAAGAATATACTTAAAGAATATACTTAAGTGGGAAATGAATCTAATCATTTCAGACACTTAATTGCATGATATTTATTAGAGTTTAAATTTATATTAAATGCAAATAGTTAAACTTGACTGCTTTTTGACATACTTAAGTAGGACATATTTACTTTATTGTCTTAGAAATATTGTTATGGTGTACTGCCGAATGCACTGACAAACATTTATAGTAAACAAAATTATACTTTCATATAATTTCTATTCAAATGTGCATGTCATGTATTTATAATAACACTTAAAATTATAATTTAAAATAACATTTACAATTATACTAAATGTTCTTTAGTATGTTAGTAAACCAATCAAAATAAGTTTACTTATTTAAAGCACAATAAAAGATCATAAAAGATAAGTAAAATTTTTACTTTGACATTTACAAAGTGCACTTTTTGTGTTAACAAGCATACTTAAGTGTGTCACGAAAGTGTGTCTCTTAAAGTACACTTAAGTGGTTTTCTATATGCAAGTACAGTTTTTAAAAATATTTTTAAGATTTCCCTTATGAAAATTAACCATGGTTTTATTAAAAGTGTAGTATGGTTTTTGGGGATATTGATTACCATTTGTATAACCACAGTTTTACAACAAATACCATGGTTAAACAATAGTTAGTGTAGCAAAACCATGGTTAATTTTCACTTGGTGGATTTCATCGTAATCCCTGTATATATCCTCTGTGTACCCAGTTCTCACTGAGGTTTCAGTATCTGCCAGAAACTACAGCCCGAGGACTGATTATTTTGTACCCTTTTCTGACTGACTGAATGTGTGACAGTGGCTGTTTCAACCCAACCACACTTTAAAAGTAACAGTTCATTTGTCATGGCTTTTAAAATGATTAAATGGTTTACGCAAAGCATTAAAATTAATGTTAATTAGATAGTCAAGCTCAGACAAATGTCGCATACACACAGACTGATGTTGAGCCTGTTTTGTCGCGGTGAAGCCCTCATCCCGACTGAACACAACATGTGACTTTGATTCCACCTTGTGGCAGCAAACTACAACTGTCACTCTTTGCATGGACCTTAACCTTAACCCTAACCATAACCAAGCTTGATTAAGGTCTATTAATGGTCAGACGAATACAGGATGGATCTTTAAACTTGTTGATGCCAATGACCCTTAAATGTGATGATCTCCTTGTGTACACCCTTACCAAGATACAAAAGCAGCTATATTTCATGTAGGCCTATACAAATCCATTATACTCCCCCTGCTGGAGAGAGACACAAGTGGTGCTGGGGGTCTGCTAAAAAAAAAAAAAAGACTGCTAAAACCAACCTAAACTGGTTAGCTGGTTTTAGCTTCCAGACTAGTCATTGCTGGTTTTGCTTGTAGGTTTAGAGGGGGTTTGACAACTTCTTTAGCTGGGAGACCAGCTTACACTCTCATATTCTTGTGCAAGAAGGATATTATATTTACAGTCCAGAATTAAATAAATGTTTCCAAAATTACATAACTGGCATTTAAACTGACATTGTACTAAACTGTTAAAATATTAAGGAAAATATGTCCTTTTTCTTACATTTATTTGTTAAAAGAATACAGTTAATCTTATTAAATTATTAAAAATATTAAAAATAACTTTTGAAATCCATATATATTTTATTTTATTTATTTATTTATTATTATTATTTTTACCTTCTTTTTTTTTTGCAGACCCTTAGCCCCACTTGTGGCCCTCCATTAATGAATCTTGAGTATAAATGCTTTCAAACCTTGTCAGTATGAATTAATAATGATTACAAAAACCGTTGTTCTAATCTTTATAAAAATCAATGTTAAGATAAACACCAAATTGCAAGATAGTACAATGTATTCGGTACAAAACCGAAAAAAAAGTACCATGCTATCTCCATCTGAAACCATCATATTTTCTAGGGCTAGGTTTGTATAGCTATAGCCTACTTATTGGAAACTCATAAATGGAAAGTAATTGAAATCCATCTTTGCAGGTCACATTGTCTGTACAAATCCATTTGTATTTCTCCTGCAGGAGCTGGAAAACTACCGTGCGGCAATGCATAAGATGGCGGATGACATCCTGGCGCTGCGCTCTCAGGTGAGCGCGCTGGAGTCTGAGAACAGTCAGCTGAGGGATCTGTCTCTACATCAGGACCTGGGCCGCAGCCTGCTGGATGACACCGACACTGACGTCATGACCAAGAACGAGATGGCTGACCGGATCGGTATAATTCCTCCCACTCTAATCTCATTTAAGCATATAAAGATTAGTCAAGGCATTGTTAACCTTAGCTGATTACAGGTAATGCTGCCATTTCTTCAGCCCATTTAGTAAACGTTTACCACCACCGATATTAACTAGCTGGCAACCAGTCAATTTTTTCTTTGCATAATCATCCCAGATTTCTATCATAATATTATCATTCTGACATAATCTATTAGATTTTTACATTTTCAAAACTTGCTGCCACAATGCTAGCAAGTTCCTAGCACAAACTAAAAAAAACCTACTCTGAATATTAATATTTAAAAATAAGTATTAATAATAGTTTGCTTAGCAAACACTGCTAAGGTTTGCAGTATTATTCATGTATGACAAACTAGAAAACACCCTGAGTAGGCTACTCACCGGTAAGTATTAGCAATAGTAAGCTTGTCTAGGAAACACTGCTAAGGTGCTATGATTTTTAGCTAATAATTTGAGGGATCATTCATGTCTGCAACACAACTAACAAATGATGCTCTGAAGATCAGTACTAAGGCCTAATGGTAAGTATTAGCAATAGATAGGGTTAGAGGTTTTTAGTGCATGATTTTAGGTATCATGTAGCACAAACAAACAAATTACGCTCTGAAGATTAATGATAATAGCTGTGTCTCATTTAGAAGGCTGTGCCCTCCGGAGGTCGAATCCTCTGTTGGCTGCGTATACGGAGCGTTCTCAATTTAGAATTAAACGAGACGGCCTTCGTAGGACGGGCGGAAAAGGATACAGGAAGTATCACGTTGCCATGCCAACACATCGTTGCACTCTCACACTACTAAAATGAAGGAAAATATTTCTAAATTTGGGAAGTAATTTTGAAAAAAAAAGTTTTGACTTGTTTTATTTTGTTCAATGTTTGAGGAGCTGCAGCGTACGTACAACAGACATCTGTTAGAGAAAAAAGAAGGAGGATATTAAAGCTGAGTCCGTAAGTTTTGCCTCTTTGTCGCCATCTCTGTTTGAAACCTGGAATTGCAGTTACTTGCGGAATTATCTTGCATGCGTGGGTTGTGAGTCGGCACGGCTCCAGCGCGGATGAATCTAATGTTTTGAGGTGAATGTGTAGCTGTCAGTCACCGCACAGGTTGTTTACTGTACTTTGCAATCACAGATTCTAGCGTATGTCTTGGAATATATGATCCAAATAAGAGTTTTCACCATATATTGCCATCTGAACAAGTAAGTAACAAGTCTGCCACGTTTGTTCTGACCAACTGAGGAAAAAAGCATTACCATAAATCGCGCTGCCAATGGTGATTTAATCTAAAGCTAGCTCATATCACTTTAAACCGGGCAAATTATTATTATTGTTATACTTTATTCTTAAATTATTAATGTTAACAACATCAGCATTGCGTGACTATAATATGTATTAGCATGTAGATTTCAATTTCTGTACAGTCTAATCTAATTGTCATACCGTTTGAATTTCATATTAAGAAATTCTTTTAACCCATAAAATAAACTATGCTCCCTTGGAACTGGTTTTCTTTCAAATACAAATCTTGTGTAATCCCAAGCTATCTGTAATCAGAAGCATATTTAAAACTGGAATATAATTTCATTTCATTCACATGTGTTTCATAAACACATAAACCTTTCTGGATCACAATCCGCCATCAAAATGATACATTTAATTATTCTAGCTGCTGTGAGAAAAGGCTATAGCTACTAGCCGGGACAACTTCTTTATGTTTACAGACGTGACGTAATGATGTAGTGCCAAGCTCGAATTTCCCGCGAAAACCTACCCATACCACTCAAATTTATGAGCCGCCATTTTTCTAATTAACGACGGCTGTTTACGGCGACGCAAAGAATTGTGAGTTATCTGTAGCAGCCTTCGAATGCGACCTCCGGAGGACAAGCTAGCAAACTACACTACCTTAATATTAGCAAAAGTATTCCCTGCTGGAAAAAAACAGCCTAAGATGGTTGGCTGGTTTTAGCTGGTCATCCAGCCTGGTCTAGGCCAGCCATAGCTGGTCAGCAGGCTGGTTTTAGAGGGGTTTTTGGCCACTCCCTTGGCTGGGAGACCAGCCAGCCAACTTAGGCTGATTTTAGCTGTTTTTATTAGCAAAAGTTTACTTAGTAAATTCAGCTAAGTTGTTCTGAGTGGGTTTTTCCACATGATTTGAAGTATCATTAGTTTCCTTAGCACAAGTTACACTCTGATTAGTTCTTAATAGTAATAGAAATAGAAATAGCTTAGCAAACACCACTGATGTGTTCAATAAGGTACTCTGAATGGTTTCTAGCACATGATTTTGTGTATTATTCATGTTGGTATTACAAGCTAACAAAATACATGCCAAAGATTACTAAGTAAAAGTACATATAAGCAGTAGTTAGCTCGCTTGGAACACCACTGTTTCTCATACTGATATTATGGATGTACATTTGTACATGCAGAAATAATTAAAGGCCACCAGACAAGAGTTTTGCTCACTTTGGGAAGTAACTATTGGAGTATCACATTTCAGATGTCAAAAGTTGTGAGAGTGATTTTCACAGGTGTCATGTCCTCACTGAGCCGTGCTGAGGATTGATAAGACTTCTCATTTAGCTAAGGGAATCTGATAAGCACTTACTGCCTTATCTGCTGAAGGACAGTTTGCGTCCCTCACACACACACACACACACAAACACAAGGATCCGCTTAAAGGACATGTCAAAGACCTTTGAGGCCTTCAAAGCAAATGCAGGCCTTAATTTTCTCTCTATAGCGAATGCACTGCTTGGCTTTCAGGGGTTTAGATAATGTCGGAAATGTTTTCTCCAAAAATAGCTCCACAGTGTCATGGTCACACTATTGGTTGGTGTTTTTGCAGTCTTCAGAAAGCTTTTAAAACAGATTTTGACTAAGCTGAGCTCAGAATTCGTCATTCATCTTTTATATTAACTTTTGTATTAATATATTTCAATAAGTACATTTTAATATAATAATATATTAGAATATAACAATGAATATAAATTGAATTAATGTTAATATTAATAGATTTTATATATATATATATATATATATATATATATACAGTCCCCTCCATAAGTATTGGAACAGTAAAGACAAAAATGCTCTGTTGTCTGTGGAGTCAAGACATTTGCAAATATGATTAAAAGATGAATATGAGACAAAACTACAGAATGTCACATTTTATTATTAGCCGTTTCAACACATACATGTTTTACCAAATAAAAAGAACAGCACTTTTAGAGTTCATCCCACTCATTGATGTGAGCATAAGTATTGGGACAGTTGAACATAAGGCAGATATAAAAGATTAAAAGCTATTATTTAGTTGCAGATCCCTTGCGCACAATCACAGCAGTGAGTCTGTGACCCATAGACATCACCAGACTCTTGGTCTCATTCTTTGAAATACTTTTCCCAGCCTTTAATGCAGCCAATCCCATTTGTTGCCTGTTTTGGGGAGTTTCTGCCTTTACTCTCCTCTTCAGCTGGTGAAATTCATGTTCAATCAGATTTAAATCTGGAGATTGACTTGGGCAATCTAAGACTTTCCATTTCTTTGCCCTTATAAATTCCTTGACTGAACTGGCAGGGTGTTTTGGGTCATTGTCCTGATGCAATATGAAGCACTTCCCAATGAATCTGGTGGCATTTTCTTGAATATTGGTAGGCAAGATGGTTTTGTACCCTTCCAAATTCATTCTGCTACTGACATCATACATTAAGTGATCAGTAAAGTTGAGAGGGCCTGTTCCAGAGACAGCCATGCATGCCCATGCCATGACACCACCTCCACCATGCTTTACAGATGAGGCTGTATGCTTGGGATCATTTGCAGCTCACTTTTTTTCTCCACATTTGTGCTTTCCCGTCACTTAGATAAAGGTTCATCTTTGTCTCATTGGTCCATAAACACAGTTCCAAATCTCTTCTGGCTCACCTTTGTGCTTTTTTACTAACTCTAATCTTGCCTTGTCATCATCGAATGCAAGATTCAGAATACAGAAGTAATGGATATAACTGATACGACACATTCCCTGCTTTTAATATCTGAAGAATTAATGCAACAGGACACAGCTGATCACTTAGAAAGACCTGTGAGGCAACTGTTCCTATACTTATGCTCACATCAGATAGAGGGATGAACTCTAAAAGTGCTGAACTTCTTAGCTGGTAAAACATCTATGTGTTGAATCACTCAATAATAAAATGACATTCTGTAGTTTTGTCTCATATTCATCTTTTAATCATATTTGTAAATGTATTGACTCAACAGCCAACAGAACAATTTAGTCTTTACTGTTCCAATACTTTTGGAGGGCACTGTATATATATATATACTCATAACTGTGTTTTTATTGTGTTGTTTCAAATATATATATATATATCTTAGATCTTAAATATATTTTTTATTTATAATAAATGTGTTTTTATTGGTTGCTGGTTCATTAAGCGCTCATTCATTTTCTATGGCACTTTTTTGCAGCCTCTCTGAAGTTCAAGCTGTCCAGTGAAATCAGCAAAGCAGCCACCCAGAAAGACAGAATCCAACAGCTTCAAAACAAGCTCATCAGGGTGGGTCCATCAAGGGCACTTTCCCTCAGATCATTAAAAGTTTTTACTAACAGCAGCAGCTGTGCTCAGAGGCTGTGTGTTTCCTTCTTGAAGCTCAAGGGGTCCATTGATTGGCATGCATTTGTGATGTTTGCTGGCAGTAAGGAAATGGTGTATCAAATGCATTAATGGTTTCCTCCCAAGATCATTGATTGGACCAGATCATTGAATTTGTCTCCAGACCGCATGGCATATTGGCATTGCTTGTTGCATTTAATACAAAGCTGAAAGATAAAGGCAAGCATGAGTCTCAATAGACCCCCTGCTTGAGTTAACCCACTGCATGAACTCATTAGGCCTGTGTACAGAGTTTTAGCTCTTTACTTGAATTATTGCAGAAGAACGATATTGAGAAAGAGTTTGTCCAGCTGCAAAGAGCACATCAACAACAGCAGGCTGTGCTAAAGAAATACCAGGGCCGGAGTGGTAAAATATCTACACTGGAGGATACAGTTCGCCAACAGGAAAAGGTATTTAGCTGTTCTGTACAACATGTTGTTGTTGTTTATTTGGACTACCAAACAAGCCATGAATAGTCTGCTCTGTTTGTTTGTGCATCCCAAACAGAGCAGCCAATTTCACAAGTTTGGAAAAAAAATCAAATTCTGTCATTCCAATGTAATTAAATTTTTGTAATTGAATTTGTTATTTTTGATTTATTTTTATTTATATCCTATTATAGTTTTGAATTCACCTTTATATATATTCAGTTTTAATTTTATTTTTGGTAATTTCATTATGTGCTTCTGTCATTTTTAGCTTTTATTATTTCTGTATTTCAGTTTTAGTAATGACACTGTACTAAGAAAAAAAAATAGATATATGCTTTTGATATATGCTGCTTTTCTTCATATAATGAAAGTCAATGGGGTCCAAAACATTCAAACTCTTAAAAAACATACAGGTAGCATGAAATTAATCCATGTAACTCAAATGGTTTAAACCATGTCCTCTTGGCTTTCAGTATAATAATAATAATAATAATACATTTAATAAAAATTTATTATTTTTCACTAAATACTCACTTATGTAATTCATGAAAAAACTCTTGCATGTGTGCTTGATTACTTAAAGGAATTGTTGTTTGAACTATTCCTTTACATATCTAGTAAGTATCTAAAATATAATGTGTTTTATTTGTTTTAACTTACTGAGCAGGTCATTGAGAAGATGGAGAAAATATTGGATGCAAAACTGAAGGAAAGAACTAAGGAGAATTCAGAAAAGAAGAAAGCAGTCGTTAAACATAAAGGTTTGTGTCTTCGCACCTACTTTTGATGAAACCATATTAACCCAATTTCAGCTTTAATTAATTACTCAGAGTCATGACTTAGTGGTTGTGGTGCTCATCCTGGAAATCTGGGTTTGATTCTGGCCTGGGTCATGTCATTACATTACATTTTTACGCTCTCTTTCCATAATTTCTGGTTCTCTTTCTATTTATCAAATACAAATTGTCAAAAGCACAAAAAATGACTGACAGGTAAATGTGGCGTGTTTGTATGTAGATGCAGAGGAGCTCAAGAGGAGAGAGATCGAGTCTGTGCTGGCGGCAGAAAACTCTCGACTCAGAGAAGAGCTGCACAGACTGCGTAATCTACCGCCACCTGTCATCATTCAGCAGCCTGTGCAGGTAAACCTGAGACCACCACTAGTTACACCTCTCAATATGCTGCATGAACAACACTCTTTATTTTATTAATGCTTCTGATGACAGACCCATCAGCCTTTCTCAGACCGTGAGAAGCTGGAGTTATTGACACAGCTGGCGAGAGCCGAGGGTCGAATCCAGACACTGGAACAACAGGTTTGATCTTTAATGCTGACAGAAGACATTTCACTTCATTATGGGTCAGGGCTGTGGTTCAGTGGTTGATGCAAGCACTCGAGACACATTGAGCAGTGGTGCTCATGTCCGTAATCAATGTTCAAGTCTGACCAGTGATTTTTCTCGTTTGTAATTTCTTTTTCCAATAATTCACATTCATCACTTCCTTTTTTTAACACAGAGGTCAAATTTACACTAGCTCCCTTTTAAAACAAATTCAAGTAAATTTATTGTAGTGTTCCAGTGTAGCTCCACAGAATGTATGTACTCCAGTCAACACAATAAATTATAGTAAATCATGTTTTTGTATACATCTGATGCAGCTGAAAGAAAATTCCAGACAGTGGGGGAAAGAGAAACAAGAGATGTTGACCAGACTCAGTGAATATGAACATGGATTCGCTCGAACATCAACCATGATTCTTCATGATCTACCCGTGGTGAGTATGATTGCTGTGTGCATTTGAAAGTTTAATTATTATTATTATTATTATCAATCGTTTAACCTAGGAATACACTGTACATGGCACAAGCTGATTGGTCTGATTCTGCATCCAAAGATCGTCCTTTCTTAGCATTTAATTAACATGTTGTTCACTGTAAGCTCGTCCAGCAACACTATCAGTGTTCCTCTGAAACCCTCCACCTCCCCCAGCACCACCTGTCTAGATCTGCTACTGGATTTACTGTTCCGAGATTTGTCATGATTGAAATATACTATGCTAATGTTATCATCTATTCAAGAAGTCATGCTTTTTTATTTCCTAACAGAAAAGTGTGACTGATTCTGTATTGGGACATTCTCGACACAGGCGACTGGAACCTCTTAAGTGACCACATCCCATCAGTGTTAGTAAATTCAATTTATAGTAATGTAATTTTTCTTTTATTTAATTAATTCAAACATTGCAGAATATTTTTACAAGTAATTTTTATATTATATATATTAGGGGTGGGGTAAAAATTGATTTACATTTGTATCCCAATTCAGTCTTCTAACGATTCGCATCGATTCACAAATTTCGATTTTCTAGTTAATATCATAATAATAATAATAAAATGATGTTGTCGGAACAAAAAAGGCGGAACCCCACTGCAAGAGCGGTGTATTTGGAAAAGCACAGAAACGAACAATGCGTTCTATGGAAAGGGACATGGTTAGCCGCTTGCTTACATTTGCCTTTTACATTACAGTAGGCCTACATAAAATTTCACTTACTACATAAACAGAGTAAGGAGAGATGACTGATGATTTGCAGATCCTGAATGTAATCTTGTAAAATGTGTGGTAAATACTGCCGTTCTGTAGTGTGCACAGTACGTGTGATCGCGAAATCTCGAAAGTGAAAGTAAAAAGCAAGTGTGCATTCAAATGCGATTTCAATGGCCTGCATATTAATAATGGCTCCCTGATGCCCACAATTTATATACAGTATAATTACTCAACTATATACACTACCAGTCAAATGTTTTTGAACAGTAAGATTTTCAATGTTTTTTTTTTATAATTCACTTCTGCTTACCAAGCCTGCCTTTATTTGTACCAAAAATACAGCAAAAGCAGTAATATTGTAAAATATTTTTACTATTTAAAATAACTGCTTTCTATTCGAATATATTTTAAAATGTAATTTATTTCTGTGAATTTTCAGCATCATTACTCCAGTCTTCAGTGTCACATGATCCTTCAGAAATCATTCTAATATGCTGACTTGCTGCTCAAGAAACATTTATTATTATTACTATTATTTATTTATTTTATTATCAATATTTAAAACAGTTGAGTAAATTTTTTCAGGATTCTTTGATGAATAGAAAGATTCAAAGATCAGCATTTATTTAAGAAAATGTTTTTGTAACATTATACACTATACCGTTCAAATGCTTGCAGTCAGTATAATCTTTTTTCTGGGGGGGGGGGGGGGGGGGGGGTATAGGAATTAATACTTTTAGTTAGCAAGGATGCTTTAAATTGATCAAAAGTGATGATAAAGACATTTATAGTGTTTCAAAATATTTCTATTTCAGATAAATACTGCTCTTCTGGACTTTCTATTCATTAATGAAACTTGAAAAAAAAATTCTGTTCAGCTGTTTTCAACATAATAATAAATGTTTTTTGAGCAGCAAATTAGAATGATTTCTGAAGGATCATGTGACTGGAGTAATGATGCTAAAAATTCAGCTTTGAAATCACAGGGATAAATTACATTTTAAAATGTGTTCAAATAGAAAACAGTTATTTTAAAAAGGAAAAATATTTCAAAATTGTACTGTTTTTCCTGTACATTGGATCAAAGAAATGCAGGCTTGGTGAGCAGAAGAGAATTCTTAAAAAAAAAAAAACATTAAAAATCTTACTGTTCAAAAACTTTTGACTGGTATAGTGTAATTGCAAGAGAAAGCACGGAAATTGATTTTTTCCTCCCGTCTCATATTTATTTCTTTAGGGGTTCTGTACTACACGTTATTTCCTTTCCAAACATGGTATTCGGATTAGGGGACATCCCTAATGGGAATAAATATATGTTTTATTTATTAGGAAGTTATATATTAATAGTTAAAAGGAAACACTGATTACTTGAGTCAGGTCTACCCATATTATACACTGGTGTGTTTTTGTATCAAAATACTGCTGCATTTGATGTCAAGTGTGCACAAAAAATCTGATGAAAAATCGTGAATCGGGATTAAAAATCGAAAAATCGTGAATCCATTTTTTATCGAACCGTGGCCCCAAGAATCAATTTGAACTGAATCGTGAGGTACCAAAATATTCTCACCCCTAACGTGTATATATATATATATATGTGTGCGTGTGTGTGTGTGTGTGTGTGTGTGTGTGTGTGTGTGTGTGTGTATATATATATATATGTGTGTGTGCATGTGTGTGTATATATGTGTGTGTGTGTGTGTGTGTGTGTGTGTATATATATATATATATATATGCGTGTGTGTGTGTGTATATATATATATATATATATATATATGTGTGTGTGTGTGTGTGTGTGAATTTATTTGTTCTTTTTTTTTTATTTGACATTTATTACCAGTCAAAAATTTGGGCACACCTGCTATAGTCATTCTTTATTATTAATATTTAATAATAATAAAAAGTTAGCAAATCTTTGAAACAAATGAGTAGAATAGCCAAGAAAAAGTAGTTTAAAAATTAAAATGAAAAGTCTCTTAGATTTTAGAGTCACAAAATATTTTAACTTTTTCATAATTCCCTCACCTTCATGTCAGTCCAAAATGTGTTATTCTTCTGTGGAAAAGCAGATACCTTTAAAAATTACCAACATTCTTTAAAATATCTTCTGTTTCAAAGAAGAAAAACTCGTACAGGTTTGAAACTACATGAGGGTGAGTAAATGATGACAGAATTGTAATTTTTGTGTGAACTGTCCCTTTAAGATCACGAGAAGCATACGTTCAAACGTATGAAAAGCATTTCATGTCATAGTTAAATTTTTTCCGTCTTCAAAGCTCAGTGTTTCGTCCAGTTCTGTCTTTGACATCATTTCCTGTTTGCAGCTCTGCTATCTGCTGGCGTTCAGGGGTTTGATGGTGAGCATGATGGGCTTCTCGGGCAGCAAGATGAGCTCAAATGTGCTCCTGACCTCCACCTGCCTCTGCTTCTCAAACCTGAAGTTCTCCAGCATCTATAAAGATGACAAAATGATAATATAAAGAAAATCCATGCAACGTTACTTTGCCAGTATAGAGGATGTGATGTTCCTCCACATACATGAATAAGGAAGAGCTGCATCTCGGTCTCGGCGATCCTGCGGCCCAGACACTGGCGTGGGCCGAAGCCGAAGCTCAGGCTCCTGAAGTAGTGGCTCTGGGATCGGACCCAGCGAGAGGGCCGGTACTGCTCCGGGTGCGGGAAGATCCGGTGATCACGACCCATAGCGTAGAGACCCAGCTGAACTAAGGTCTGATCCACACAGAAAGATGAACCCATGAAAACAGGTACATAGACAGTTGTACTTTGTCAGTATAATATCTTCAAATTCATGCTCACCCCAGCTGGAATGTGGAAGTTTTGAAGGACAATGTCTTCAGTGATGTATCTTTGTAGACTCACTGCTACAGGATGTAACCTTCAAAAGAGAGTTAATGATCTTAGATACCATAAAGCCAGCTCTCCTGTCCCAGTAATGAGAGAAATCAAGAGTAAATACAGAGACAGAGGCACTTCCTTCCAAAGGTGGGAAAGGTCCCTTACCCAAAAATATAACTTTGGGTTTTTTTGTTATTGAAAACAAATAAGCAAGTTAAGCTCAGGTGACAAAAGGTAATGCAAAAGTAACGTAATGCATTACTTTCCATAAAAAGTAACTAAGTAACGCAATTAGTTACTTTTTATGGAGTAACGCAATATTGTAATGCATTACTTTTAAAAGTAACTTTCCCCAACTCTGAATATGCTGATCTATTATTATCAAACAAATTGTAATAGTATTTTTCAAAGTAAATGAAGATTATTCGAGTATACGTTTTACAAGACAATAATGTTTCACTCTTTCTACTTCAACATTTCATGTTTAATTCAACGTGTTACTTGCATTTTCTGTAATTATTTGTGAAATTTACTAGAAGTTTCTGACACATTTGGGGGGGGGGGGGGGGGTGCTACAAAAATACAAAAATTTAATAACACCTGTGTGATAGTCTGTTATTACATTTTTGTATTTTTGGAGCCTATTTTTTTCTGTTTTCAATATATTTTTCGAGCACCCTGTTTGAAAGTTTTTCTAGTGATGTGCTGGCTTTTGTTTTGATTTTGTTTTACTTTAACTTTGAAGAAAATGACAAAAGTTCAAATGTGTTTTAATAAAAATCAGTACCCATAGTTGAACAGAAAGTGTTTGTGTACCTCAGAGTTTCCTTCAAGGCTCCTTTAAGCAGAGGAACCATCTTGAGCATCTGCACCACGTCTCCTTTAGAGGAGATACGAGCAGCTGAGATTTCGGCCCGGATCTCCTCCTGCAGGTCCGGATGTCGCGCCAATTCATAGAGTGTCCACAACAATGTGATAGATGTCTGATGTACAAAAATATTTCAATTAAAGGCATAGTTCACAAAAAAAATTATTCTGCCATCATTCCAAAACTGTATGAGTTTCTTTCTTCAGCTGAACACCAACCAAATAACACCACTAACCAAATAGTTAGCGGTAGCCATTGACTTAGAGTTGAGGTCAAAAGTTTTCATCCCCCTTTCAGAATCTGCAAAATGCTAATTATTTTCACAAAATAAGAGGGATCATACAAAATGCATGTTGTTTATTTAGTACTGACCTAAGTAGGATATTTCACATAAAAGATGTTTACATATAGTCCACAAGAGAAAATAATAGTTGAATTTATAAAAATGACCCCGTTCAAAAGTTTACATCCCCTTGATTCTTAATACTGTGTTGTTACCTGAATGATCCACAGCTGTGTTTTTGTTTAATGACAGCTGTTCATGAGTCCCTTGTTTGTCCTGAACAGTTAAACTGCCTGCTGTTCTTCAGAAAAATCCTTCAGGTCCCACAAATTCTTTGGTTTTCCAGCATTTTTGTGTATTTGAACCCTTTCCAACAATGACTGTATGATTTTGAGATTCATCTTTTCACACTGAGGACAACTGAGGGGCTCATTTGCAACTATTACAGAAGGTTCAAACGCTCACTGATGCTCCAGAAGGAAAAGCCATGCATTAAGAGACAGGGTGAAAACTTTTGAACAGAATGGAGATGTGTACATTTTTCTTATTTTGCTTAAATATCATATTTTTTCATTTAGTACTGCCCTTCAGAGGCTACAGAAGATAGTTACATGATTCCCAGAAGACAAAGTAAGTTAAATTTACCCTGATCTTTTCCTTCTGGAGCATCAGTGAGCGTTTGAATCTTCTGCAATAGTTGCATATGAGTCCCTCAGTTGTCCTCAGTGTGAAAAGATGGATCTCAAAGTCATACAGTATAGTAAATATCTTATTCAGGTCAGCACTAAATAAACAATAACATGCATTTTGTATGATCCCTCTTATTTTGGTAAAATAATTAACATTTTGCAGATTCTGAAAGGGGGATGAAAACTTTTGACCTCAACTGTAAGTCAATGGCTACCGCTAACTATTTGGTTACCAACATTCTTCAAAATATCTTATTTTGTGTTCAGCTGAAGAATGAAAGTCATACAGGTTTGGAATGACATGCGGGTGAGTAAATGATGGCATTATTTGCGAATGGACTTTTCCTCTAGCGTTGATTATTTCTCGTACCGTGTCCACGCCGCCGGCCATCAGCTCCGTGATACTGGCCTTTATGTCCTCGATGGACAATTTGTCCAGCATTAGGAGGCTGGCCAACACACCAGGGTACTTCTCACCAGCATCTGGATTTTTCCTCAGCTGTCTGTAGATAGTCTGGATACATCGGTCGGCTTTGGAAAACCACATTGAGGGATGAGAAATCAGTGGAAGTGTTTTTCCCAGCAAAAACCCCGGCATGAGTTTCATTAACAGTGTGGTGTTACCCTGATTAAAGATGCCGTCCCAGGCCTCCACGTGGTCCTTCCAGACTTTGGCCCCGGTGTAGCGGAGCAGGGCCGGCGGGAGGTACAGCATGGGCGAGGTGGTCTTAAACATCAGGGTGATGCAGTCGATGAAGTGCTGGGCGTCTGGATCGATGTAGTCCAACAGCAGACCCAAACGCTCGCCATACAGTACATGACTCACCGCTGTCCGAAACACACACCAAATTTATAAAATTCTGTTATAGAAATTTATATAAATTACAAAAAAATAAAAAATCCCCAATCTTCATCAGCAGTGTCATGTCTTCAAATATATCTTAATTTCCATAATGACTGATGATCTCCAGTCAAGTTTTATGCAAATCTCAAAGGCCAAAATATTTGAAAAAACAATTGAAGCTGTTGCTGTTTTAATGAAAATATTATTATATAATTATTATTAAAATAGTATATGTAGTAATTAATATATTTTACAAAATGCATGCATAAAATGCATAAATTATATTATATATTATATAATGTAAAAATGATATAATATACTTTTAATATTATTGCATAATTAATATTAAAATGTAATAAAAGTATTAGATATTTTACAATATGTGTGCATAAAATACATACATTATTCTATTATATAATGTATCATGTAAATATTATATAGTTTATTTTTATATTGTTGAGTAATTATTATTAAAATGTAATAATAATGTAATAAATATTAAAATATTAGATAGTAATTGAAAGATTTTACAGAATGTATGCATAATAAATTTTTCTATTATATAATGTAAATATTATTTATTAAAACCATTAAAATACACATTATACAAACAGTAAATAGTTGCTATATTTTATTAAATGTATGCATAAAATATATATAAATTGTTATATTATATTATATAATGTGTAATGCAAATATTATATATTATATTATATTAAGTATTTATTAATTATTATTAAAATGTAATTATAATATATTAATTAAAATACTGTCAATTGATGCATTTTACAATATATCAATTTATTTATTCATTAAAATGTAGTAATTATTAAAACAGAATATAGTAATTGATATACTTAAAAATGTATGCTTAAAAGTACATAAATTAATAGTAAAATAAGTGTACAAAAATCCTTTTGTACAAGTCATTTCGGATCAAATGTAAATAGAATAACTATATGCTATGTCTCATGTTATTAAAATTGTAAATAAAATTAATAAATTATATTTATACACGCACACACGTATGAGTATATATATATATATACACATATATAGACACTAGTCAATTTTTCACATTTCAGTGTACAGACGATTTAAAATAAGAAAGTTGTCTGAAAGCTTACATTCCAGTGCATACTTGAAGAGCTCATGGGACAGATCTGTGGTCCATTCATTCTGTCCAGTCCTCTCGATCTTCTTATAGACACGCGCCACAAAGTCCTGACCGACCTCATCCAGCAGAGGCACAAAGTTCCCCTGCACCTTTGGAGAAATCACCTCCTTGTTCAGAACGATCCTGTTGGATTTCCAGTCCTCTCCGTCTCTGCAGGAGCAAATCAATATGTGTTACTGTTCCAGTAAGCGTGCTTCTAGCAGATATAGACGGTGCCTACTTGAGCAGGACCCCATATTTGCGGTTCCTGTAGTCCCTGTAGGAGGTCCACGCTTCCACCCTGAGTCTCTTGGGATAATGACCCTCAGCTTTGAACAGGACAGCAGCGTCTTCAGGCTTGATGATGTTCACACTCTCATAGTGCCCAACCTTTTCCCTGTCCAGATTGATTGTACAGGTACATTACAACCATAATGCATGTTTTTTTTTTTTTTTTGTACAAGGGTCATGGGCCTCACACTCAATTATTATTATTAGTAGTAGAAGTATTTGCAAAATGTAAATAGAAAATTAAATGTAAAAAAAAAATTATATAGAAATATATAATAAAATATATAAATGTATTAATTCTTAAGTTGTTTTAATATACTATTTAATTTAATTTCTAAATTAAGTCTTTTGTTCAATGTTTCTGCCGTGGTATAAAAATATATAGGTAAAAAACAAACATGGGCAAAATTGTTATTAATCAGCAAAAAAAAAAAACCATTTTGTTGTTATGTGACAAAATAATATAAAAACATGGACTTTAAATCCTCGCTCCTGTTTTTTAAATACTAATTATTTTTATAATTACATAAATATTTTTATATAATTAAAAATATAATTCTTTTTTTATAATAAAATACAAAAAATCTTATTTTAAATGTCAATATTATTATTTTAAATGTAAATCAAATGGAATAACCTTTAGTACTTTTTATGTCATTAAACGCATTTTTACAGAATAAAATAACAAAAAAAGTTAAATTAAAAAGATTACAATTATTTCATCAGTACAATTCTATTACTTTTCCAGTTGTCAATGTTTAATGGGGAACATTTCATAAAATATTTTAGATAAAAACATTTCAAAATATTATTTTCACAAAAGAAATGTATTACTTTTTTACTTCTATTAATTTCTATAATTTTTTTACATTTTATTTTTACACACACACACACACACACACACTAAATGTTAAAAAATAAAAATGTAATGCTACTGTATATATTGTACAATATATATGTGTAATTATATTGTAATAATATTGTATTTACATAGTAGTTAAAAACAAAATACTGCAAATTTCTCTCTGCTTGAAAGGTTTTGGATATTGTTTTGTTTGAATCTTAGTGTTACTGAAAAGTGTGAAGTATAATAATGTTGTTGTGTATATGGCACAGACTACCATGTAACAAGTCTTAATGATCGAGTATTTTTACCTGTAAATGGGACCATACATTTTGAAATTGTGCAGCATAATGCGGTGGATATTCCTGAGGCCGTCCATTCTCCAGAGCGTGTAGAGATTGGCCACGCTGTTCCTCCATTGTCCAGGAATCTCATTGAAGGGTCGTACAGCAGAGTTGTCCTTTCTGACGGCAGGTACCTGTCCCGTGTGAGCGGCTCTGACCTGTCCGGACAGACACTGAGCCAGACGGGCCCTCAGACTGCAGCAGGACATCGCCTCTCTCACTGTCCCGCTCTGATGCTCCTCTCCAGCACACTCACCATCAGCAGCCTTGTGTTTTTATATCACTCCCCACTCCACACGACAAGGAGGATGATGATGAAGTGTCCCAAGGACATTTGCAAAGAGACAACCCCAAATTTATTGGGACCTTCTTACTCAAACGTGAAACTATATATATATGTATATATATATATACACAGTGCCCTCCAAAAGTATTGGAACAGTAAAGACAAAATTGCTCTGTTGGCTGTGGAGTCAAGACATTTACAAATATTATTAAAAGATGAATATGAGACAAAACTACAGAATGTCACGTTTTATTATTGGGTGATTCAACACATAGATGTTTTACCAGCTAAGAAGTTCAGCACTTTTAGAGTCCCTCTATCTGATGTGAGCATAAGTATTGGAACAGTTGCCTCACTTCAGATTTTAAAAGCAGGGAATGTGTCATATCAGTTATATCCATTACTTCTGCACTCTGAATCTGGCATTCGATGATGACACACACAAACCAGGATGAAGATGAGGGATCTGACTTTGAGAGAGAAGCAAGCAATTTGGATGCTAAAAGAAAAGAGGAAGTCTATTAGAGCTCTAGCAAAAACAAAGGGCATGGAGAAATCAAGAGTTTGGAAACCACCAGCGACACCAGCAACCAACAACGACCTGATCGGCTGAGAAAACAACAGTAGTTGATGACAGACAAATCATAAAAGCTGTGAAAATGAATCCTAAAAGACGTGTCTGTAAAATCACCAACAACTTCCAGAAAGCTGGGGTGATGCTCTGACAATCTACTGTCCTCAGGAGACTTGAGACAGAATTACAGATGCTACACAGCAAGATGCAAACCTCTGACCAGCACCAAAAATAGAAAGCAAGATTAGAGTTTGCAAAAAAGCACAAAGGTGAGCCAGAAGAGTTTTGGAACTGTGTTTATGGACCGATGAGACAAAGATGAACCTTTATCTAAGTGATGGGAAAGCAAAAATGTGGAAAAAAGGAAACTGCAATGATCCCAAGCATACAGCCTCATCTGTAAAGCATGGTGGAGGTGGTGTCGTGGCATGGGCATGCATGGCTGCCTCTGGAACAGGTCCTCTCAACTTTACTGATGACTTAATGTATGATGACAGTAGCAGAATGAATTTGGAAGGGTACAAAACCATCTTGCCTACCAATATTCAAGAAAATGCCACCAGATTCATTGGGAAGTGCTTCATATTGCATCAGGACAATGACCCAAAACACCCTGCCAGTTCAGTCAAGGAATTTATAAGGGCAAAGAAATGGAAAGTCTTAGATTGCCCAAGTCAATCTCCAGATTTAAATCTGATTGAACATGAATTTCACCAGCTGAAGAGGAGAGTAAAGGCAGAAACTCCCCAAAACAAGCAACAAATGGGATTGGCTGCATTAAATGCTGGGAAAAGTGTTTCAAAGGATGAGACCAAGAGTCTGGTGATGTCTATGGGTCACAGACTCACTGCTGTGATTGTGTGCAAGGGATCTGCAAATAAATAATAGCTTTTAATCTTTTATATCTGCCTTATGTTCAACTGTCCCTATACTTATGCTCACATCAATGAGTGGGATGAACTCTAAAAGTGCTGTTCTTTTTATTTGCTAAAACATGGATGTGTTGAAACGGCTAATAATAAAATGTGACATTCTGTAGTTTTGTCTCATATTCATCTTTTAATCATATTTGTAAATGTCTTGACTCCACAGACAACAGAGCAAGTTTGTCTTTACTGTTCCAATACTTATGAAGGGCACTATATATATATATATATATATATATATATATATATATATATATATATATGTTATATATAGATCAAACTGAAAACAAATAATTTTTGAGTTGTAAGATTTGAAGTCTCTTCTCCTCACCAAGGCTGTATTTATTTGATCAAAAATACAGTAAAAACAGTAATATTGTAAAATATTTTTACAATTTAAAAGAAGTAAAATGTAATTAATTGCTGTGATTTAAAGCTGAATTTTCAGCATCATTACTCCAGTCTTCAGTGTCACATGATCCTTCAGAAATCATTTAATATGCTTATTTGCACCTCAGGAAACTTTTTTTTTTTTTTTGTGGAAACCAATACCATTAAACGTTTGGGGTAATATTAAAAAGAAAAAGAAAAATGCTATCAATATTTTTATTTAGCAAGAATGCATTTATTCGATCAAAACTGATCAGCAGCAATGACATTTATAATGTTACAAAAGATTTATGTTTCAAATAAACATTGATTGTTTGAACTTTCTATTTATCAAATAATCCTGAAAAAAATATCAGTTTCCATAAAAATATTAACCAGCACAACTGTTTTATAATAAGAACCATTATTATTAATCGAGCACGAATGTTCACCAAATCAGCATATTAAATGATTTCTGAAGGATCATGTGACACTGAAGACTGGAGTAATGATGCTGAAAATTCAGCTTTGATCGTAGAACTAAATTACATTTTCAAATATATTGAAATAGAAAACAGTTATTATAAATTGTAAAAATATTTCACAATATTTCTGTTTTTACTGTATTTTTGATCAAATAAATGCAGGTTTGGTGAGCAGAAGAGACTTCTTTCAAAAACATTCAAATCTTACAACTCAAAAATAGTTTTCGGACAGTTTGATCTATATATAACCTATATATATATATATAGCCATTATAATACTGTTTTGCTGTATTTTTAAACAGTGTTCGTGAGCAGAAGATATTTCTATAAAAATATGAAAATTACATATATATATATATACACACAAACTACAAACGTGAGGGAATCTTTATCCACTTTTTTCTCTCTTTAGAAGTGTGTATTAAGAGTACTGATTTTTCACGTGAACAAAAATATATACACTGAGATGCTTATAGTGGAATAACCTTGTGTGGTTTTCTGTATAAACAGTCGTACAAGGACAGCAAACATTAGCGGGTCAAAGGTCGAGAGACAGTCAGCCTTGGACAAGACAACGAATCGCCCACAAACACAAACCTCAAGGATGTTGCTACATGTGTGTGTGCAGTAATCCAAGACTCACTGTATTAAAATACACATTTAATAGAAAACATATTTCTGTTATGTCAAGACAAGTCAGTCATAAACAGATTTTGAAAAAACAATCTATTGTGTTCATGTATGAATTGAAATGTTTGGGTCACGACACGCCACACTATTATAAATACACAACACTGACACAGCAGCAAATGAAATCCTATCCATTCACAATAATATAATTAATGTATTTAAGTCCTGTATTAAACATTCACAGTGTAAACCTATTTTACAAAGTCCTTTGATCAAATTGAAATGGAACCACTGCAAGCGAAAGCGTTATAAATGACATTATGTGGTCTTGAGGAGTTTGATGAGTGTCTCCAGCTTCATGGCGGTGTTCAGATCTCCCTGAACTATCAGTCTGCCGCTGCTGTAGGCAACGAACGGTTGCAGGCCTCCCTCAAACATGGCCAACAGATCCTGCTCGCTCATGCACAGAGAAACATCCGGCTCCCGCGGCGAGACGCCCGCTCCACATGCTCCAGCACCTCCACACAGACACAGCATTCAGAGCATTTCACACAAAACTGTCCCTAAACTGGCAAATCGACCCAAATATTTTGGGCATATAATGTTTGAAAAGCTGGCCATATGAGATTATGGAGTTCTTCCATTTTATAGCGTGTTTGGGGCTTTTTTCTACTGTAGATTAAAGCACTGCATCAAAATGCATTGCTTTTCTAGGCAACCAGATATTCTACGTTCATTAATCTTACCCACGGTTTCATTCAGTAACACATCTGCTTCTGACTTATTTGTGGCTTTTTTCATCACTTTACTGACTAATGGTAGAGTAAACATCAGGAGGTTAAAGTAGAAAGGGTTTCAGAGATGTTGCAAGCCTGGCTCGAACCCAATTCTCCTGAATGAGCACTATTACTAAGCCACAGCTCTGATGTGCTATTTTCCCTATATAGCTTCAGAAAACAGCGCAACAGTCCAGTTCTGGAAGTGAAAAAGCCATTAATTTTCTCCTTAGGGAGATTTTTAACAGTAAAGGTCCTTGCACACTGAGTTTTTTAAAAAAGGTTTTTCGTATTCGTCATCCTTTCCTATTAAAATGCTTGCTACGAATGCGAAAACGCAGAAAACGAAGCCGATCCGAAAAGATTTTATGACGGACGAAATTTTCGGAGGCAGTGTGTAAACGTGATTGACACAACATGAGGTTGTCTTTATTTTTTTAACGTGCGAAAATTTCGGACGAGAGGTGTGCAAAGACCTAAACCTTTAAAAACAGACCTGCTGTGAGCACTGAGGTTGTTAATTGATGGTATATGCTTTTGTTGAAGACATCTGTTTTAAATAACTGCGTTTAACAGCAGAGTCTATGGTTAAAAACTACATTACCCATGATGCTGTACAGACAATTCCACCAATCAGAGAGCCGCAATGAGCAATTTGTGCCAAACGAGCACTGAGCTCCGCCCACTCCCGTGAAGCACCGCAAATGCTCTCAAAACACTTAAATATTTAAATATATATGCATATTTTGCAATAAACTTAACATATATTGTTTCCATACATACATTTAACAACTTTAAATGGATAGTTTTATATTTCTCCATTGTTTTTAATTTGATTATGTCATTCATAATGCTTCATGGGATTGTAGTTCTTTCCCTCATTAAAGTACACGGTCTTGTACCTTTGTATTTTGGACTGATTTTCAAAATATGTGTTGCTTCAAAACAAAGTTTGTACAGTTGTGATTCTCCTCCTTGCTGATTGGTTTGGTTCATGGCTTATAGCACTTTAACGAAGACTTTTCTTAAATCCCTACAGGAAAACATATTTCCAGAACCAGCACCACTGAAAAAGTGGGCGCCATTAATGTACTCTATACCAATAGCAGGCAATACACCAGTGTTATTTAGTGTCATTCAAATAATATTATAGTTTTTATTAAAATTTTATTTATTTTAAATGATATAGTTTTATTTTTAGCTAGTAATTTTGTTTTGTTTTTGGCATTTAAAAAAAGTAAAAAAATGTATATGTCTATATAACTTTTATTCATTTTAATTCTGTTTAGTTGGAGTTATTTCAGTAAATCAAGTTAAACTAAATGAAAATGAGAAATGTTGCCCTGAAAAACGTTTGCATATTGCATTTTGTTTCAGTTATGGTTTATTTTATTTCAAGTAATGCAACATTTTATGGTAAAGAGAGTTTTTAATTCTCTCAGTCTTACCTTGTGTCAGGTCCACATAGTAGCAGTTGTTCTGTCCAGAGTCAGTGGTGATCTGAAAGCGGTAACAGGCTCGCACCTGATGAACCAGCTGCTCTGACAGCACTGACCGGACGGCATCCATCAGTCCATCCACACGACTGACACTCACAGCTGCAGCTGAGTGCAGCTCATCCGTGAAACTCACTGAATCTGGAGAAACCACAAAAACAGATTCTGCTTATCATGCTGGTTTGAAAAAACAGGGAATCATAGATGCATTTACATTTAATTATTTGGCAGACACTTTTATCCAAAAGTGACTTACAATTGAGGAACACGGCAAGCAATTTGTTACAGATCAGGGGTGTAACGTATTAATACTGAAAATTTTCAGTACGGGCCTTTCTGTTCGGTATGCATGGGTACCGAACAAATCGTTTCATTTTTTCAGGAAATTCAGATAGCAAATGCTGTTTTGACGCTCTTTGATGTGGCACGACAGATCGGCAGCGCGGAGCGAGATCACCCCTTCCTCTTTATTATTAATGTGAAATATACATGAATGAATTACCCCTCACTTAATCGCTCAATCAGTGCTTCAACCGTGCAAAGACGTCATTAAAACAACTTGTAAACAAAATGTAGCATTTCATTTACCTCAGGCAAGTCATCAGTGTCTACAGTGCCTTATTTTCTGGAGAAATTAAGTCTAGTGAAGAGCATTTTGTGAAATATTAGACTATATTTCATTATATTTACCTGTTAGTGATCTCTTAATTATTTAATGTATGTTTAAATAAATATTTTATGAAACAAGTTATGACTCTATAAATTGTTAGATTTCAACAACAAATAGAAATTGTATAATTAAGAAGTTAATTTAAAAACAATTTACATGTTGTTTTTTATTTGAGTGTTGATTATTATAGTTGAATTTAAGTTTGGGCTCTGTTGTTAATTGTAACCTTATAGTAATGTAAAGGGGTCCCTATAGTTTAGAGCAGAAGCTGAGGTACATTTTTATCCCTAAGAAAATGTTAAGTATAATTGAATTTGTTTAAATTAAGAGCATTTTGTTCAGTAAACAATTGTTAAATAAAAAAAAATTAAAACAATTTATGTTTAGTTTTTTTCCTCCTGCTGAACCATCATGTTTGTGTATGGTTACACCACTATAACAGATCCAAGTAGCCTAACATCACCTTGACTGGATTGGGACGCAGCCGTCTGGCTCAGGAAGTGCATTGCGAGCTGCTGTATGGGTCCGGTAAGTCCTTCCAGCCCAGGGACAGAGGGGGGCATAATGACGGGTCCTGCGTGACCCCCGTCCGGTTCCCGGAGCACCCCCTCCAGGATCAGCTCCACACGGTCCACCTCCAGCCCCCAAGGCTTCGTCATCTCATTCATGTCCATCTGCAGCACACAGGCACTTCAAAGCTTAAAGGGACAGTTCACCAATAAATGAAAATGTGCTGTTAATTTACTCCATCCAAAATGAACTATCCCTTTAACTTTAAAAGTCCTGAAATATAAAAAAAAAAAAAATAGTGGTTAAAAGTGTAATATTTGGTATTTGTCTCTCACCCCGAGATGTTCTCCAAGTTTGATCCTCTCGGTCTGTATCTCTCTCAGGGTCTTTTTGCTCAGGGTCTGCATCATGGCGTTCTGTGCGGTGAGGCGGGTGGAGGCGTTCAGATCCTGCACCGCTACCACGGACATCACCGGATTCCAGATCCGGAACTGTATATCCGCTCCCACCGACACCAGACCACCGTCTTTGGTGGTGACCTTTTGGCAGGGAAAACTGTGGGAATCTCAAAATACTTGGTTTGTAGAAAGATGAGTTTATTTTTCTTTGTACCTTGCATGGTGGGACGCTGAAGGCTCTGGTCCGCAGATCAACCTTCTGCCACTGATCAATGAAAGGCAGAACCAGAACCACTCCTGGACCTTTAGGAGGACGGATCCGGCCCAGACGAAAAACAACAATCCTCTCATAGTTTGGTACAACCTGAAAATGATACTGTATATTTAAGAAGCACTTAAAAAAGGCAAAAACTCTCCAAAAAATGTGCTTCGAACTGACCTTTAGGACAAACCATCCAGATATGGGAAACGTTAGGAAGGTAACTAGAAAAACCAGGAACGTTACGATCAAGTTGCAAATCCAGGACAACAATCCCTGTGATTTATCTGTTATAAAAAGAGTATAATTATTAAATATAAAAAATTATAAGTATTATATAATATATAATAACTACAGTATATATATATATATATATATATATATAATTAAATATTAACTATTATATATATTAGGGCCGGGACTTTAACGCGTTAATTTAGATTAATTAATTACACAAAAATAACGCGTTAATTTTTTTTAACGCATTTTAATCGCACTTATTTTTGCACCGCGGAACGTTTCTCACTGGATGAGTTTCGACGGACCAATTATACTGGAGCACCAACTAGCGTCAGAACGGACTTGCGTTCGTGGAGACCGGTCTTGGCTAGGGCTGGGTATCGAGTTCGATACTTTTTAGGCACCGACCGAATTGCCTCGATACCACCGAGTATCGAAAAACGTCTTGTCGTTCGGTACCAAATTTCGATACCTAAGGGGTTAATCTCATAACATCAGTGAGCCAATAATCCTGCAGCACTAGGTGTGTTTGACTAGAAACGGCGACGTGCAGATTGATCAGTGTTTGACCTCCGCGAGAGCGTTTCGAAAGCGCACGGAGCAGTCCGCTCTTTAAATCGCGCGGTTTGTTTATTATACACAGACTGAAGCTCGCGTGACGTTCGCGGTCATTTCAGCGTCTGCCGCCTCTCTAAATGAGGACATGAACAACATCTCCAGACCTGCTCTGAAAGTCACTTCATGAGCATTTTACCGTTTGATTCGAGTAAAACTAACTCATCTCATATACACACAGAACTGTAAAGGTATTCCAGGCAACCCGTCAAAATAAAAGTTCGGTTTTAATATTAACGGTATTAATATTGTTCAGCAGACAGTACATACTGCTACTACTAGGCTACTATTAAAATTATTAAAACTTTTTTTTTTTTAGTAATGATCACACAACAGTTATTCCATGTTTTAATTTTAATAGTAACCTCCCTTTGTTTGCCAAAATAAATAAACTTTGATTTTCAATAATTTAAAGAGAAATTAAATTAATGTTTATATCTTCATTTGAAAACCAGATACAGAACACAGAATTTCTGAGGAAAAATAAAACATTTCATAAGGCTATTTTAAGAATAAATTTAAATAAACTAAGTTGTTTTTATGCATTCAAATAATTAGACATACTACACCAGAATTTAATAACAATAAAACATGTGGTGAAAGAAAATAAAACACCCACTTATGAAAGTGGATGAAGATTTTAAATTTCTTGAAGTCTTTAACAACCTAGAAATGATGATTCTGTCTGA
The DNA here is from genome assembly GCF_936440315.1 of Barbus barbus. Classification (NCBI taxonomy): domain Eukaryota; kingdom Metazoa; phylum Chordata; class Actinopteri; order Cypriniformes; family Cyprinidae; genus Barbus; species Barbus barbus. Next base: position 6,937,089 of record NC_136728.1, on the reverse strand, counting down.
GCTATGTGTTTTAAAATGAACATGCACTAATGTAAACGTAGCCTAACAGATGTGTAAACTGAAAACAATTTGAACTTTATTAAAATTATTTATTTATTTGTGTTGGATATATTTTGTTCCTTTGTGCAGTGGCTCAGGAGATGAGACTTTGAGTCTGTATAAATATCAACAAGCTAAAACAAAATATTTTTTTCAGATAATGTAATCTTATTAAAACTGATTTTATAAAATTGGTATCGAAAAAAGTACCGTTCAGGAACCGGTATCGAACTCAAGGTATCGGTATCGATATCGAAATTTTTTGAACGATACCCAGCCCTAGTCTTGGCAAGCTTCCTTGGAAGAACGAACTCGGAAGGACGCGAGAACACAGAACGCACACTTATGAGAACTGAGATGTAACTTACTGCATTCCTGCTTAACTGACCGCATAGTCTCAGCATAAGAAACGGCCAATGAACAATAAATATTACAAAATGTCATATCATAACTTATTAAAACATTTCATACTATTATAGATATTACTTTCATATAATTGTATTGTTTTATTTTACAGCATTATATGTTTTACTGTTAAGATTCATTTTAATATGCCAATAAAAATGCAGACTTTCTCCGGGTCTTATAACTTTATTAAAATTAACCAAAACAAAAGGATAAATGTTTACTTTCAACTTGAAGAGCCGTTAAGTATTTGTGAGAGCGACTTTAAAGCTTACAGGCTTCCGTACACCGGCCACCCACAGCGTTTTCTGGGATTTCTAACTGCTCGATTCTCTCAAGTCTGCACTCGATTCATCCTCATTTTCAAGAACATATCCGGGCACTTTCATGCATCCTCTGTACTTGCGTTCTTGAGAATTGGAACTGAACTTCGACGGTTAACGAGAACACAAGGACGCAAGATCGCTGAAGAACGCATATTGAGAAACAGACAAAAACAAACCACAGTGAACATGGACAAAGAAGCTGATGAGACCGCTTTGGTTGGCCCTGTGGATGGGAAATTTAAAAATCCATATAAAAAAAACTTACTTCTCACTGTTCTCAGGTCAAATATTTATATGCGATTAAAATGCGATTAATTTCGATTAATTAATTACAAAGCCTCTAATTAATTAGATTAATTTTTTTAATCGAGTCCCGGCCCTAATATATATATATATATATATATATATATAACTGAATAATATATAGAAAAATATGTATATATTATTATAATATAATAATAAGTATATATAATACTAATATACTACTAAAATGTATTATATTAATTAATACATATATGCATTTTACATATAACTATTGTATACATATATATATAACAAAACAATACAAATTTTATAAACATTATGTCATAGCATAACGTTAAAATATAGCACTATAATAGTATTACATTTGTCAAGAGTATGAAACACACACATTTAATATGTGCACCGTGGAGTGAATACCTGTGAAGTCGTTTTGAGAGACTTTAGGCACATAATCAAATGAATGTCCTCTCTGATCATAATCTCTCTGCGACAGACACTGATACTCATACCCCGAAGACTTCCCGAACATCCTCATGGTCTCCGTGATGCCTATGAACTTATATTATTGTTATTTTGAGCTCAATCCATGTCGATACAAAAACAAGAAGCACTTCCGCGTTTTGCGACGTCTAACGTGACGTCGTGCGCTGAGGGCCAATGAAACGGCGCCCTCTAGAGGACCTGAAGTGACATGCATCACTGTTGGAGAGGTAATATCCTCATTAAAAAGGATTGCTTCTGCAATTAAAATTGAATTCGGAAATATTCATAATATATTTTATTTATACATCCTACAAATATGAGGCATATCGTTCAACTTTTACAAAAGTGCCCCCTTCAAAAGGGATATTTGTTAACAATGTCTTTTGAACTGATCATTAAACATATTCTAAATAATATTGCATTATAATGGCCTTGACAGGCAATTTGCATTCTCAACATTGATATACATAAACAGGCTGTGCCAAATATCTGAGATTCCAAATAATGGAGATGCATAGCAATATTATAAGTATAAAAACTACAGTAACACAAATAAAAAGAGACGTTTAAAATTACATAATGAGACAAAATAAGCAACCTATGCAAAAGAATAATGTGGCTTACATACATTTGCACTTTTTTTAGCATTCAGGCAGATTCACTGGCATCGTAACTAACATGGCAGTAAAGCAAAGCACCTAAATTCTTGAGGATTTAATTCCTCTAAAAACAGTCTTTCAGAAAGAGCTCCTCAGTTTTTGAACATGTCACACAGTAGTTTCTCCATGGGTGTGTTCCCGATGGTTCTCTGGAAGAAAAGTTGCTCGATTCTTTCCGAACTCACAAAGTGAAGGGATGGAAGGAGAAGCAATAGTCTGCCAAACCTAAGGAAAGAGATTCATAAGAATAATTTGCATTAGTTGTGTCCACTATCAAAAATACAGTTTAAGTTCTTTATACAAATGCATGCTTGTATATTTGCTCACCTGGCGACTTGATTGGGATAAAGAGTGTGGATATGTTGAGCTAGCAGCACTTGGGACTGATCTTGTAGGTTCTCCACCTGTTCTGGGTCTTTAAGTCCTCGTGTTTCTGTTAAAGAATGCAAAGATTACTCACCCAGAACAACATTTATGCCCCACTAGTTCAGTTCTTGTAATGTAGGCTATCATTTATGCCCCCTTGTGGCAAGAAGAGGGAAAAACCTACCTGGTTTAAACAAAACAATGGCTTTCAAGCATGCAAACTCAGTCGGATCTACTAGCAGAGGCTTGAAGTGGCTAAACACTTCTTGCAGGACCCTCAGGTCTGAGGCCAAGGGGCTTCCCTTGCCCTGTCCTGGGGGTGAGAGGTCTGGCAGAGACAGCAGGGGGCAGTTGTCCAGAGGTAGCGACCACTGAATTGCACACAGAAGAAACAGCTCGCTCCATGCTTCCTCAAGTAGAATCACCTAAATCCACAAAGAGTGCTGGGTTAAAATCTATGGATCAGTAAATTGAAGTTAGGCAAATTAAACAACAATATTTGCTATTTTGAGCGGCACTTGCAGATTATTGTACCTACCTACCGATTATACCGTATAACTAACAACAACGTAACTATGGTTTCTTTGGCTTGAAATCTCTCTGTTTCTGGATTAACAAATCAGAAAAGACTCATCTGGTGGTGGTAGAGTGAGAAATAATAGATTCACACCTGGTCTCTGAATGGTAGATGGGAAAACACCGGCAAGTTCTTTGCCCATTTAACAGACATGAAGAGCAGGCGGGCTGAGGTTTCATATACACTCTCTGGTCCACGTGAGGGGTAGAGAGCACTGCTGTACTCCGGAGAACTCCTTTCAGGTTCATTACTGGTCACATCGATGTTTTCATCCACTGTAAACACAGTTGAAAAGGCCAGCTTAGACTAGCATAAACATCCCTGCTGCTCCAGGCTAGTACAGTGATGTTAGTCTTGCTGGCAGACCAGCATAGCCATGGACTCTATCCGAAACCTAAGGCACTATTGCCTCGCTATCTAGTCAGTCAATGACTTATACACTGTAGCTCATACACTGTAAGAATATAACCATACCTTTAGAAGTACAACTTTAATTGAGGAAAGTACCCTTAAAAGGCCATCTTTGTCCCTTATATACCCCACATATTTTAAGGGTATTTAAGGTACAAAGATGTCCCTTTAAGGGTACTTGCCTATAGGTAGTTGTACTCCTAAAGGTACAGTAATATTATGTGTACGAGGTACACAATACTTTAGTGTAGTGATATGTACTCTTAAGGTACTAATATGGACCTCTGGGGGCAAATAAGGTACAAAGTTGTCCCTTTTAAGCGTACACTATTAGGTACAAAAGCTGTCACGCTATTGTACATTTTAAAAAGGTACTAAATTGCTCATTTTAAGTACTAATATGCACCATTTAGGTACTAATATGTAGTGTTGGGGGTAGCGCATTACAAGTAAAGTGAGTTATGTAATCTGATTACTTTTGTCAAGTAACTAGTAAAGAAATGCATTACTTTTAAATTTACAAGAAAATATCTAAGTTACTTTTTCAAATAAGTAACGCAAGTTACTTTGCTTTCCCATTTATTCACTGACACCTCTCCTGTCCTTTGTTGAGAGAAATCGGGAGTAAGTGCAGAGGCAATTCCTTAAGTCTGAGGCTTATTAATTTCACTTTTGACATGAAAGGACCTTTACAATTGCCATTTTTTTTAATTTTTTGTCATTAAAAATAAATAAACAAGCCCAGCTCTGGTGACAAAAAGTAACACAAAAGTAATGTAATGCATTACTTTCCATAAAAAGTAACTAAGTAAGCAATTAATCATTTTTTTATGGCATAACACAATATTGTAATGCATTACTTTTAATAGTAACTTTCCCCAACACTGCTAATATGCACCCTTTATGGATAAATAAGGTACAAATGTGTGCCTTTTGAAAAGGTACCACCTCAAGCAGTTGACAAGCAGTTGTACCCCCAAAAGCGCAATTTTTGCAAATTTTTTCTGAGCGTAGGTAGGTTTCAGTCTGCCTTCTATGGCACCATAACATCATAAATACATCTACAACAAATTCAAAGTTCAAAGTAAGCTTTAGGCAAATATTTGATGTACCTTGTTGCCACTGAATCTCCAAAGTTTTGGACAAAGGCATGGTATTCACCAACAAAACTTTTTCTAGGTTGACCAAGGTGGTGTCATTCCTTACCGTCCTCTGGTTCCAGTTTGGCGCAGGTCTCGGCTGTCATCAGGCTGGCCATGAAGCGATGTCCGTTCTTGGGGCTGTTGGAGCGCTGGCTAGTATCAGTGGAGCTGATGCTGGAGCTGATGGAGGAGCCCAGCAGTGGGCGGTTGATCACAGAGCAGGTGGACGAGGAGGTGGGCTCCAGGGTGGTGGCGAGGTGCTCCTTGTCCTTGTCCATATCCAGTGCATCTAATCTGACTTGAGCGGTGCTGCGGGGCTGACGCTCATTCTGAACAGCTGAGAGGAGATGGACGGAAAGGTTTAGAAACGGTCCGAAGACAATGAGGAAGAAGAGGATGCTTTTAAGAAGTTGACTCACCATCCTTGTTCATGCCAGCTTGAAGGCATTTCTTTAAGCGACAGGCCTGGCACTGATTCCGATGGGCTTTGTCCACGGGACACATGCCTGTACCAGCTTGACATCTGTAAATTTCAGTATCAGGAAGGTTATGGTAGGTTCTACCTTCAAGCATTTCTGCTTCCAAATTTGAACACTCTCAGAAAAAAAAGGTACAAAAGCTACCAATGGGGAAAAGCTGCACCTTTTCAAAAGTACTAATATGTAAATTTTAGGTACAAATATGTTTCTTTAAGGTACAACAATGAACCCTTTAGGGGTAAAGAAGGTACAAAGGTGTAGCTTTTGAAAGGATATTGTCCCAATGACAGCTTTTGTACCTTTATTTCTGAGAGTGAATATGCAAGGTGTTTTCTCACCTGTAGATGAGTCGGCGCCTCACACTGCGCTTGAAAAAGCCACTGCAACCATTGCAAGCATATATCCCGTAGTGTTTCCCACTGCTGGTGTCAGAACACACTTTACAAAGAAGTCCCGTGTTCAGGATCTTGCCAGGAGTGGGGCTTTTACCTGGGAAACATAGGAAACAACTATTTGTTATTCCAGGTCGCAATTGCTTATTCCCAATCCAATAATTAGGAGTTGATAATCACAAGACAGCATTAACTTGGCATGCCATACTTGCTGAAGTGAACCTTGCTTGAGACTTTCTATAAGATATTCAAACTGAAATTCAAGAATACCAAAAAGTTCAAAGGGTACTTGCTTGCAAGAATCTTTACTACTTCTTGCATGCCCACTACAAGCTACATTGAAGAAGCAGTTACTCACCATCTTGGCTGTCATCCGTAGAGTTGCTCCTGGAAGACTCTGTTGGTGATGCAAATGGTATCATGGACATTTCTGACATTGGATCCTCCATTCAATGTAGTGTAGAAGTGTACCCTTAGAAGAATTTGGCTTTTGGGCCAAAATATTTTTCCCAGGTAGGTTGAGTGGAATCCTAGAGGGTCCTCCAAGAGATCCGACCAGCCCTGAGAATTGTGCCAATGTTAGATGTTTCTTCAAAGTCCTTCAGTCTCTACCCTGATGATCCGCTCTTGACTCTGGGTGTCTCTGATGTCTAGAACTTCTTGTCTGATGCTTTTGTAAAGAGCAGTATCACCTCCTCCTGGTGCCGGACAGTGAGTGACTCTGAGGCTACCGTGGGCTCCCTAAAGGAAGACAAAGGGATTAGCAGCAAGCGCTGTGTAAGCAAATGCCCATTTGTCATCCTCTTAATCTTTACTGTCCATCTAGGGGTGAATCAATCAGTCACACTCAGTAGCATTAGCTCCATCCACAACAAGTGTGGAGAGAATGAACAAACAAAAGGATTGGGGTTGAGACATAACTGTCCATCTATCTCTCTCTTGCTCGCATCTCTTCTCTTTTGAGGTTTTCCCACAAAATAGCTTGACTTCAAGACTTTGGTTAGCATCACACCTCCAAAATTGACAGTGGCTAGCTATAGATTGTTTTTTTTAATTGGGTGATTGGCTACAAGTGGTTTCTTAGTTTCAGCGATCAATATTGATTTAATGGGTCAACAACTGTTCCTGATAAGATCCATAAGGACATTAATTACTTTTGACTACACATAACACCAGATATGAAGGAATGCAAACATCGATCTATATCTACAATTTTTGATGTGTAACTATGTCTCTTCATATGAAACTCATATTTATTTTGTACAGTTCACAGGCTATAGTGAACATCTGCTAGGGGATTCTTCCCTAAAGTTTTGTGGTATTTCATCATTGTTTAATCCTCAACTGTCCAACAGTAACGATGAGGCAATGCTAATCTCTACTGGCTCCAGTTAGCCAAATCTGCTGGATTTAAATCTTGTCGTTACTCAAAAAATGATGTCCAGTAATGTGTCCAACAATGATTGACTGTGGCATGTTTGCCTGTGAGGACAATCAAATTCAAATAACATGTTTATGATGTCATGATGTTTGTTCAACATCACTGTTTTAGGTTAAAATTTATATGAACTTAGAAGGGAAAGTATGTTTTTAGTGCTGATATTGGTCACCACTTCTAAGTTTTTATATATATATATATATATATATATATATATATATATATATATATATATATATATATATATATATATATATATATATAAATCATATTCATATATATGTTTTTAGTGCTAATATATACTGTATATGTGTATATATATATATATATATATATATGTGTGTGTGTGTGTGTGTGTGTATATATATATATATATATATATATATATATATATGATTTCTATATATAATATGACCTAATAACATTTTAGGGGTTTTAGAATTTACATAAATAGTCTTGGTGCAACAACAACATAAAAAAAACATACAAATATTCCATTTCATAATTTTTCAGTTAATATAAGGTCATAAATGTGTAAATATAATTAGAAAAAAATAGCGTGATAAAATATTACTATAAAATAGTATATGTTTGTCAGCTAATTTCATGTGCAATTGCACTTTGTTAGTGTTTGTTGTGTTAATATACAGTGTTAATACAGTTTTTTATTATTATTTATGGCTACATTTAAGTTAAACATTTAGTTAAATACATTTTTAAAGTTAAATTAATTTTTGTGTACTCTTTTTTACCTTTTTATATACTACATTATTTCAATGAACTTATGATCTACTCAACTAATGTCAACTAATATATAATCATGAATAATGTACCTACACAAGAAATATATATATTGTTTTATATTTTAAGGAAAATAAATGTAATATTCTAAAACATTATACTATATATAGTGTATAAAGTGTATAAAAGAAAAAATAAATATAGAAAAGTACAAGAATATATATGTATATATATATATATATATTATCATCTCTCGTACTTTTCTATATTTATTTTTTCTTTATACTGTGTATATTTATGAAATATTGTATTTATTAAGTAAATACATACTGTAAATGCCACATAGCATGTCACACTGCAGAAATCTGACCATTTCTCTTCACGAGTCATACTACAGCGTATACATTATTCACCAGATTGTATTTGTATGCATCGCAGACCAAACATCTACTCTTAGATCAACAAATGTGAACTCTCTCTGACTTCTAGAGCACAAACACACATCTCCGTCCTCACCAGGAGTCCCGTCCGCTCCTGCACCCCACGAGCGTCCACCAGCACCCATTTCAAATCAGCTAAGAGGCTTAACCTACCATAAAACGTGTCCTCTCAAGATAACAAAGACCTCGAATGAAAAGAGGGGGAGCAGGGAAATAAAACAATTAGCCGCTTGTGAGTCTGTGAGAGCTACGAGGGGCCTGACGACGACTCACACCGGTGCCATATGGTGGCTGCTCTCTGGATCCAGCTCTGCCTAATTAGTGACCCCAGTGTGATTTACTGGTAATTAGAGGGCTGAAGTCAGTGATTTGCTTTTTTCTTTTGATTTGTGTATCTATCTTATTAAAGTCTTAAGCAGTGCAAGGTCACACACAGAAGCCAGACAGCAACACATGCCATCTTAAACCTGTTTCTCATGCCTCGTTCAGTGATTGCTCATAAACCACAATCATGTGACCTTTTCATTGCAAAAAGCTTTGTTTTGATTGAATGCCAAACAAGCCTTATCTTGAGTCGGTTGATGCAAACTCTTCTCTAATTGGTTTGTTTAAACTCAACCGATGAATGACCAGCAGACAGCATGCAGTCTGATGAGGAGATGATCTCTGTGAACCAAGAATCCTCCTTAATGCTCGGTTGGCATTAAACTGGTGTCTTAGTCTTGCTGACAGAGGCCTCTCTGTTGACCTAAAGAGTGTGTAAAAAGATTACGGCCCCTCGAGTAGGCTGGGGTCTTGGAGGGGCAAACGGAGCCGTTTGAACTCTGAAATGGAGACTGTAATTCAGTTCTGTTGCATGAAGATCTTAAAACGCAGACCTGTGTGAACAAGAATGCCTGTGTATTTGTGATTTGCATAATGTCACGTTTGGCATAAGTTAGGTGTGTGCTTGGCAGGTATGGGTTGTTTTTGATTACTGAGCGCAACTGTCTTGGAAGAGTTTCAGCTGAATGAATTGACAAAATCCCACATGTTTAGGAAGTGCTGTTTTGCGTGCAAATGAAGAATGTTTGACTATGGAATAGTATGTGATAACATTTTTACTTGGTCCTCTCATGGGTCAGAGGTTTTAATTTCTTAAAGAAGAGATTTTATTTACGTTACGGTAATATTAACAGTTCGGTGTTTTGTGAATGTAACATTTTGTGAATGTTGTCATAGCATAAATACCTTTGTTAGAGTGACTGTTTTCACAATACAGCATTGAGAGCGTAGAAAATATTAAAGCATATTATTAAATATACAAACATTTAATCTGGGGGTTCCCCTGCTATTTAATTACATAAAACAGAAAACTGACACAAAACATTTTTCTTCCATTTGTCCAAATTTCCTGGTTCCTCATATTCACCTGACAAAAGTAAAAATAATCAATCAATTATTATTCTTCATAAATAGTGGATGTGAGTGAAATCACTGCATGAAATCCCCTGATATACATTAACAGACAAGAAAAAAATGAAAAAGTGCTTTATGAAAAATAAAATAATAAAATAAGACAAACAAACAACAAATAACAATTCATATAAGACAAAATAAAACTAAAATCAACAAGAAAATTAACAAACAAACAATATATAAATAAATAAATAAACGAACTCTGCTAATTTGGAAAACAAAATAAAACTAAACAAAATTTTGCGACCCTACAAAAGACTAAACTAAAACAAACAAAAAAAACAACAACAAAACAAAAAAATAAAATAAAAAATAAATAAATTAAACTGAAAAAATCCATGACCATACATAGGACAAGCATTTTCATTAACAAAACCGCAAACAATACAAACATCTATGTATATAATCCTGTAGATTTACAAATGTTTATAATTACAAAACAGTTGAAAAACAACATTAGGGGTGTTTTTCTTTTTGTCTTTGACCTGCTGATCGTGAATGGCAGTGTTTGCCTGACCTAAGCACCTGCTTCATTGTGTCTTGTTGGTTTGCTTTTATTTGTTTTCAGACAGCGTTGCGTGAGAGAGCGAGAGCTGAAAACAGGAGTGTCACAACATGTGACTGTGAGCTTCCAGAAGAAAAGCTCGGCGCATGACACATTCCTGCGGATGTCATGTATGAGTGACACACCTGAGCCAGTGTGTGCTTCACAGCCGGCATTAGCTGTGTTTATGTAACTAGCAGGTGGCAATAACGCATAATGTTCCTAGTAGCTTTTTAGGACAAGACTTGCTTAGATGAGCAGAGCAGAGATTACCATAAAACAAAGAGATTAGATTGGCCTAAAAATAGCAGGAATATTATACACTATGACTGATAAGGTTTATCAGTAACCCTTTAAGTTACACTTCAGATCATTTCATGTCAAGGCTATTTATTAGGATGCTGGTTAAGTGTGTTCAAATGGTATTTCATAAGCATCTGTAGTGCTCAGGTTCTGTATCTATACAACCCATATGGGGATTGGATAACATAAATAAATAAAATAATAATAATAATATTTATTTATTTTCTTTATATACATTGTAAAGGTTTTCGAAGGTCTAAACAAAGTATTTTTTAGTATTATTCAAAAATGAATAGACTGCATATATTTGAAATATATTTAGTCTAGATGATGACAATGCTTGTTTGTTAAATTGTATTTTTAATTTAATTTTAATTTATTTTAATGCTTCTGTATGGGAAACCATTGTAGTTAGCTATAACCCAAAATATAAAATTATTTAAAATATATATAAAAAATTAGAACTAATATAAAATATAAAAATTATACTAATAATTATTACTAATACAAATAATATAAAATGATAAAATAACTCAAATAAAATTACTGCTAAATTTATAACTTAGATATCAGATATTCAGATTATTGCTATTCAAATGAAATCTGTTAACACAAGACATGATCGCACTGGCGTTTCATGTTGACGGGTTTAGTGTAGTGGAGCGGTCATGGGGCACATTTAAGGCGTTTAGAGTCTGATCTGTGCAGTGCTGACAGTGTAACTCAGCAGCTGTTACATAACTGTATGCTGAACATCTCTCCTCTGTCTGAGAGCAGACCACGAGCACCACAACATATTACAAATACTTCTATAGCCTGTGACAAACCAATCAGCTGACAAAGTATTAGCCAGACAACTGCAGGAAGAAGGAAACTAAAATATTTTAAAATGACGTTTGTTTTTAGTGCTTTGAAGTACTCTAAAAATGCAGGTTTGTTTGGGTCAAAACAATCCAGTGTACAGGGAAATATATTTATGTAGATAAAAAGGCGAATGAAAACATTTTCTTTATTACTGCACTGTAAAAATGTTAGAAATGTCGAGAAAAAAGAGAATTGTTAACTGCTTACGTTGTCCTAGAATGTACAGTAAAAATTCATGTTTGATGAAAAAATTAAAATAAAAACATTAAGGAGAAAAAATATATAGGCCTATTTTATATATTGTATTTATATGATACATTTTTATAAAATAGTGTTTTGTTTGTTTTTATCAGTTGTGTAGATCCAGTTATGTTGTTTTTTTGTTTTTTTTATTATTATATTAATATGGTACGTGTTACAAGGCATACCTTTATGGAAATATAGGAAATTGTAGTGGAAAAAATATATAGTGGAAAATTTTAGTTTCTTTTACAATGTACAACGGAGTGTTTTATATTATAAAACGGATAGTTCCGGTTCGAAGCTGTTGTAAATTACTCTATATATATATACATCATAACAACACCCCTTAGCTCTTTTAAATTCACTGTAAACCAGTTGTTGCTTTATTGTATATATATATATATGCTTTATGGAAAAGTACTGTAGAAAAATATTTTATTTTTGTTATCAGTTAAAACTGCCGTCTGATTATGTTTAGTTTTTGTGTCATGTAATGTTTAATATTTTTTACACAAGTTCTGATCCTCTTATTGGCTATGCACATTTGCATATTACATAAACATTATTTTATGCTAAATATAGTGTTATTATATATCCTATGTATAATATATGATGTAGCCTAATATAATGCAATTTCAAAATTGCCTAACAATCTTCTTTTTTTACATTAACATTTAATTGGCTTTTTTTATTCTTTTTAAATGTATTCTTTTTATATTTTGAAAGTTTGGTAAATGTAAGTTAAATGTGTAAATGAAGTTAAATCTTCAGTAATGAAGGCCGTCAATGATCGTGCGTCTGTGGATGAGAACAGCGGCTTATGGAGAGTTCTGGAGGGAGAACGGGGTGTAGTGAGCAGTGAGCGCTCCTGACCTAGATCTCTGACAGGGAACAGATGCCGCTGCTGCCATCAGCAGAACGCAGCGCTCGGCGGATCACCGCGGATTACCGGCCATCACCGCCGCGACGAGCCAGACGCACCGCACCGCGCCGCCTCCGACACGAGCGGAAGAAAGCAGAAAATCAATAAAGACGTGGCATATTTACACAAAACTCATCCTAAGATTACCTGAATATTTTTAAGATAGATAGATAGATAGATAGATAGATAGATAGATAGATAGATAGATAGATAGATAGATAGATAGATAGATAGATAGATAGTAATAAAAATGCCAAAATTATTTAAATAAATACCTATACCGATAAATAAATACAAAATCTGTATATAGGCTGATGGGCTGATGGATGGATGGATGGATTGGCGGATGGACGGACGGATGGACGGACGGATGGAATAATAAAAATGCCAAAATTATTTAAAAAAAATACCAATAATTGGCATTCCCAAATCTAAACCATGTATTATTATTAAACGCGATATGAAACACTTTAAGGAACAAGGTTTTTTACATGATTTATATCATTTTGATTGGGGAAAAATGTATCTTATTCCAGAAGTTGAAAGTGCATGGAATTATTTTTATGAAAGTTTTACCTATTTTATAAATAAGCATGCTCCTTTTAGAAAATTTAGAGTTAAAGGTAGACATAATGTATGGTTAACCCCCAAATTGTCAAATCTACTTCGAGATCGTAACTTGGCTTGGTCTAAAGCCAGAAGTACTAATCTAAATGAAGACTGGTTGATTTTCAGACAATTGCGTAATATGTCCACTGCTGCAGTTAGAAAGACTAAGGTTGACTACTTTCTTTTAGAAATTTCAAATACTATAAATAATTCGAAAAAAATTTGGAAAAATATTAAAAGTCTCATTGGAAGTCATTCAAATTCAGATTTTCCATCATGTATTATTAAGGATTCATGTAAAATTGTGGATAAAGCTAAGATAATAGATTGTTTAAATGAACATTTTGTGGCCATTGGTTCACTTCATGAGTCTCAAAATTTGACCCATGACAACTCTTTAACTGTTTACTCTAGTGGAAATCATTTTAAGGTAGATCAATTATTTGATTTTAATCCAGTAACAGCTTCAGAGGTTAATAAGGCACTTAAATCTTTAGATAGTAGGAAACAGGCTGGTCCAGATAAGTTGGATCCACATTTCTTAAAGTTGGCAGCTGATATTATTGCGCCACCACTAACCTATCTTTTTAATCTTTCTTTATCTACAAATGAAATTCCTTGTATCTGGAAAAATGCTTATGTTCGGCCATTATTTAAAGGGGGTGATCCAACTGTATTGAATAATTATAGGCCTATTTCGAAATTGTCTGTTTTATCAAAGGTTTTGGAATCTTCTATCTTCTAAAAATGTCTTATCAGAGTTCCAATCCGGTTTTAGGAAAAAACACAGTACATCCACAGCAATTATAAAAGTATTAAATGATTTAATGGTTTCATTGGATAATAAAAACCATAGTGCTGCTCTTTTTATTGATTTATCTAAGGCTTTTGATCTCGTAGATCATGAAATTTTGAAACAGAGGCTACTTAGCGTAGGTTTATCAGTAAATACTGTTGGATGGTTTGTTAATTACTTATCGGATAGATCTCAATGTATAAATATAGAGGGACTCACTTCTAGTACTCGGAATATAAAGATTGGCGTACCACAGGGATCGGTTCTCGGGCCATTATTATTTATTTTATATATTAATAATATTGGGAATAACCTTGTACATTCAAGTTTTCACCTATACGCTGATGATATGGTGATTTACTCTTCTGCACCAACATTGGACCAGGCTGTGAATCATCTTCAATCTGATTTTGATGCAGTTCAGCATACACTGAGCAAATTAAAACTTGTTCTAAATGCAGAGAAATCTAAATTTATGATGTTTACAAAAAGAAAGTCTGCACATTCAAACTTATGCTCAATTACTACTCTTCAGGGTTTGGAAATCGAAGTAGTATCTAAGTATAAATACCTGGGGTTTTTAATTGATGATTCTCTTTCTTTTGGGCCTCATATTCAGAATCTTGTGATGAAATTAAAGTCGAAACTGGGCCTCTTTTTTAGAGTCAAGTATTGTCTTTCTCTTGCAGCAAGGAAGAGATTGGTAGCAGCTACATTTTTGTCAGTGTTGGATTACTGTGATATCATATATATGCAAGCACCTAAGCATTGTTTACAGGCATTGGATTCAGTTTATCACGGAGCATTAAGGTTCATCACAAATTCAAAAGCCCTTACTCATCATTGTTCTTTGTACTCTTGGGTTGGATGGCCGGGATTGTCATCCCGTAGACTTAAGCATTGGTATTTATTTATATATAAAGTCATTTTAGGTTTACTTCCCTCATATTTACAGCAGAATATCTTTCAAAAAGATGTAAAGAATTATGGGCTTCGCTCACAGGACTATTATCTTTTAAGTATACCTAAAGTTCGTACGAATATGGGTAAACGGGCATTCAGTTATGCCGCTCCATTTGATTGGAATCAATTACAAGCTAAGTTATGCTTAAAAGAGTTGGTATCACTAAATGATTTTAGATGTATTTTAAAGGATCTAGTTGTAGAGTCACCTGATTGTAAATGTTTTGAGTGAATTGTGTATGTTTTTGTGTATGTTAACTAATGTATTTTGTTTTATGTGTAACTAAATGTGCTCCCTATCTTGGCCAGGACCCTCTTGTAAATGAGATTTTACATCTCAAGAGTTTTTAAATTTCCTGGTTAAATAAAGGTTAAAAAAAATAAATAAATAATTTTTTTTATAAAAAAGCAGTATATAGGCTAATAGATAGATAGATAGATAGATAGATAGATAGATAGATAGATAGATAGATAGATAGATAGATAGATAGATAGATAGATAGATAGATAGATAGATAGATAGATCTATCTTTGCACATTTGAACAGCATTTGATACATTACCATATATACCATGGTCCTTTGATATACCATGATACTGATTGATTATCATATTCATGTACCATGGTAATTCCGTGACACTCATAGAAATTTATGACACATACTGTAAATCCCAAAAAGTTATTATTATAAATATAGCATCATAATAACTAGGCTATACAAATAAAAAAATACAGATAGGCTATAAACAAACAATATATTTTAATATTGTGTAAAATGGGAAAATAATTATTATTGTAAAATACTGTAGAAAATATATGACAGTTGACAACTGTTGTTTGTTATTACTATTAACAATATAATAAATAAACAATACATGTATTTAGGGTTTTGTGTTTTTGTATTATGCGGATGGGATGGGGAATATAGAGCAGAGTGAGAGGCACCTGTGAAGCACAAGGAGTCCGCGTGTTTTCTGCAGCTGATCTGAATGTCCTTGAAGCTGTATTGACAGAAGTTCACATCTCCGTGCATCACATAAGGCGCTTTGCCTATAATCTCTCTGAATGTCAGCTCTTGTCAAAGAGTGCAGCTAACTTTTACAGCGTGCAACAACATGTGCCTGATGAAACAACACAGCGACTGCATCAGAGACATTAATGTGCAGATTTACCTGGATCATTAATGTCTGATTAGGATTTCACGGCAGTATAGTGTTTATTGCAGTACATTCACAGTGCTTGAGCCCGACATTCAATACAGCATTTCATTTCGTTATTTTACTTTTCACATTTCTGGTTAATATGAGAACCTCACAAAACAAGGTCACATTTCACCAAAACAAAACAAATCTCTATTTAATAATGAAATTAAAGTCACCTTTATTTTTCATTCATTCATGCTAATTTCCCCCAAAATAATTATAATCAATCAATCAATCACAGCAATTAAGCTCATTTCCCCCAAAATTCTCATTACCTTCTTTCATTTATGTCAATTAAGCTAATTTCCCCCAAATTATTTATTTATTTACTTTCATGGCAAATAAGCTAATGTCCCACAAAATATTTATTTATTTATGTATCATGCCAATAAAGCTAATTTCCCCGCAAATTAATTTGTATTTATTTCTTTACCATGGCAATTAAGCTAATTTCCCCCAAATTATTTATTTTTATTTATTTAATTAATTATTTTATAATTTTTATGGCAATTAAGCAAATTTTCCACCAAAATTCTCATTACCTTATTCATTCATTCATTTATGGCAATTAAGCTAATTTTCCCCAAATTATTTATTTATTTACTTTCATGGCAAATAAGTTAATTTACCACAAAATATTTATTTATTTATTTATCATGGAAATTAAGCTAATTTCCCCCAAATTCTTTTTATTTATTTAATTAATTATTTTATTATTTTTATGGAAATTAAGCTCATTTCCCCCAAAATTCTCATAACCTTATTCATTCATTCATTTATGGCAAATAAGCTAATTTCCCACAAAATATTTATTTATTTATCATGGCAATTAAGCTAATTTCCCCCAAAATTCATTTTTATTTATTTATTATCACGGCAATTATGTTCATTTCCCCCCAAATTTTTTTTTTTTTATCATGGCAATTATGCTAATTTCCCCCCAAAATCATTTTTATTTATTTAGTGAAGTGACATATGGCCAAGTATAGTGACCCATACTCGGAATTCGTGCTCTGCATTTAACCCATCCAACGTGCACACACACAGCAGTGAACACACACACCCGGAGCAGTGGGCAGCCATTAATGCTGCAGCGCCCGGGGAGCAGTTTGCTCAAGGGCACCTCAGTCGTGGTATTGAGGATGGAGAGAGTGCTGGACATTCTCCCACCTACAATCCCTGCCGACCCGAGACTCGAACCCGCAACCTTTGGATTACGAGTCCGACTCTCTAACCATTAGGCCACGACTTCCCCTTACTTATTTAATTATTTTTGTGGCAATTAAGATACTAGAAAATGTGGTATCCTCACAATTATATTCCTTCTTAGAGAAAATGGTATCTGTGAGGAATTCCAGTCAGGATTTAGACTGTATCATAGTACTGAGGCTGCTCTCAGAGTTACAAATCACCTGCTTGTATCATCTGATCGTGGTTGTATCTCTTTATTAGTTCTATTGGATCTTAGCGCTACGTTCTACACTATCGACCACAACATTCTTTTAAATAGACAAGAACACTTTATTGGCATTAGTGTATGTGCCTTAGCATGGTTCAAATCATACTTATTTGACCGCCATCAGTTTGTAGCAGTGAATGAAGAGGTATCATATCGATCACAAGTGCAGTACGAAGTACCTCAAGGCTCAGTACTAGGGCCGTTACTTTTCATGCTTTACATGTTACCCTTGTGAGATATTATCAGGAGACATGGTGTTAGCTTTCACTGTTATGCTGATGATACTCAACTCTATATTTCTTCACAGCCCAGTGAAACACACTAAATTGAGAAACTAACGGAATGCATCCAAAATGCAGCAGTTAGAGTCCTTACTAGAACCAGGAAGTACGACCATATTAGCCCGGTTCTGTCAACACTGCACTGGCTCCCTATCAAACATCGTATAGATTTTAAAATCTTGTTAATTACATATAAAGCCCTGAATGGCTTAGCTCCTCAGTACTTGAGCGAGCTCTTATCACATTATAGTCGTCCACATCCGCTGCGTTCTCAAAACCATTTGATAATACCTAGAATATCAAAACCAACTGCGGGCGGCAGATCCTTTTCCTATTTCACAAGTTCACACTTACATATAATAAATAGAATAAAATGTATATGTATTTGGTGTGGTGTCCGAGGGGTGGGCTCCGAGCTCAGAACTTTGGCCCGAACCCTGAGTACCCCCCTATAGGTTAGGACAGGAATAGTTGTAAGTGCAGAGAAGGGGTGGCGGAGGGATGCTGGAAAACTGTCAAGGAACAGAGGTAAATCTGCTGTGTATATATACAGACCTCTTATCTTGTTAACTGGGTTGATTATTGATTGTGCTCCTCTTGTGTTAATTAGGTTAATCATCTGAACGTGCTCCTCCCGAACTTTGTTAATAAAACATAATTTAGCACCCAAACTCTGGAACAATCTACCTAACGCTGTTCGGGAGGCAGACACACTCTGTCAGTTTAAATCTAGATTAAAGACACATTTCTTTAACCTGCTTTACACATAACACTACTACACGTCTATTATTCAAATCCGTTAAAGGATTGTTAGGCTGCATTAATTAGATCCACCGGAACCGGGAACACTCCTCATAACACACAATGTACTCGTTACATTGTACAATGGCATCTACGCTAATATTTGTCTGTTTCTTTCTTATTCTGTTTCTCAGTCCATGTCCGGATCAGATGGTGGATCGGCACCGGGAGATGATGTCTGCGGCCCTGATCATCGGCGGAGGCCGGGACACCTGGATGAGCCCCGGGGACATATCCCCAGTGAAGACCTTGACTAAAAATACAATAAAACTAAAAATAAAACAAAATAACTAAAAATATAATAAAATACCTAACTACATAATACTATTATTGTTAGAAATTGCAACAATATAAAAATAGAAATATAATACATATACATTTTAATTAAAACAATAAGTAAACAATAAATAAACAATAATTTGGCCCCCCGACTGAGCCTGGTTTCTCCCAAGGTTTTTTTTTTTCTCCATTCTGTCACAGCTTTGGTTCCTTGCCGCTGTCGCCTCATGCTTGCTCAGTTGGGGACACTTAATTTCTAGCGATTATCATCAATTTGATTTCACAGATACTATTTAAACTAAACTGAGCTAGACAATGACATCTCTGAATTCAATAATAAAACGCCTTTAATCTTATCGTTATACATTACTGACACTCTATCCTACAATTTGATACTGTTAAGTGCTTTGACAATCTGTATTGTTAAAAGTGCTATATAAATAGAGATGACTTGACTAAGAAGAAATATGTATTTGTTTTACTGTATTACAATTTTTACATTACTGTAAAACCTTGAAGGCAGAATAAATTAAATTAAACAAACTTATAATATTTATAATTTCAGTATTATATATTTAAATGATATGGATAATTATATATAGCAAAGCGATTTTAGAATTTTTTAGCATTACAGTAATGAAAATTATTTAAATTCTATTAAAGTAATAAAACTGCACAAAAAGAAAGTGCAGCAGCTTTCTGAAGTTGTTGCCTCGACAAACTACACACAGATCACTGAGCAAAGCAAATTAGACAGATACGGGATTATCACTCGACGATACGGATACGAGTGTCAAAGAAAAACTCTGCAAACAGACCCTACAACTCCTGTATACCAGCTTATGGACACACTTTTATACCTGTATATAACCCAGAACAGCCATTTGCTCTATTTGAGTTTATAAGAAAAATATCATTCTGCATGATTTATGTACTTACACAGGAGTTTTAGTACAGTTAGAGAGTGAAGCAATGCAGCTGTCCTTCTAACAGTACGGCTTATGGCATACAGTGGCCAATAATAGGCTCTAATCATTGAAATAAATAACTAATAAGCTCTAAAATCTAATTAGGGCCATTTACCATATTCAGAAGAGACCCTAATGCCTAGCATGGTGGAAGGAAGCCAGCGATTTATAAATCTGTGACTCATCTAGATTAATCTTTGTGTTTGGGATTAAACACATCGATGGACATATGCTGCGCGCGCTCATGTTTAACTGTTATGAAAACTGACACAAAACAACGCCTTGTTTTAGCACTAATTAACTAATAAGATTATTAACTAGATTTCCGAATATTCTTTATCCGACAGAGAAACTGCAGGTCGCTTGCCAAGTGAGGACGATTTGGCGGGAAATCTCTTCGCCTGTGAGCAATGCATGTCAGCAGATGGACTTTGGACGTAATATGCAATTTTGTAGGATGATATTTTATCATTTCAATATGTGCAAGATATGCTTGTGAGCAGTAAACACAGTAGTTTATGCGTGAACCTCACAAAAACATGTCTAGGTCAAATAAAACAAAACACAAAAATAAATAATAATAATAATAAAATAAATGAATAAATAATGTATTACATATTTTATATTATTACATATTTATTTATTATTTGTTTGTAATTACAGGAATAAGTTTATTTTAATAAAAAAAAAAATATATATATATATATATATATATATATATATATATATATAACCTTAAATTCGCAATCAAAAAAAAAAAAAAAAAAGTTTCAGGAGATTAGTTGATATTGACAATGTTCACACTAACTGAAATAAAGCTGCAATACATAAAATATTATATATTATTATACAAAAAAAATACGGAAGAAATATTTGATGAAAAACTTTAGAAATGTTAATAAAAATAGAAAATAAAAATTTGAAATGTTTAGGTAACAAACTAAACATAAAAAGTTGCAGTACTAAAATTACTAAAACAGAAGAAAATATAAATTACAGCTAAATAACAAATGCTGTAGGATAATATTTTATCATCATTTTAATATGCGCAAAATATGCTTAATGAGACGTTTTTACCATATAAACAGTGTCTGGTGTGAGAATATCACAAAAACAAGTTTAGGTCAAACTAAACAAAGAACAAAAAACAAGGAACAAAGAAAAACAAACAAAAAAAGAACAAAACAAAAAGTAAACATTAAATTTCAGGAGAAACCCCCCTGCTCTCTTTGTTAAAAAAGGCCCAGCAGAGGCTGTACTTCCTTCGCCAGCTGAGGAAGTTCAACCTGCCACAGGAGCTGCTAAAACAGTTCTACTCTGCCATCATTGAATCCGTCCTCTGCACCTCAATAACTGTCTGGTTCAGCTCAGCTACCAAATCTGACCTCAGAAGACTACGGAGGGTAGTCTGGACTGCTGAGCGAATCATTGGTACAACCCTCCCCACTCTCCAAGAGCTGTACTTATCCAGAGTGAGCAAAAGGGCTGGCAAAATCACTCTGGACCCCTCACACCCAGCACACTCCCTCTTTGAACTGTTACCGTCTGACGCTACAGAGCTCTGAGCACCAGAACGACCAGACACAGGAACAGTTTCTTCCCTCAGGCAATCCATCTCATTAACATTTGACAATAAAACACGGAACACACAACTCTATTATTTATTCACCACACTTTATCAAATTTTTTCATTTCAAATTTGCACATATCAGACCTGTACACACATAATTGTCTGTATTATATATTTTGTTTTTGCTGTTTTTGTACATTGCCTATTTGGATATTTGTATTATTCTTTATTATCTGTGTCCTGTTGCTGTCTTTCTTTTGCACTGTGGAGCTTCTGTCACTACAACAAATTCCTAGTATGTGTAAACATACCTGGCCAATTTTGGCCAATTCTGATTTTGATTCTAAATAAAAAAACAACTACATTTTAGAAAGAAACAAACTATTTTTAGGACAATTGATAAATACATTTTAAAAATATTTATTTACTATTTTTGTCTGTCTTTAAAGCGTTCCTGGTGACTCCAGGTTATCATAGTCCTGCATGCGTAATGAAGTAAAGGTCATGTAGGGGTCAGTCTGGTGGTGTGGATTCAGGGGTACAGAGAAGGGCAGGTGGGAACGGGGCGCAGTGCTGCCTTCTGGGATTAGCCAATCCCTGCCATCTGCTAGCAGCAGCATAATCCCGTCAATGAGAAAATCAATTGTCTAAGTAAATATCAAAGGCATGTAAGCTCATTTTGGCAAGTAACTTAAACATTAGGAGGACTTAAGTTAAAAGACCATGTTAGTGCTGAGCAAGGGATCGAGAGGCTTATTTATTATATGCAACTTGCTGCTGAATCATCAAAAAAGGATCAAGCAGCTACTGAGAAAACAAAAAATTAACCCACAGTTATAACTGCTGCTGAAATAAAATAAATATGTTGCTACATCTGTAGATGTTGTCTTAATACAAAATATAAATAGCAAATATACAAGATTATCTGATTTAATTTTACATCTTAAAATAACATGTTTATTTAAAATATTTTTTAGATTTTATTTTAATTTCATTTTAATTTACTAAAATTCTTTAATATTTTAATATCATCATAAAAATATGAAATGATTTTTTAAAAATCATATATATATATATATATATATATATATATATAGAGAGAGAGAGAGAGAGAGAGACATTTGATTTATTGTCAATATAAAATGTGTTTATATATGCGTGTATTGTGTATTTATTATATATACTGTATATAAAGACACACATACAGTATGTATTTTGAAAATATTTAAATGTATTTACATGCATATATTTATATTAATTTAATTTATATTATATATAAATGTTTAATATATAAACATATATTTTCCTTAAATATATACATGCATGTGTGTATTTATATATACACATTATAAATGTACACAGTACACACACATATATTATGTAAACAAAAACTCTGGATACAATTAATTGCGATTAATCCTTGTCCAGCACTTATTTAGTCATGTGTGAGAATAAGTTTATTTAAAATTATTTTTAAAGACCCAAAAATTCAATATAATATAATAAAAAAAACTGCTTGTGTTCTTGTTAACTAAAACGAAAAAAAACGAAAAATTACAAAAAAACTACTCAAATTATTCAAATTAAAAAATAAATTAAATAGATAGAAATACTAAAAATAAAAAAAATTACAAAAGCCAATAACAATATTACTAAAACTTAACTAAAGTGAAAAATATAAACAAAATATAATCAAATATTTTAAATGCTCTATATATATATAATACCAAAAAACCATTGATTGATTTACTCCAACAGCAGTAGTGTGTAGATTTGGACGTTCACGCCTCTCAGTGTCCTACTTTATCTAGTGTATAAACCCCATCAGAGTTAATAGGATCTTCTGCCGTGTGGCTGTGACACGGGATTGCTGTCGTAGTGGCAGGCGATTTCATTAAATGTGTAGGTACTTTACATCAGCCGTTTACCTCATGCTCTCCAAATGTGGGGCATCAGGAGCAAACCTAACCTTTGTTATTGAATTGATGAATCAGCTGACTGAGATGTGCACTTTACATCTGGCACTACGATAATAGCTTGATGTTTTTATATACAGTAATCTGTTATTCATACATTTTTAAGTGTTACTTTTTAGTGCCATTGTATTTTGGGGGTAAAAATATTATTATTATTATTATATTAACAATAATATTTAAATACTGTATGTTATTATTATTAAAAAAACTTGCAATTTAACACACAACTAAATCATAGATCTTTATTAATAAATTTTCACATTTTCTTTTGCAAATGTCAGTTTACATGATCAATAAAAAAAATTTAGAATAAGAGAGAGAGAGATAGAGATAGAGAGAGAGAGAGAGAGAGAGAGAGAGAGAGAGTATTGTGCAAATTCCAAAGCAATAATCCAGTGCACAAACACATTGCTCTTCAGTTGTAGTGGCTGATCAGTGAACTTACAGGCCATCATACTCATGTTTGCAATGGCCAACAAACAGAGGCTCTGCTCGAATACCCCTCCTGCAGCAACACAAACAGCACATGTAGTTTAAATGTAAAAACAATAAAACTAAATTCTTCTTATATATATATATATATATATATATATACATACATATAGTCTTAAATACAAAATGCAATTTTGATATAATGATTTCATTTATTAACGGTCTAAACCTGCATGGCTCTACGTGAAAAAGTAATTGCGCCTAAATCTAATAACTGGTTGTGCCACCCTTTGCAGCAACAACTGCAATCAAGTGTAACTGGCAATGAGTCTTTTACATCGCTGTGGAGGAATTTTGGCCCACTCTTCTTTGCAGAATTGTTTTAATTCAGCCACATTGGAGGGTTTTCCAGCATGAATGGACTGTTTAAGGACAGCTTTTTTCCCTTAATAAATGAAATCATCACTTACAAACTGCATTTTGTATTTACTTGCATTGTCTCTGTGTAATATTAAAATTAGTTGTTTGTGTGACAGCTATGCAAAAATAAAATAAAACAGGAGGCAAAACCCTTTTCACGGCACTGTATACATACATACATACATATATATATATATATATATATATATATATATATATAGTGTAAAAAGATAAAAAGTACAGCAATTATTTAAAAAATTAATTTTTGCCAATATAAATTACTGTTTAATAGGTTCAATACATTTTTTTTGCTATTCAGCAAGGATGTGTTAAATTGAAAAAAGTGAGAGTAAAGACTAATATTGTTAGAAAAGATTTCTATTTTGAATAAATGCTGTTATATCAAAGAATCCTGAAAATGTATCACAGGTTCTAAATAAAATAAATATATAAAATACTAAATATTTCGTTTTGCATGTGAAGTGTGCTTGAAACAGAGCAGATGTTGATCAAGAATAATTACAAACATATTTCCAATACCTTACAAGTTGACAGCGAAAATCCACCAGACGTGGAAAGGCCAGATCAGCGTTCAGAGTGTTTTCTTCATTGCTCCACAACCTCTCCGCTGCAGCACAGGCTCTCGGCCTTCACAACCACACAAATAAACACACAAAATCATAAAGATCTACAACAGTGCAATAATTCATTCTGATCTGGACTGTTCTTCTAGTCATACCACAGACGTGGGGTCAGATTGGTGGCGTCCACATATTCACCCCACATGGCAACCTCTCCACCAATCACCAACTTCTTTTGCTCATCTGTGCCTAAATCATAGAAAACAAACGCACATATTTAAACAAGCACAACAGACATGCACTGAAAACACACTAGCACTGCACTACAAACAACAGCACAGCAAACAACATCAAGAAGTGGTTCATTCTGTGAGAAATTAACCAGTACTTCAAATACTTGAAAGTCTTCATGATTTCTCATTTATCGCCTGTTTGCTTTTAGGGACTGATATTATATAGGGATACACCGAAATGAAAATTCTCGGCCGAAGCCGAACAAAATGAAACACTTGGCGAAGGCTGAATACCGAACACGGGTTTTCGCGTTTTTTCCTTGTGTATTTTGCAATTATTTTCACCATTGCATAAATTAAATAGCCAAAATGTGCTTTTTATCATTTTGTCTTGCTTTTCAAAGAAAAAATAATCAATTACAAAACAACAATTTAAAAATATTTACTTAACACTCAACATTTTTTAACATTCTAGCAGACATTATACCAACAAAGCACAATTTAACTTCAAATTAATAAGTTAGTAAAATAATATTTTATGGCCATTTTTGAGATCCCTTTTTGAATCAGGCATGTACTTTTATTGTACAAATAAATGCAGCCTTGCTGAGCAGTAGAGAATTATTTTTACAGATCACAATTTGAACACTATGTGTGAAAGTTAATAGAGATGTTGTAATTATTATTATTGTCTTACTGTTTTATTTTATTTTACAGAACAACAGTAAAATTACAATACTAACATTTATGAACGTTAATGGAGTTCTTGCTTTTTTCTAAGCTTTCATTTTGGCAGAAACCCACAGGAAGACCTCAGCAGATTTATAAATGATGTTTGTCGCACGTATCGCATTGTCACATGCCCAAAAATTCATCAAAATGTTACTGAGCAACTGACGAGTAACACTGTTTCAGCGAACCCTGGCGCTGTGAGCTCGTCATCACTATCAGAATACGTGCAATTCGTGTGTGTATTACAAAACAACCTTCTGCAGTTTATTTACTAATCGTTTAAGGCCATTTCATGCATCTTTCTCTGACAGTTTTAAATGCCTCCACACTGTCGACATGTTTGCTGCATTAGTGCGCGCCTCTATTTGATGGCATCGCATCATTGTTCAGTATGTTCGCTTATTTGGCCGAACAACTAAATACATTTTTTTGCTATTTT
Source organism: Barbus barbus (assembly GCF_936440315.1). Lineage (NCBI taxonomy): Eukaryota > Metazoa > Chordata > Actinopteri > Cypriniformes > Cyprinidae > Barbus > Barbus barbus. The sequence continues at coordinate 6,910,852 of NC_136728.1, read as the reverse complement.
TGGTCACAAAATTTCAGTTGCCGAACATTCGGTGCATCCCTAATATTTATATTTAAATATTATACAATAAGAGCAAGCGCTGGAGAGCATCTGAGCCCAGCATAACATGCTGCTCCACACACCGGAGAAATTCTGGGGCCGCACTGCGTAGGAGTCACGCCAGTCCTGGCCGTAGCTGATGTGGTTGATGTACCAGGGGGCAGAGAGCAGGACCCTGTGCCCGGCCTGGGTCATCCTGCTCAGTTCAGCCTGGTACTTTGCACCCTTCCAGATCTCCAGAACCGTGTCCTGTGGAATCTGAGACAGCAGCAAACACTGGGTCACACGCTTTATCGGCCTCTAGGGATTTATCAACCACCTCTGCTTTATTCATCTGCATGAATGCAATGTTTTGAGGCTTTTACTGGGTGCATTGTGAAGGGAGGACAAGAAAATAATGGAAGGAAGGAGGAGGAAACGAGATTTAAAAAATGTTGCAAGCTAGATTCCATCTCAAAAATGCCAAAAGGGCACCAGAGCTCAACGGGTTAACCACTAGGCCACAGTTCCGACTTTTAAATAACTAATGTTGAATAATTTTGCTTCATATCTTCTGATAGAGCCTACTTGTGTGACATGTACAGTCTGATGACACTGTGTTTCACCTCACTCTATAAAGAGTCGACTCTTGATCGACACCTTCTGGTTAAAAAGTAGAATGATCGTGACAACAGGATTTCATGCTGCATTCTGAGGCGTTTCATTCATGTGTTACTCTTAAAAAACACCCCCACATTGCATTAGTTACTTCGTTGCAGTGTAATTTTAGAATGGAGATACTATTATAGTTTTCCTTAATATTGTAAATTAGTTCCAAGTTTTTTTATTTTAGTTAAAGTTTAGTATTTTTCGTTGTGTTTTGCAATTATAATTAAATATAAATATATATATATATATATATATATGAAGAGTTTATTTGCATTAACAGATAAAATTTTCAAAAATCATGTTTTTTTATTGTTACCATGTTTTTATTGTTTTATTTTGTTAGTTAGCTGTTTTTTAAAGTAATAACCCAACTGCAGTTTGATTGAGATTAATTGGAAAAATACAATGAAAAAACATGATTTTTGAGAATTGCAAAAAATGTCTCTTCATATGTCTACTTATTTTCAGTTTTAGTTTTAGTTATTTTAGTATGTAAAGATAAACCAAATGAGAAATGTAAGAAACTACCTGAATTAAAATAACTGTTTTTTTATTTATTTATTTATTTTAGTTAACGTTTACTTTAAGTAACTATTTTTATGATTTTAGTTTTAATTGACTATTAATTCCCTGCTTAGCTAATAAAATACCAAAATACAAAGTCTAGTGTTGTTATAAAAATAAAATTATTTTTGGTAATTGAAATAAAGCTGAAATAAATTGAAATATAATAAATACATAACTGAACTAAATAAGTTTAAAGCTACATTTTTACTTTTTTATTAAACAAAAACAAAATGTGATTAATGGCCAGTCCAAACCATGTCTTTACTTCACAAAATACACTCTGAATGATAATAATAATTTATATTTAAGAGCTGCTGGGAAGGATTTTGCAGGACGTTGCATGCATACATCACTGAAATTTAAAATAATAATAATGCTAAATCAAAATATTTTTAAAAAGCTAATAAAAATGTCAAAATATAAAATTAAAATCAATTTAAAATTAACTAAAATTAAATTATTTATGTGAAATTTAAATACAAACTGTAAATGACCTCCAAACATAAATAAATATTTGAATAGTATATAAATAATACTAAAATAACTCAGCACTGCACACGTTCACACTGGACGGAATGAACATTTGAGAGAAATCAGCACTGCAATGACACACAGCACTGCAGTCTCTAGTATTTGTTAGTATTTTGCACTTATGCTCTGACCCCAGAAGGCTAAGGGCCGCACGTTGTAATAACGGGCCCAGCTGTGAGTGGGTATCGGCAGGTCGAGGTAGAAAGGGGCCGCCAGGATGACCTTTAACCCTGCCTTAGTCACCTGGCGCATCTTGCACAGGTAACAGCCCTGCTTCCAAACCTCCACCACGTACTTAGATCTGGGCTAGAAGAGAAGCGTCTCATTCCTGTTACAATCACACACGTCTCTTTTTGACATTTGAATGCAACCAATGTGACTGTAAAGCAGACTCAGACTGCTTTTACTCACTCGCTCATGGTAGTCAAACACGTCCTGCCAAACAATGGAGGTTTTGTTGAGAGCGGCAGTCATGTTCATTATACTGAAGAACATAAAGAGAGAGAGACATAGTGAAAAACCATAAACATTGTGTTTGTGAATGTGCCAATTCTTATGTTTATGCAGAAAAATGGTAAACATTTTTTTTCCATTATCACCACCACTGGTGGTGGACGATTGGTTTTATATTTTTTATTTTATTAAATATAAATAAAATAAAAATTAAGGATCATGAAGGAAAAGCAGTCAACAAGTTATGCTAAAATGTGAACCACTGTTCAAAGAAACTTACAGAATTTAATTCATTTTTAGATGTTAAATTAAATAACGATGTCAGATGATGTCAGAAATTAAATAAATTAAATTTAAGAAAATTAATTATATTTTAAAGAAATTCAGCAAGGATGCATCAAAAGTGACAGTAAAGTAATTTAAACTGTTACATTTTTTTTTTATAAATGCTTTATTTTTCAAAGAATCCTGAAAATAAATATGTTACAGTTTCTTGAGCAGCAAATCTGCATGTTAGAATGACTTCTGAACGTGACACTGGAGTAATAATGTTGAAAATTCAGCTGACATCACCGAAATAAATTACATTTTAACATATATCATATAACAGAAAACTGTTATTTTAAATTGTAATAATATTTCACAATATCACAAAATATTTTTAATCAAATAAATGCAGCCTTTGTGAGTGTAACAGAATTTTTTCAAAAGGTAAAACATTTTTACAGACCCTAAACTTTTTTGTACACATGAAGTTAGCTTTGCTTTTATTCCACTCACCTCTCCATATAGAATGATTCCAGTTTAGTAAAATCCTTCCCAAAACCCATCTTTTCCATAAACTTCCGCACATTGGGATTCGACTGCCTGTTAGAGAGAATAACAAAGCTAAAGTCTTACAAATAAAAACACCACCGCTCTTGCTAATGCAGTCAAGCTCAAATGAGCCACTCAAAACAATATCAAGTGTCAAAAATGCTTACCAGCAGGAAAAACTGACCTCATCCCCTCCTAAATGAACATAAGAGTCAGGAAAGACAAACTTCACCTCTTTCAACAGGCTTTCCATGAACTTATAAGTAGTGTCTACTGTTGGATCGACGGGTCCGAATGAGCCAGACGGCACACTGCCCTTGTAACAGGGAGTCAAGAGGCCTGGCTGTCCTGAGAACAAGAAACAAACGTCATTAGTCTTTAACATTATTATTTATAATCTCTGCTTTCATGGTTTTCCAGGCATGTGTGTGTGCTGGTATTCACTATGTTAGTACAAGTATAGTAATACCAGTAAATTTTGACCTTATGGGGACATTTTTAGGTTCCCATGAGGAAACAAGCTTATGAATTACACAAAATTAAGTTTTTTGGAAAATCTAAAAATGCAGAAGGTTTCCTGTGAGGGGTAGGGTTAGGGTAAGGGGATAGAAAATATAGTTTTTACAGTATAAATACCATTACATCTATAGAATGAACCTATAATGATAGGAATACCAGTGTGTGTGTGTGTGTGTGTGTGTGTGTGTGTGTGTGTGTGTACCTTTCCCCCATGACTGAGTGTGTCCAGGAGAGTCAAACTCAGGAACGACTCTAATGCCTCTCATTCTCGCATGTTCGATCACTCTCATCACGTCTGACTGTGTGTAGATGTGAGTGAACGGATGAAAAGCCCCCTAGAAGAAAAATATATAACAGTGACATTGTTGCTAAAACTATTAAAAAGGGGTTTCATTACATGAAATAAAGATAAAATAAAATATACAAATTATTAGATGAAAAACTTCAATAAAAATGAGAAATGTTGCCTTGGCAGTTAACTGAAATAAACTAAAAGTTGAAGAACTAGAATTACTAAACCTAAAACAAATAAAAATTAAAAGCTAAACAGAAATATTTAAAATAATAATAATAATAATATAAATGACAAAAGCACATAAAAATACTAAAATTATAACTGAAAATATAAAAAAATTACTTATTTAAAACATTTAAAAAATACTATTTCAGTATATAAATAAACAAATATTACAATAACACTAGCTGCCTTGAGAGTGTACTGTGTATGTTATATATACAGCACATTTAATATAAACAACAAATGCATAATGTTAGTAATTCAGAAGAATAGAAGCAAAAATGCTGTATTAAAAATAAGGAGTGAGATTGAAATGTGTTAGAAATGTTGCAGTTTTTGAGGTGATTTTACAGCATCTCTACCTTATTACTGAGGTCAGGAAAGGTGCGGCTCTGATATGGGAAGGAAGGATCATCCACAATGTGCCAGTGAAAGACGTTAAATTTACTGTAGGCCATAGCATCCTATGAAAAAACATTTTTTTTATTTTATTTCAAAGCTCTGCTTAAAGTTTTGGGGTTTTGGGATTTTTTTTTTTATGAAATTACTTTTATTCAGCAATGATGCATTAAAGTGATCAAAAGTGACAGTAAAGATATTTATAATATTACAAAAAAAAATTATATTCCAAATGCTGTTCTTTTCTATTATATCAAACAATCCTACAAAAAAAGCATCATGGTTTCTCGAAAAATATTCAATAAATTACAAATAAATTTAATATATTCAAATAGAAAACTGTTTGTTTAAATTGTAATAATATTTCACAATATTACTGTTTTTTTAAATGCAGCCTTAGTGAAGACTTCTTTCAAAAACATTTAAAAATCTTACAAACCTTGTTATTATATATAATTTATAATGAACAGTAAATACATACCAGAGTCTTCAAAATAGCATGGAGAGGTAAATAATGCCTTGAAGTGTCCAGTAAAAGTCCTCTGAATGCAAAACGTGGGAAGTCTACAATCTCTGTCTTGTTGATAAAATACTGCATGGAAAGAGTGAGTTAATTAACATACAGTATATGAACATATCGCTGCACTATAGCAATTTATCACAAGCACATGACAAAATACTGTCACACAGTACTTACAGTGCCATAATCATCCTGGTACACAAGCTGACTTAAGGACTCCAGACCTGATTTTCAGGTTTGATGGGTTGAAAAAGACACAACTATTAGGGTTAGTGCTTTTACTTCAAGCAAAAGAATAAAAGAGACATAAGCATGAAGTCATACCTCTCAAAGCGCCCCACACAGACACCGATCTCAGCACAGCCTGGTCCTCTGACACACTCAGCGTATCTGCAACAACAAAACATGAGTACAACGTAATTCGAATGTCTTAGCATATCAGATATCGAAATACATCCAAAAATGACACATATAACATTCATTCATTTTACATGACTGGACTCCTAAGCCACTGTAGAAGAGGAATGCCTCCCCCTGCTGGAAGTGGACAGTGTAATAACACCTTATAATTTAATATATATGATGATAATATGACCGGAACAATTAAAAGGCTAAAGGTCAGCAGGGTCCTAAGATCACATGATCAGGAGATACTCACAACTCTCAT
>NC_136728.1:6835176-6900176 GCF_936440315.1 Barbus barbus | reverse complement strand
GAGAGTTCACATTAAAGTGTTAACAGAATTCTGTTCTGTAATCCTTGATCTAGTTCTGAAGAAACTATTGCAATAAGCACCCCCCCCAAATTTTTTTTTTTTTATTAAGATTAATCTACTATTATCAGCAAAAAAACAACAAAATAAAAAAGCAAAACAAAACAGACAACCCAAGACACAAAAACAATAATAAAAAACATTAAATAAAAAAAAACACAGCCTAAAACAAAACACAGCACACAACACACACAAAATGATAACTAAATAAACAAAAACCAACACAAAACAAAAAGTAAACAAGACAAAGCACACAAATTGAAAAACAAGCAAAACACAGCACAAAAACAAATAACAAAAATTTAAAAACTAAACAAAAACAAATAAACAAAAAACTCAAACACATAAAATCACACAAAAATAAATAAATACACCAAACAATGCAAAAAAAAAAAAATCAAATAAAAAGCACAAAAACAAAAAGAAAAACAAAACACCACCTAACAAAAAAAAAAAACTAAAAACAAATCGCAACACAAAACATAAAACAAAATGTTACACATATCAAAACAAGCAAAAAAGCAAATAGCTAAATAAATTTAAAGGAAAGCCATTTTTGTCACGGTGCACACAGCAAGGAGGACACAGGAAACGCGGAAACGAGGATGTAACTCAAAAACAGTCTTTACTGGACATCAGGACAAGACAAGGCAGGGCAGACACTGACAGGAACACTGGGGAGTAACGAGTAGACCAGACGAAATGGCACCACACAGACAGGACTATAAATACACAGGTAAATTAAAGGATTAGCTTCACTTTGCAGCTTCAAAGGGCTTTAAACGATACCAGACGATGAATAAGGGTGTTATCTAGCGAAACGATCGGTCATTTAAAAAATAAATAAAAAAGTTTAAGTTTTATAAGCACAAATGCTCGCCTTGCTCTGTTCTGTGATGCGCGTTCGTGACGTCACGTAATAGGCAATTACGTTGAAAAGGTCACGGTTGACGTAAAATCCAAAATTTTCTTTTAGGCTTTTTAATATTAAAACACCCAGGATACGCACACGAAATGGGCATTTTAAACGATAAACTGACACAAAGACATTTGAATATATGTATATGGTCCTCCTTCCGCACATTTGTAAACACTGACTCGGTACTTCCGCCGAAGTCAACCGTGACCTTTTCAACGTAATTGCGTATTACGTGACGTCACGAACGCGCATCACAGAACAGAGCAAGGCGAGCATTTGTGCTTATAAAACTTAAACTTTTTTATTTATTTTTTAAATGACCGATCGTTTCGCTAGATAAGACCCTTATTCATCGTCTGGTATCGATTAAAGCCCTTTGAAGCTGCACTGAAACTGTCATTTGGACCTTGAACCGTTTGGGTCCCAATGAAGTCCATTATATGGAGAAATGTTTTCATCAAAAACCTTAATTTCTTTTCGACTGAAGAAAGAAAGACATGGACATCTTGGATGACATGGGGGTGAGTAAATTATCAGCAAAAGTTTTTTTAAAGTGAACTAATCCTTTAACAAACACAGCTGGACCAGAATAAATTACTAATGACATGACAAGGACAGGAAACAAACCAAATATGGGCACAAGAGGCAGGAACACATGACACACACGACAGTTCCCTGACAATTTTAAGGTAAATGATGTTTAAATTATTTTTCAAAGCTGTACAAGAAACAACTATTATTGTATGTTTTACAAGGAAATACTATTTAATGTTTAAACTTCAAAATTTAACATTTAATTAAATTTGTTACTTGCCAGTTCTTGGTAATGGTTCATAAAATTTACTAGCAGTTTCTGAGTGAAAATAGTTTCCACACCATCCCCCCCCCCATGTGTACAAGTACATCTTTACCATAGGCTGTGTTACTTCTTTAATAGCAGCAGATGGTCAATTTGTTAAACCATAACTAAGTAGTTCATGATTTTTAAACAGTGTCTTCATGCTTTGTGCATGTGACAGTAGTTTATATTAACGTAATGGATTTACAGCGCGTTTTGCAGGGCATTCTGGGCTATTCATATCTGAAGAAAGAACAAGAGGTGTCAGACACCACGTTTAAGGTGGATTAAGGTGGTAGTAAAATTGAAAATGCTTTCTCATAGGGAAGGGCAAGTGATTCTGTTCTCCACTGAATGAGAATCCACCTGCCCTGGCCTCAGGAAATCTCTATAAAATATGTGACTTTCTTTCTCAAAGTGACTCACGTGTAAGTTCAGGACTTACTATATAGCTACTGTAACCAGTGGATGCCACCCTCCTGATACAGAACACTGGGTTGTTCGTCAAACATGATTAAAATATCAGCAGTGGAAGATTTTAATTAAAATATTTCACTCTGTGTTCCATCTAACGGCAGTAATACAATGATTACACTATTACACATTCAAATAAAATGGATCATTTTGAATGTTGAGTTGACAAAACCATGCCTGAAAGATTAAAGTTCGCCAACTGAAGGTTAGTTTTAAGTTGTATAAAGTTATATATTGTTTTATAGGACACTCTACCATTCAAAAGCTTTAGGTTTTTTATTTTTTTAAGAAATTAATACTTTTATTCAGCATTAAATTGATTATAAGACATTTATAATGTTACAAAAGATTCATATTTCAAATAAATTCTGTTCTTTTGAACTTTCTGTTCATCAAAGGATCCTTAAAAATAAATGTCATATTTTCCACACAAATATGAAGCAGGACAACTGTTTTCAACATTTGCACAGTATTTTTCTATGTCAAATTAACATCTAATTTGTACGTTTATTTTGCGGGTCACTGCACAGATTAGTGCTGTGTATCTGAACCAACTTGACAAAACAAAAAAAGACAAAACAAAAAAGCAAAACACACACATAAATCAAAACACGAAATCAAAATTCACATTTCCGGGTTTCTCAGCAGCGGAAGTCGGTGAATGGGAGAGTACCAAATATATTTTTTGCATTCCCATTTGCTCAAATAGCAAAAGAATAACACCACTATGTTTTCACGAGAGAGAGAGAGCAATGTCAAATTTACCATCCCTCCCTTATACGCTGTATTTTTTGTAATTTGATGCAAAGGTGATTTAATACAAAATATAGTGTTATAAATGTACATACATTTAAAAAAAAAAATCAAAATATAAAAAACTTTCAAGGATTTACAATGCTGATGACTCTAGTGAAAAGGGTCCACATTGAAATGGATGATTAGTGAGTTTATCTTGGTCACTGCACAGAAAATACTGTGTATTTGAACATGCGTATTTACAAAACAAAAGAAGAAACAAAACAAATAAAGAAAACAAAAGATAACAAAAACACAAATAAAAAAAGTTTATCTTGCACAGATTTTTGTGTATTGTTTATTTGATATTGTGCATTTGAACCTAATGTTTTACAAAACAAAAGAAGCAAAAGGAGAGAAAAAAACAAAACATAAATTAAGAGCACAAAAAACACAAAAACAAAAAGCAAAACAACAAAATACTTAAAAACACAAACAAAAAACACAACTCAAAACAAAAAATAAAACAAAATGCAACACATATCAAAACAAAGCAAATAGCTAAACATTTTTATTTTTTTGGTTTTACAAAATAAAAGAAGCAAAACAAACAAACACAAACGTGTTTGAACTTTGTTTTGCTGGTCATTGCACTAAACGGTATTGTGTATTTAAACCTGAGGTTTTACTAAACAAAACAATGACACATGAAATTGTAAATTATCTCGCTGCTCACTGCACTGAATAGTATTGTGTATATGAACCTGGGGTTATAGAAACAAAAAGCAAAACAATTGTTTGAAATGTATCTTGCTGGTCACTGCATGGAACAGTATTGTGTGTGTGTGTGAACCTTGGCCTTTACTAAACAACAAGACAAAAGAAAACAAAACGAGAAATTGGTGATTAGTATTTAATCTGGCTGGTCACTGCACGTAATAGTATTGTGGGGGTTGTAGGTTTGTATAGGCCCGCTCGCACCCGTCTGACGTCTGCATCACACCTCCACCTGCAGACTCGCCCATTGTGTCTCTCTCTTTCTCTCTTCTGTAACTGTCTGACACATTATCACACACACCTTCTTAATTCGGGGGATTGGTAACTGTGAATGCACACACAAAACGCATTTTGGTTTTAGGCCAACCTTGATGAAAGGTTTTGATCCACTTCAAAAGGGCGTTGTCACTGCATATTCTATAACTTCTTGCCTCTCTCTGACACCTGTCAGATTTTCACAAGCAATCTGCGAGAGAGCACACTAAATACATTTTTCTCAGCACTGGAGTTATACGCTAAATCCTGATAGTCCTATTGGTGAGTAAAGATACAATCAAACACTTTCCATTTGTTTTCATCTTAGAATAAATGGATGCTATTGTCAGCTTATGAACAAAGTATGATTCATTTTTGTGAAGGAGCATGCAAATGCTGTCTGAACAGATATCAGTATCAGTCACAGTGACTCAGTGCTGAGTGAGTTTGATAACTTTCCGAGAAAGATGCTGATTCTGTGTTTGTGATTGGGACCATTTGTGACAATTGAAAACCTCAATTTAGCCTTTTTTCTAAAATAATATAAACATCATAATTAAGAAATAGCTAATTTAACATAATTCAGGGTTTCAAATGCATTTATGTTTTAAATGATTTAGAAGTGCATTTGTATTAACAAACAGTTGTAACTGGATAAATGAACCACACTTAAATAAAAAGGGTTAAAACTGCAACTTACTGTTTTAAACTGCAACTTATTGAGTTTATTGGCTATGTTGTAGGCTGCATTTGAAATCTAGTCAAACTGAGTTTATTTGGCATTGGTAAAATACAGCTGGAAAGTATCCGTATCAGTTTTCATCAGATATTGTTATTAGTGTTTGTGTATTATAGAAAGCAAACCATGCATGAGTTTTTTAGATAAAGGTGAAACTCGATCGCTAGGCGACGATATGATACAACAACAACAACACGTCACCTGCATGTCGGAGCACATTCTTTGAGAATTTGATGACAAGATGTCTCTCGGAATGAATGAAAGACCCATCCTACTGTATATTCACCAAGCGTCTTATATTATTTGGTTAGATCGCGTAACCATGGAGTAAATAAAAGGCTATTGTCAGGTCCTGAAAAATAGTTATTAGCTAAATTACGTTCTTTAATTAAACTTATGTAGCTTATATATATGATTTATAAATGTGTTTTTTTCTTGGTATACTGTAGCTATAATAAATACTGGTAACACATTATTTTAAGGTGTCCTTGTTGCATGTTACACATAGTAACAATAAATTAAATAAAAAAGCCAAACCCTAATCCTAACCCTAAACATATAGTTAAATAATAGCCTATTACTCAGTACTTAAATGTATAACTATACTGTAACAAGGACACCTTAAAATAAAGTGTAACCTAAATAATTTATATATTAGTGTTTGTTCTATCTATAAGCCCATTACGTTGATAATAATAATAATAATAAACAGGTTACACTTTATTTTACAGGATATTTTTACATTTAAGGACTGAGTAATATTAATTAAGTTTAGTTTAGGTTAGGGTTACTGCATGTAATTATACATAATTTACTGTTATTACTTTAGTAACTAGGCTGCATGTAACGTGTGTAACGAAACTCTTTTGGTTCCCAAAAAAATCTTTCAGTTAAAAGTTCTAAAGAACCCTTTCTGCATTTGAAACGTTCCAAGGTTCTTTATAGAACCATTGATGCCAATAAAGAACGTTTATTTTTAAGAGTGTAACTCTGAAAAACAACGTCCAGGTGCATCACAGAGACTATCTATCTATCTATCTATCTATCTATCTATCTATCTATCTACACATTCATTTGGGGAAAAATTAAGAAAATGTAACTTGGACATAAATTTCCATTTATTTGCTCAAAACACACATTTACACAGAAATAATAATGAAAAGAGCATGCTTTGCGCGTTCTTGAGTTTACCTGGATGAGGTAACCGATGACGATCCCCTAAAAGCCCCGCCCACTTTACCTCCCACCTGCGAAAAAGCCGCAGAGTTTCAGAGCAGCCGTCAGTAGCGCGTCGCCTCACAGCTTCAGCATCAGCGCAGAGAAACACAAGACGCCTTTATTGTTTCGCACCGCGGGGATCTACCTTCTCCCACTCTCGGGTGGAACTATAACTTTTTAATCTCGGTTCAACTCGGTCCAGTCGTCGGTTCGCCATGACTGTCCGTGTGACCTCGGATAACGTCTTTATGTCGGCGCTGCAGCCCAACTTGACCGTCAGCACTTACGCGGTCCCCTCCGAGACCGAGCTCTCTCACGATGGGTCCCACGCCAAGGAGGAGGCGAGGTTCAAACGCGTAAACCAGCAGGTGTCAATGAGACTGGCGGAGAAATCCACGCTTCCGCGCCAGAACGGCTCGTCGTCACAATACGCAGCCTCAGGTGTGTGACTGTGTTCTCATTGTAATGCATCTACAATAACACAACAGCCTTTGAATTATTAATCTACTCATCACTTTACATAAAAGCCTTTGCGCGGTGCTTTTATACAGTATGTGGTTTCATTTAGAGTTGAATTACAGCTTCATTAACTTTTGGGAACGTTATTATTTGTTAGATATCAATAGAAGAATCAATATTATTAAATTCACACGCACAGGCTGTGCTGTGCTGTTTACAGGCAAGTATGCAAAACAATAAATAGTTATGAGAAAAAAGTGTCTGGAGCAAAATTGTGGTCACATGGTTTCTGCTATTTGGATATACAGTAATACTAAATATCCCACATGTCATTTGTATATAATGTATCTCTCTCTCTCTTTTATTTATTATTATTATATATATTTTTGTAGTGTGACTTGACCTGAACTAGTTTGCATTTACCTTTGTTTTCGGGCGATAACAAAAAATAATGTCATTGATGGTAGTCAGTTCAAATCAAGGGTGGTAGATTTAGTTTTCAACATTGTTTTTAAACATTAGTGGTCATTTATATTAAGAATTAAAATAGGATGTGAAAGTTTTGAATTCATGATTATTCTGTATTAGCATAGAAAGTGGCACTGGCCGAACAGACAATGCAACTTCTGGTTTGTGTTAATGATTCACAGGAGTTGAGCAAGGTTCAAGTGTAATCTCTATTCCTGTTACACGACTAAGAGAGAGTGAAAGTTTCAAAGCTCTACTTAGAAAAACCCAACCCACTCTAGACAAAAAAAGTGCTTAGCATTGCACAAAAGAAAGGTAATTTGGATCCGTCAATCATAATGGCTTAAATATCAATTGGTGTGACAGAAAAGCTGAAGAATAATCCAAACTATTTGTTTTAATGCACAACCTTATAGTCAGCAGCTGCACAAGGTTTAGTTTTTAAAGTCAACTGAAACTTGCAGCACTGTACGACTGGAAAGCACATTATATATTAGTGTGCACTTGAAAGTACTCAAAGCCTCTACATGTTCAAGAATTTGTGGTTGATTTGAGTGGTTAAGACCAGAAGTGGCTGAATTCCTGGCTTTATGAGTGTCTACCATAGCTATTTCCAGGGTTTTAACCTCTGGTGCTTAGTGGGTACGTTAACCGGACCCCGGTTTATGAGGTGTACCTGCGTTTGACAGGTTAGAACAGCCTTGTGTCTTCCTGTTACTGACCCAAGGCTTTCAGGAGGAGATGCATACCATGTCTTGAAACTGAAAACTAGATTTGACATTAATGAATTACCAAGCATTTGTCATGAGCTTAATAGAGCTGCTCAAATGGATTGTTTTAAAACAAAACTGCATTTGAACACTCAAAATGTTAGTTCTAACTAGTTCTTTGTGTTTAATTCTAATAATTTGAAGCAATGCACTAGGGCAGGGTGAGGCAGAGTGAAGGGTGTGTGTTTTTTGGGTAGGGACTTTGGGAGTGTCCCAGTCATCAGACCGGTTCTGTCTTTTCTGCTGGCTGTTGTCTACAACTCACTCTGCACTTATTCACTTATGAAACGCTTATACCACTCCCTAATTCACACACACACACACACACACACACACACACACACACACAGACACACACACACACATTCACATACTCAAGTGCATGTACTTGCATGCCCGTAGATACATAAGTCTTTGATGAAACCAACATGGATATCTTAACTCCATCTGCTGCTGAGCCAGAAAAAAAAAACGCTGCAAAATTGCGGTAAACTGGCACTGCAGTAATTCATGTAACTCTACGAGTTTGCTTTATACTTGCCGTGCCATCAAAGACACATGCCGAGCATACTGACTTAGCTGTAAAGTTACAGACTTGATGACGTTATGGGACAGTAAATCTTCAGTTTTACATCTGTATCTTATTTCCCACTGCGAACAATATAATTTGTAATGCCATCCATTCAGCGACTTGATTACATTCAAACAAGGCATAAAAACTTGCATACAATAGTGTCATAAACCTGGCTACAAGGAAGCAAACAAACTAACATGCAAGTTCACAAATATAAACTTAAATGTCTTATTATATACACATACATAAGTATCACAAAGATGAAACAAAACAAAGTTGTTAAATTTGAGCAGACATGTTTACATCAAACTCATACATACAAAGCTGTTATAAACATGACTAAAGTGAAATAAAAACATTTAAATGTTTAAAACAAACAAAAATGCATGTCTGTGTAAAAACTTGTCACATGGCTAAACAGAAACAAAACAGCATCTTTAATGTTTTTAAACATTTAAAATAACAAACATGCAAGTTTACATACAAACTTGTGTACAAAGGTATCATAAATGACCTCAGTAAAACAAAACAAAGAACAAACGTGGATTTTACATAAAAAAAAAACATATAAAGCTGTAGTAAATACGATTAAAGTGAAACGAAACAAAACATTTTTTGTTTAGTAGTTCCATCAGAGAACAAACAAGTATGTTTGAATACAAACTTGTGTAACAAATATATCATAAACATGGCTAAAGGGAAACAAAACCGCACATTCAATGTGTTTTTTAATGTTAAATTGTTCAATAAAAGGACAAACATGCATATTTGCATACAAACTGCACAAAGGTATCATAAACATGGCTAAAATAAAACAAATCAACAGAGTTATGTTTAATTACTGCATAGCATGAACAGTATGTTTACAATACGCAGTGCTTACAATCATTTTTCCGTTTATGGTTGTATAGACAGTTAATAATTTTGTTAAAACAAAATAATTTCTTTGGTTTAATCTAGCTTTGTTCTTTACTGTTATCTGATTGGCCATATTCTTTTGGAGAAAATGTATTTGAACTGATGAAAATCAGTGCAAGAATTGCTAATCAAAGGATCTGTGATTTAGTAACTAGTTATCAGTTACCATCTGAACCAAATGGAGCAATTTAGAACTGAGTTGACATCTTAGGCCTTATTTTCTTGATTAAAATACATTGTAGCTGAGCTGTTAGGTGTGTCAGTCATGTTCAGAAACGTAGAATGTGATGGCACATCGAGAATGTTCACGGGAAGTATTATTCATGCCGTAAAAACTAGTACATGTTATATGTTACTAGTCCAAGAGAAAAGTTTAAATGTGCATTTATATTAATTCTCTGTATTTTTCTTCTCTTAGAGTCTGGGAATTACTCAACAATGACTAAAAATTCAACAGGCCAGAATTTCACTCCAGATTTCAGCTCTAAATCCTTTGTCTATAGCTCTGGCAGACCAATGACAGTAAGATTCTTTC
This sequence comes from Barbus barbus, assembly GCF_936440315.1. Taxonomy (NCBI): domain Eukaryota; kingdom Metazoa; phylum Chordata; class Actinopteri; order Cypriniformes; family Cyprinidae; genus Barbus; species Barbus barbus. The sequence goes on along the minus strand of NC_136728.1, from coordinate 6,890,440 downwards.
CATTTCTTTATATATATTTTTCAGTAGTTTCCCTGTTTGAAAGACATAGCACTTATTGAGCCAAGTTAAAGAAGCCTTTTGTGTGTGTGACTGTATGGATGTGTATCTTGTCCAAATATTGAAAATGAGTAATGGGGATTGTGTTAGTTACATGTGATATTTCACAGGTTAGCTCTAACCATCAACCACGTATGAAAAATCACAAGTTTAGAAATCTCTAAGCATCACTTTGTTATATTCCTATTCAGTGATGCTATGTTAGAAGTAGAGTTGTCGATTTAATGTATTAAAAATGCATGAAATGAATGCGTTAAAATTAGTAAATTAATGCAAAAAAGGCATAAATGAATGCAAAAAATTTAATTATGAAAAAAACTATAAAAAAAATTATGCAATTAAACTTCCCCATTGCATATGTTATTTCTCTAATTAAGACTTGAAATAACGCCCAAATTGTTTAGCATTTATCTGAATTATCTAAATTTTGTGGCCTTACTCTGGAAATATTGACATGGCTATTATCAATTATACTGATTCGTTAATTCACACGTGCAATTTGATAACATTTTTAATCAATTGATAGCTATAGTTTATAGCAGCGTTCCTCAAATCTTTCCCTGGAGGGCCAATCTGCTGCAGTTTAGCTCCAACCCTGATCAAACTCACCCACCTGTGATTTTCTAATGATCTTGAAGACTCTGATTAGCATACTCAGGTGTGTTTGATTAGGGTTAGAGCTCTGCAGGAGTGGGCCAGATTTGAGGATGCCAGGTTTATAGGGTTCTACTTTTTCAATTTCTCTTTTCTTCTACACATTTAATATCGCTTTTCTTCAATGTCTTTTTTCTTCTAGGCCCAGCGTCCATCCCAGTACTCTAGTGGTTACTCATCCCGCTCTGCCATTGATTTCAGCCCAAGAAACAAAATCAGTTACACAGGAGGTGGTGGTGGTGGAGGCGGGGCGTATTACCAAGAAGATGTTGTAGGTGGCGGTTACCAGGGTGGTGGTTTCCAGGGTGGTGGTTACCAAAGTGGCAGGGGTCAAGTGCAACAGCAGCAGGTCAGCGCAATGACTCGATCCTTCAGCCGAATGGGGGGCGACCCAGAGACCCAGTCCACACATTCCATGCGAGTGGCGTCCATGCCTCGCCAGGTGGTTTCTTCATGGGTGGCGCAGGACGACAGCGACGGCAGCCTGGTTTCAGAACGAGATGCCACATACACGCAACAGGCCTCCTTGCAGAGGATGAGCAACGGCTTTGCTGCCAACACCTACCCACGCCAGTCCATGTATTCGATCTCTAGGGTGAATGGATCCGAGAGCGGACAGCAGCAGGTCAGTTCAATGACGCTGCCGGCCATGAAACGCTCCCTCAGCGGGTCGCTGGCCACTGGTGGCGGAGGAGGCGGCATGGAGCAGGAGGTGTACGTTAGACACCAGTCCTTCAAAGGCCCCGCCCACCGCACCATCAGCCGAATCAACAACCGCCAAACGAGTCGCGCATCCAACGTGTCGTCAGGCATGTATGGAACTACTGGATTCAGCGGCTCCCTTAGCAACACGGCCATGATGCAGCAGGGACGGCTGTCGCGCGCCGGATCCGTCAGGAGCGTGCATAGTGTCGGGAGAGGCAAGGATGTGTTTGACGGCATGGATATGATGGGCAGCATGGGCAACCTGAACGAGTAAGAACACATGTGCTTTCGGTGTGTCAAAATACTGAGTGCAATGCATCCCAAATGAGTCAAGGCGAGGTAGACAGTAGGGCAGTCACAATAAATCAATACATCGCAATTCACAATTCTCTCTTGAATCAATTCTGAGCTTAGTTTTTAACAGCAGATGGCAATGGCAAAATAAACAGCAGATTATTTTGGGTTCAAGTGTGTGTAACGAACTAGAAGCAAGCAGAGTACACGATGAAAGTAGATCTGAATTTTGAGCTGATTGTAAGAATGGGGAGGAATTTATGTGGGCAAAATGATTGGAAAAGTCCAGCATGTATCACCAAGGAGAAGTCGATTAATCGATTAACTACATCGAGTTGTGACATTTTGGTTTAAAATGGCAGTATTTAAGAAATGGAACATATGCATGGATGAATCGGTCACAATAAGATCAAAAACATTTAGAAAGTAGATTAATTTACATTTCATGGTGACTTTAAGGGTGTTGTTAGACAAAGCGGAAACTTGTCAAAATTGAGAGAGAAACTTGCCAAATTAAATCTGAGATGTTGAACTGAAGCGCAGTCACGTGTGCTTTTATATTGGCTATTTTACAGTGCTGTTGATTGTGACTCATCCAATCATAATTCAGCATTGGGTTTTTTTTTGTTTGGAGTTTTTTTTCACTGGTGTTTTTTTCTTTTGTGCTCATACCAGACTTTCATTCATTCATTATGAACAATCTTATCTTTTGGTTTGGTTTCAAATTGGCACATTAAATATATTACAACTATTTTATTATGCACAATATAAGATTTTGGTCATTTTACATGGAATGCTAACTAAGGATGTCTGTTATCAAAACATCTTGCTTGAATGACTTTCAAGACATTTTTATTAAGACTTTCAAACACAAAAGTAGTATGCTAGCACCATTAGCATAAAACACCACTCAAAGGTATGCCTAATTGCTTGAAATGCACAAATAACGTGTTTAGCCACAAATTACATGTTACTTACCAAATGCTTCCTTATTACTGTCGGTCAAAAATTCCTTGAATTATGTACCATAGCTATATGAGACATACTATGTTTTACCACAAACACTGCATATTACTGACTGCAAATTAGTCTGTTAGCTGTTTTCGTTAAAAATACTGTTTGGTGTGTAGGTATGGATAACACTGATTACACACAGGGAGTGCAGGTCTGACCTTTGTAGCATAAAATTATTCATACTGTGCTTTAACAGCCTGTCGGTACACCCATACTTAGCTTATCTGTCCTTGTTCCACTAACTCTGTGTGTGTGTGCGCATGTGTAAATGTGTTTGATGTTGCCCAGCCCTACCTATATGTGTGTAAAAAGTGAAGAGTGAGTCTGTTGCGCAGGCACACCCAAACCAGTCCAGCCACCTCACACTTCATACACTGGGAAAGAGACACACTTCCTAGCACTCCAGCGACATGCACCAGCACACACACACACACACACAGGAAGGAATGTCCTGTTGAGCAAAAGTTTCTTCAAATAATGCTGACTCTTAAAATGGAAGTAGTACTAGTTAAGAAATTAAGTTAAGCTAATATATGAATTATTTGCTAAAGAGACAACCATTTTTTAAGCTCCACTTTAGGTATACGCCGAAAATTAATTTGTGTTAAAAAATATTTGGGGTATTTTAATATTAGAGAATTAAGAAATTATGGGTAGGAAAGTTGGGAACAGGGTTGACAAACTGCGCAGGCCAGATCCATTTCCTACATGAGCTCCAGAGCTCAATGTCTGAAATTCACATGCTATGACTACGACTCAAGAATATTACCAATGAATATTATCTTTACAGGACAATGTCAACAATTAAAGTGTTAATTTTTACTACCACTACTAAATAACATTTCAAATTTTTTTGTACTTTCCTGCATACAGAATTAAATTCAACGAGCATTGGTAAATCTCACCTTAAGACCATGTGCTACATTCACATTTACATTTAGTCATTTGGCCGACGCTTTTATCCAAAGCGACTTACAATTGGGGAATACAAAATGCGATTAATCTTGAAGAGGCAATCAGACAGAGGAAGTGCTCGTAACACCAAGTCTCAGTCATTGTTCAAATAAGTACAAGCTAGTAAGCGGAGAGAAAGATAGAGGGAAAGGTTTTTTTTTTTTTTTGAGTTTAGGATGAAGTCAAGTACTGCCGAAAGAGATGAGTTTTCAGTTGTTGCTTGAAGATTGCCAGGGATCCGGCGTTCCGGATAGGGGTGGGAAGATTATTCCACCAGCCAGGAACGGGGAACGAGAATGTTCTGGAGAGTGATTTTGAGCCTCTCTGTGATGGTACCACAAGGCGTCCCTCACTAGCAGGTCTCAGACTTCTGGAGGGGATGTAGGTTCGTAATAGTGAGTGGAAGTAGGAGGGTGCTGAGCCTGTGGTCGTTCTGTACGCAAGCATCAGTGTCTTGAACTGGATGCGAGCTGCCACTGGTAGCCAGTGCAAGGAGATGAAGAGAGGTGTAACATGCGCTCTTGTGCTAATATCATATCCCTAATGAGTCAAAGCGAGGAAGAACTTTTTGAATTTGCAATAAAAATGGAAGTAGTGATTTTGCGGATTGTGAAACAATTTGTTGTAAAATAAATAATTGTAGGCCTTAGACTTGTATCTGTCCATCGGTTGTTGAATGGATGGACGTAGATTTGAATTTTTAGTTTATGTGGACAAAATGATCGGTAAAGTTCGGCATATGTCACCAAAGAGAAGTCAATTAATTGGAAGATTGAGTTACAGAAGACCGCATGCAAATAACAAACCTCATTAATTACTGATTTGGAATGCTCTACATAGGAAGCAACAGCTCGAGTCACAAATAGGTTCACAATTAATTCCAATAAAGTTTGATGTTAGCATGTTACTAATTATTTCATATTTTAATTTTTTGTACTTTCCTGCATAGACTCAGCAGTTTGGACATGCCGACTGCCATTGGATATCTTAATGAGCCCGATCAAGATCTTCAAATGTTGGGAGCTGCCTACATTCAGCATGAGTGTTACCATAACAATGATGCAAAGAAACTGGTATGTAGTTGCTATATGTGCAAAGAAACATTTGAGTGAAATGTTTAAATGTGTGTTTTCGATATAAGTAGAGCTTCTCTTGCTTTCAGGTGAACCAGCTGAAGGGCATTCCTCTCCTGGTGAACCTGTTTACCAGCGATAATCAAGAGGTGCAGCGCTACGCCACCGGAGCCTCCAGGAACCTCATCTATGAGAACATTGAGAACAAAGCGGCCCTTATTAAATCCGGCGGGATCCCCAAGCTTGTAGAGGCCCTTAAAGAACCAGACGACGAACTCCGCAAGAACATCACAGGTGGGCATTTTCAGTCACTCTGTTCTAGTTAACTTTACCGCTATTATAATCGCCATTGGGTCACGTGTTTAGGAAACCAACTTTATAACCAGCGTCCTTTAAAATCAATTAGATTTCTTGGGCTGCAAAACAAACACATAACACACTCCTTTATCACATAAGAAGCCTGAAGCTGTGGTCAGGTTGTTGTTGTTGCAAAATACAGTCATTTCAATGTGATCAGAAATTTCGCAAAAGACTGAATGATTTCCCTTCGATTTTACAGGGGGATCAAGTTTATTACTTTCAAACCAAGCTGTCTACTATTGGTCAATCAGTGTGACCAACTTGAAAGCATTGTGAAATCATGGTAGTGAGGTCCTGTGTCCATTTACACTCTTAAAAATAAAGGTGCTTCACAATGCCATAGAATAACTTTTTTTGTCTAAATGATTCCATAAAGAATCTTTAACATCTGAAGAACCTTTCTGATTCACAAAAGGTTCTTTGTAGTGAAAGAAGGTTCTTAAGATTATAAAAAGGTAAGAAAGAGATGGTTCTTTAAATAACCTTTGACTGATTGATTCTTTGTGGAACCAAAAATGGTTCTTCTATGGTATAGAACATTTTAAGCACCTTTATTTTTAAGAGTGTAGGTCATTCAATTTTTTCGTCATCAGGCTAGATGTGTGCATGTGTATGCGTTGCATGCAGGGTGTTGACTGATCTCTCAGTATTGGATCAAGCTACTTTAATTATTGCTCAACGTTGTCTCAACATGTGCAGTGGAATGAGCGGACTCCTGTAGCGAAGGTTAGTGAGTCAGGTTTATGTCGGTCCTTACGGCTCTGTGCATGTCTAGATATGCAGGAGTTCCAATAAAGCAAATAAATCTACCAATGCGTATTCCGCCACTAAAAATTGGGGCATTTAAGAGGATGACATCACAACAAAAGCTAAGGAGGTTGTAAATCTTTTGCAAGTTAGTTTGATTTGTGAAATTGGTTGAAACGGTTGCTGTAGTTATGATTTTCCCCCCACTTTTTCCTCCTCTCGTTTTTTTCCTTATCTTTATTCAAATTCTTATCTATTTCCCACGACACGTTCCCATGCTCTTTTCCTCATTCTCTTTATCTCTTTCTCCCCTTTGCTCTTATTCCCTGTAGGTATTCTGTGGAATCTGTCTTCTAAGGATAACCTGAAAGAAAGCCTGGCAAAAGAAACTCTTCCCGAATTGACAGAGAAGATTTTGATTCCCCTCTCTGGCTGCGGGGACCGAGAAATTATTGAGCTGAAGACCTCAGAGGCCGACATCTTCTTCAACACTACCGGCTGTCTCAGGTACACACACACACACAGACTGTTTTGAGTTCCCCTTTACTTGTTCCTGTTCCTGTAGGAACTTAGTCGGACTTCACAGAATGAAAATCCCCTCTAGCCACATCTCTGCTAGGAAACCTGAGAACGAGAATGTTGAGAGTCATGTTTCAACCCAAACTATATTTTAGTAAATTATAATTTTTAGAAAATTATAAAAATATATTAATTCTATTTTGGGGAGGGTTATTTTTGGAGAAATTATATTTAAAAAATCTATTTTAGGACTATTAGTTTTAGAAAATTATAGAAAAAGACATCTATTTTTAGGATAGCTATGTTTAGAAACTGATAGGACTGATATTTTTTTAAATTAAGCCTGTTTTAGGACTGTTCATTTTAGAAAATAATAGAAAATAATTATATTTTAGGACTATTATTTTTAGTTAACTATAGAAAATAAATTATATTTTAGGTCTGTTATTTTTCGAAAATTATAGAACATGATGCCTATTTTTAGGACGGTTGTTTTTAGAAAATCATAGAAAATTAATTCCATTTTTAGGACTATTAGTTTTAGAAAATTATAGAAAATTAATTATATTTTTAGGACTGTTTTAAGATAATTATACATATTTTATAACTGTTAGTTTTAGAAAAAGCATAAAAATTAATTTTAGGATTGTTGTTTTTAAAAATTGTGGAAAACTAATTCTATTTTTAGATCTACTATTTTTAGAAAATTATAGAAAATTAGAACGTTTTCAAGAAATTATAGAAAATCAGGATTATTTTAGGACTATTAGGCCTGTTATTTATTTATTTCATTGTGACTTTATTTTTGAAAATACTTTATTTTATGAAAATATATTTTAGAGGTTAAAGAAAATGTAATGAGATTGAGAGAATCATTGTATCTTAAAAATAATTTTTTGAAACTAAAATATATATATTTTAATAAAATGTATTTATATAATATACTTTTTTCTCTAGTGAAACCAGGTCTTTGTGAGATTAAACTTTTTATATATCTTTCTGTTTTCTTGTATAGGAACTTGAGCTCGTTGAACGAGAAGACCAGAAAGCAGATGAGAGAGACCCCTGGCCTTATAAATGCTCTAGTTTGCTATATTCAGAAATGCTTGCTGGACACTACAGTGGAGGAGAAGGTAATTGTGTAACACCCTCTTTTTTATATTCTGCCTCTGTTGTTCCCTCCGCCTACGAGGTGTGTGTTCACATGGCCGTTCATGAGTGTGCTCCTCTCTCAGGGTGTGGAGAACGCAGTGTGTGTGTTGAGAAATCTGTCCTTTCAGCTGTACACTGAGATACCCCCATCATCACTTCTGCGGCTGGAGGGTCCGAGACGAGGTCAGAGCTCCTCAAAAGGAGAAGCTATCGGCTGCTTCACCCCTAATAGCAAGAAGGCCAAAGGCGTAAGAAGCTGCTTTCAAAATCCTATTACAGTTTTCATTTTCAAACTTCAGCTTCATCTCATATTGTGTCTTTTCTTGCAGAGACAAAATCAGGACGTCCCCACATTTACAGAAGTGTCACGGGAGCCCAAAGACATCGAGTGGCTCTGGCACCCTAAGATATTGGAGCTGTATAACCAGTTGCTGCTGCGCTGCGAGATCAACTCCACAACGCGAGAGGCCGCGGCCGGAGCCCTGCAGAACATCACAGCTGGAGACAAGAGGGTAAGAGATTCATCTCACATTAGCCATGTGTCCACCAAAGCATTTCTAGCCAGTAGAAAATGCCTAGCTGTGAGTCCTCACCTCCTCTACTGTGACTGGACAGCTGACTGAAAAGTAACAGTGTTGAGTGCTCTTTTACCCAAAGTTGAACATTTTTCAACTCTGAGAAAAAAAAAATCCAGAGCGCTCAGCATAAAAAAGATGGTCAACACCTTGTCACGCTGCTGGCATTTTAAAATGTCACTCCCATTGAATCTGAATCAGAATGAGCTTTATTGGCCAAGTATGTTTACACATACAAGGAATTTGTTATAGTGACAGAAGCTCCACAGTGCAACAGAAAGACAGTAACAGGACAGGACACAGATAATAAAGAATAATATACAAATATCCAAATAGGCAATGTACAAAAACAGCAAAAACACAATATATAATATAGACAATAATGTATGTACAGGTCTGATATGTGCGAATTTGAAATGAGAAAAAATAAAAATAAGTGTGGTGAATAAATAATGTATAATAGTTGTGTGTTCCGCGTTTATTGTCAAGAATTGAAAACTATTTAAAAAATAAAGCTCTGACAACAACTCTGAAAACCCCAGCAACTGTCAAGGAACCACCCCAAAATACCTTTGCAACTTCACAGAAATGCTTTTTTTCCACCCAGAACAGCCTAGCAAAAATTCACAACACTTTAGCCTAGCTAGCTAATACTTAGAGCATATTAGCTACTGCCTAGCAAAACAACCTAGCAAACACCTTAGTTCTAGAAATGCCCTTGAAAAATCCCAAATCGCATGCTTATGCACTAATCTATGTTTTGTAGTATAAATAGAGCAAATAGTGCATTCACACTAAAAATTCGGAAAGAAAAGTACACTCTAAATACCTGGATGATGCACTTAAAAAAAAGTGTGGAATTTCATAAACTTAACTGTTGCAGCTTTAATTACGTCGCGGAGGGGGAGGGGCTATCAGACTGATTATGAATGACAAAATAACCTTATAAAATTCACACACTACTAAACGGTTGGGTACATAGTGCATAGAGTGCATAGTGTATAGTGCATGATTTGGGACACAACTCTAGAATAGTTACCACCTAGAAACCACTCAGAACTCCTTAGCGATACCACAGTAATCACACACAAAACCTTAGTAACCACCTAGTAATCACATAAGCAACTGCAGATAGCTAGTTATTAAGCAGTTATTTTAACAAAACTTCTCTTATGTTTCAGTGGCCATCCATCTTGAGTCATGTGGCGTTGGAGCAGAGTAAGATGTTGCCTGTCATTCTGGATCGCCTCAGGACCAACAACGATCTCGAGCTGCGTTCTCTCACTGGCTTCTTCAGAAACCTCTCCCGGCACGCCAAGGACAAGAACGACATGGGTGAGGTTTCCTTCCATAGCTACAGAACTTCAGTCCATCGCATCTCTCTGGCCTTAGAGAAGCTCATTGTTCTGTGTCTTTCGTTTTAGCCACAAAGGTGGTAGGTCCCTTGCTTGACAAACTGCCCATCGATGGCCACCAGAAGGAACCGTCCAGTGAGGTGATGGTGAACATCTGTGGAGCCCTCAACAACCTGGTGACCAGCAGCATGGTGGCTGCACAAGAACTCGCCCAATTTGATGGTCTTCCCAAGCTGATAGGCATCAAGATGTCTCATGACAACAGGTAAAACTGAAAGTCATCTGCATTTACAACAAAAAATGAACACAAAGTTATATTCCTTCCAAACTAATGTTGCATTTTCAATTTTAGCCCTGGTAAACTGACAGCAGCTAAAGCAGCGGCAACAGTGCTGAGCAACATGTTCCAGTACAAGAAACTACACAAAGATTACAGAAACGTAAGTATTAGGACCATATAAATAGGGTTGCCCGGTCTACGTAACAAAACCAACCCAATCGCTGCCAAAACTAGCCCAATCACGTTCCAGGGGAAAGTCAAGTCGTGACGTATTGTCAAGTATGGTTACCCATACTCGAAATTGGTGCTCTGCGTTTAACCCATCCAAGTGCACACACACAGCAGTGAGTAGTGAACAAATGCACACACACACACACACACACCGTGAACACACACCCGGAGCAGTGGGCAGCCATGCTGCAGCTCAAGGGCACCTCAGTCGTGGTATTGAGGGTGGAGAGAGCGCTGGATATTCCCTCCCCCCACCTACAATTCCTGCCAGCCGGGGGCTCGAACTCGCAACCTTTCGATTACGAGTCCGACTCTCTAACCATTAGGCCACGACTTCCCCTAAAGTGGCTATAAAACAAATTACTCCAAAATCACGTTATGGGGGGTGGGGTTGGGGGGGTTTGCTTCAACCTGCAGACTAAAAAAACAGCTTGCAGCAGCAAAAAAGTAGCCCAATTCCATGGGAAATCTGCAGACTTGGCAACACTGCTGAAAACTTTCCTTCTTGCCAAATTCATCCACGCCAGTAGGTGTCAGTTTAATCTCCAAAACCACGGTTGTATTATCAAGCAAAATATTAAGTATTAAACTTTTCAGCAAAACTGTTTATGCTACAGACATGAATGAAAAGCATTTTGTCAAATCATGCCCTATTCTCAAAGATCGAATCTTATAATTTTCATAAATTTGCAAAAATATCATTGATTTACATTGAAAGAGAAACAGAGCCATATGTGTAGACTAGAACAGTGTAGAAACATTAGGGTGGATGCTTGTGATTTGGGACAGTCAGCAACCACATAACAAAGCACCCAGAACACCTTAGCGATAACACAGCAACACTTTGGCAACCGTCCAAAACACCACTCATTAAGGCGACTTTTTCATAGCAAGCATCACTCACATTTACTTTAAAGTATTTTTAAACATTCTTCCTTAGTAAAACTTTAATGGCAATTCTGTTTTAAAATAGACATGAGACTTACATATTCTGCACAGAGCGAGTCGTCCCCTACTGGTGGCCACCATTTTGAGATCACTCAATCAACTAAATACAAGTCACTTTATTTACCAAGAGATCGTTTTCAATTACAGATGACAAATATGCTACAAAAAGCATTTGTACTTGAAAACGTATCCTTTTGTGTAATTCATCCACACCAGTAGGTGCCAGTGTTTTCTTTGAAAATGCACCAGTAGTCTTGGACTTTACACTAAGTATTTAATTTTAGTGCATAGCTGTTCCCACACCGTTTGTGCTACCGGCACGAAAGAATTCAAATCACACAGTTTGGCAAACCCATGCACTTTTATAAATGACCAAACTTCAAAAATAAGTGAAACTTGCATAAAAAGAGTGACTCGAGACATGAGAGTGGATACTTGTGATTCGGGTCAGTCAGCAACCACTCAGAACATCCTAGAAACCAAATAGCAACGCTCTACCAACCATATAGCAACAATGCCTGGAGTGACTCATCACATTTACTTCATAAATCTTCGTAAAAATCTAATTTTTTACCATTTTGTCTTTATTTTTATTCAACTTAGATCCCCACCCCCCCTCAGAATGTGTCTCTTTGTGTTGTGTCCTACTGTCCTTACAAACTAGTACAGTTGCACATCACGGTTACTGTCAATCCGCCCTGCCCTCTAGACATTTTCCAGTTATTTGAAGACTGTTTAAAAGCTCACACAAACATGCGAATGAACACATATCATACTGGATTATCAGATGGGAAATAACACGCTCATATTTGAGTTGCTTATTACCAAAACACACAAACATACACAGTTAAAGCTTGTTGATATGGAAGGTAGATGTTCAGCCACACCTTGTGATGTGGATTTCAGGTGATTTCCACGTGAGCATGTCCTAACACACCTTACAACGCCACTGGTGAAAAAAAAACAACAAAAAAAACGTGTTCTGTCTTCCACTTCAAATCTGGGATGCTAGCCAGTGTGCTACCTGGAACAACTATGTGCCAGTAAGAGTAAACGCGTCACTCACTCGTGGTGTTTTTTGTTTTGTGTTTTACAGAAAGGGTTCCAGAGAGAAGACTTTTCAGACACAGGCTTCTGAGTGGATTATATTGTCAAACAAGAATATGTTTAAGAAGGACAATGGATAAAGAAAACACAACCAGAACACCAGCAAAATTAATATTCTGAAAAGTGGATAACACACACAAGACTTATTGCTACTGTATAGGATGAACACTTCCTATTTAGCCTCGTATTTTTGTTATTTTTCCCCAAAAAATCCTCAGGGATTTATTGCAATGTCTTTTTTATACTGGCTGTTGCCTGTATTTTTTCTATTAACATACAGAAACATAGACTATCCATGATATAATAATTATATCATGGGAATTCAATCTATCTTTTAAACACAGTTGCATTTTTTTTTTAGATATTTGTAGAAAAAATGTCTGTATTGTGATGGTAGGGAAGACATTTTAGCTGGAAAATTGTAATTGTGAGGGTATAGATCAGGGTTCCTCAGATCTTTCCCTGGAGGGCCAATCTGCTGCGGAGTTATCTCCTGATCAAACTCACCTACCTGTGATTTTCTAATGATCTCGAAGACTCTGATTAGCAGCTCAGGTGTGTTTGATTAGGGTTAGAGCTCTGCAGGAGTGGGCCAGATTTGAGGATCCCTGTTATAGATGATATAAGAAGATTGTAATATGTTTTATAATACACATAAATGCTGTAAACACAGGCCGGACAGCTTTGGGCTGTTAATCAGCCTTCTTGTCATAACAGAATTGCTTATCTGATTTAAAATCTAATGGGTTTTCTTATTTTTTGGTGTTTTACTGTACAGATAGTGTGTCATTATTTAGTGTACAAATAATAACTGTAATCATATGAGGAGGACGCATGGTAAAATACCATCTGAATGTTGCATTTAAACCCACTGACTAAATTAAGTATATTTTTTACAAAGAAACATCGCTGTATGCCAAATACATATGAATCATTTCTGTTCACTTACGAATTTTTCTATTTTTCGTAATTGTATATGGTGCAATATGTGCATTAATTTGATATTAAGCGATTCTACTTACATGTAGTGTTCTTTTTTATGTATAAACTTTTTATTATGTTGAATGTTTGGGTTGGGTTGGTAGCCTTCCAAAATCTATTTAATCTGGTGTGTATGAAATACACTGTTATGAGTGATTTGCAGTCTTTAAATATCTGAGACATGCTTTACTGGATGGAGACTTGATTCTGCAGAGAGGTCTTGAACTTTTGACCTTTAAGAATGCATGGAATGTTCTCTTCTCAAAGTCTTTGATGATTGAATGTCTAGTATATTTTGTAATTCATCATAATTTCATTGTAACATGCATGTGAGTGAGTGTCATAGATCTATGTTCATATAAAAAAAAACAATAAAAAGGAAATAGAGTTTGTGTTTTTGTCAAACTAATTTTTTTCAGAAAACAAATCTTGTATTAGCATCTTTTAAAGAGACAGTACAATAAAAATAGGCTATACTAATTTATGGTGTTTTGTAACAGAAATTCACATTCATGCTGATTTCAGCCCAATTTGTGTTTGTCATAAGTCAGCAAAAACGGTTAAAATGTCTTTGTCCCACCCTGTCCTTTTCTCTCACGTTTTGCGTCTGTCTCTGTCCTCGTCTAATGTTGGCCCACCCTTATTTACATACTTTCTCTCTGCTTCGATGTGAGCAAACATCTACCACACCCTACTGCAAAACCTGCTGACTTCCTCATGAGCCGCCACATTTATTCTCAAAATCATTGACTGTCCTAAAATGTCTGTATATTCTGAGTAAAAGTATGCATTGATGACATCTGAATCACAACAAAGCCTTCTTTAGAACTGCATGTTTAACATTTTATGAATTCTAACCTCAACGTCAAATAGCTCCCGGCAATTACAAGGGCAGCTATGAGCTATGTACCTCACAGCAAGTTACACGGTACAAAACATCCAGTGTTTACATCACACACAAAACTGATTGTCACAGACTGTTCTTTTGCTAGTGTTGACTGATGCCAGTTTTTGAAGAAAAAGTGAAGGTTTGTCATTAATCTTCCACTTGTTTCATGATATATTGTCACACAGCTGTTTGGTGATTTTATCCATCACAGTCACATTTCTTAATATCTTTTGATAATATATGTAATGGTAATTCTTCATCTGAATGATAAACATTATGGTTTTAGGCTGTTAATGCAAAAGTTACGTTAATAAACGGCTGATGTTATAATGCTGCCTTCTACTGAAGGACTCAATTAATATTTTGTGCTGGCTTATGCTGACACCCAGTGATATGACTGCGGTCAAGCCAGCCTCCACTTTTTTAAAACACGTCATTCTAGCCGCCACGTTATTTGTGATGCGCGTCTATACTAGGCGTTGCGGTAATACCGAGTAAAGACTCCGATCAAAGGAAAAGCGATCTCTCTGGCATTCATTCAGCCAGCTTCTCTGTCAATTAATTAATAAGTAATAATAATAAGTTTAAAAGGGTCTGATATAAATAAATAAATAGACCAATTAATATGAAAAAATTTGTCTGATGAGAAATAACAAAATAAAAGCCTTTTACGACTTGCATTCAACCATTTTTTTATCTGTAAATACACATAGTTATAAAAATAAAAACACATGTCTTCACACAAAACTCCCTGTTTCCACAGACCAGTTTCAATTCAGATTAATAGTCCACTACCCCAGGGTGTCACTCAACCAGATTCAAGGCGATCTGATGTTGCATTACAAAATAAAAGCCCTCTAAAAACTCATATATGACCAGTTTTGTCCTTGATTTTGGATAGCTCTAAAAAGGAAACTCCCTGTTTCCACAGAACAGTTTCAATTCAGATTAATAGTCCACTACCCCAGGGTGTCACTCAACCAGTTTCAAGACGATCTGATGTTGCATTATAAAATAAAAGCCCTCCAAAAACTCATATATGACCAGTTTTGTCCTTGATTTTGGATAGCTCTAAAAAGGAAACTCCCTGTTTCCACAGAACAGTTTCAATTCAGATTAATAGTCCACTACCCCAGGGTGTCACTCAACCAGATTCAAGGCGATCTGATGTTGCATTACAAAATAAAAGCCCTCTAAAAACTCATATATGACCAGTTTTGTCCTTGATTTTGGATAGCTCTAAAAAGGAAACTCCCTGTTTCCACAGAACAGTTTCAATTCAGATTAATAGTCCACTACCCCAGGGTGTCACTCAACCAGTTTCAAGACGAGCTGATGTTGCATTACAAAATAAAAGCCCTCCAAAAACTCATATATGACCAGTTTTGTCTGATTTTAGATGGCACTAAAAAGGAAACTCCCTGTTTCCACAGACCAGTTTCAATTCAGATTAATAGTCCACTACCCCAGGGTGTCACTCAACCAGTTTCAAGGCGAGCTGATGTTGCATTACAAAATAAAAGCCCTCTAAAAACTCATATATGACCAGTTTTGTCTGATTTTAGATGGCTCTAAAAAGGAAACTCCCTGTTTCCACAGACCAGTTTCAATTCAGATTAATAGTCCACTACCCCAGGGTGTCACTCAACCAGTTTCAATACGATCTGATGTTGCATTACAAAATAAAAGCCCTCTAAAAACTCATATATGACCAGTTTTGTCCTTGATTTTGGATAGCTCTAAAAAGGAAACTCCCTGTTTCCACAGACCAGTTTCAATTCAGATTAATAGTCCACTACCCCAGGGTGTCACTCAACCAGTTTCAAGACGATCTGATGTTGCATTACAAAATAAAAGCCCTCCAAAAACTCATATATGACCAGTTTTGTCTGATTTTAGATGGCTCTAAAAAGGAAACTCCCTGTTTCCACAGACCAGTTTCAATTCAGATTAATAGTCCACTACCCCAGGGTGTCACTCAACCAGTTTCAATACGATCTGATGTTGCATTACAAAATAAAAGCCCTCTAAAAACTCATATATGACCAGTTTTGTCCTTGATTTTGGATAGCTCTAAAAAGGAAACTCCCTGTTTCCACAGAACAGTTTCAATTCAGATTAATAGTCCACTACCCCAGGGTGTCACTCAACCAGTTTCAAGACGAGCTGATGTTGCATTACAAAATAAAAGCCCTCCAAAAACTCATATATGACCAGTTTTGTCTGATTTTAGATGGCACTAAAAAGGAAACTCCCTGTTTCCACAGACCAGTTTCAATTCAGATTAATAGTCCACTACCCCAGGGTGTCACTCAACCAGTTTCAATACGATCTGATGTGACATTACAAAATAAAAGCCCTCTAAAAACTCATATATGACCAGTTTTGTCCTTGATTTTGGATAGCTCTAAAAAGGAAACTCCCTGTTTCCACAGACCAGTTTCAATTCAGATTAATAGTCCACTACCCCAGGGTGTCACTCAACCAGTTTCAAGACGATCTGATGTTGCATTACAAAATAAAAGCCCTCCAAAAACTCATATATGACCAGTTTTGTCTGATTTTAGATGGCTCTAAAAAGGAAACTCCCTGTTTCCACAGACCAGTTTCAATTCAGATTAATAGTCCACTACCCCAGGGTGTCACTCAACCAGTTTCAATACGATCTGATGTTGCATTACAAAATAAAAGCCCTCTAAAAACTCATATATGACCAGTTTTGTCCTTGATTTTGGATAGCTCTAAAAAGGAAACTCCCTGTTTCCACAGAACAGTTTCAATTCAGATTAATAGTCCACTACCCCAGGGTGTCACTCAACCAGTTTCAAGACGAGCCGATGTTGCATTACAAAATAAAAGCCCTCCAAAAACTCATATATGACCAGTTTTGTCTGATTTTAGATGGCACTAAAAAGGAAACTCCCTGTTTCCACAGACCAGTTTCAATTCAGATTAATAGTCCACTGCCCCAGGGTGTCACTCAACCAGTTTCAAGGCGAGCTGATGTTGCATTACAAAATAAAAGCCCTCTAAAAACTCATATATGACCAGTTTTGTCTGATTTTAGATGGCTCTAAAAAGGAAACTCCCTGTTTCCACAGACCAGTTTCAATTCAGATTAATAGTCCACTACCCCAGGGTGTCACTCAACCAGTTTCAATACGATCTGATGTTGCATTACAAAATAAAAGCCCTCTAAAAACTCATATATGACCAGTTTTGTCCTTGATTTTGGATAGCTCTAAAAAGGAAACTCCCTGTTTCCACAGACCAGTTTCAATTCAGATTAATAGTCCACTACCCCAGGGTGTCACTCAACCAGTTTCAAGACGATCTGATGTTGCATTACAAAATAAAAGCCCTCCAAAAACTCATATATGACCAGTTTTGTCTGAGTTTAGATGGCTCTAAAAAGGAAACTCCCTGTTTCCACAGACCAGTTTCAATTCAGATTAATAGTCCACTACCCCAGGGTGTCACTCAACCAGTTTCAATACGATCTGATGTTGCATTACAAAATAAAAGCCCTCTAAAAACTCATATATGACCAGTTTTGTCCTTGATTTTGGATAGCTCTAAAAAGGAAACTCCCTGTTTCCACAGACCAGTTTCAATTCAGATTAATAGTCCACTACCCCAGGGTGTCACTCAACCAGTTTCAAGACGATCTGATGTTGCATTACAAAATAAAAGCCCTCCAAAAACTCATATATGACCAGTTTTGTCCTTGATTTTGGATAGCTCTAAAAAGGAAACTCCCTGTTTCCACAGACCAGTTTCAATTCAGATTAATAATCCACTATTTCAGTGTTAGGACAGACAGCACAATTAGGTTTGTGTGTTTTTTATTTTTTGGCCGGTACACAAAGTGATATTGAGATGCCGAAGCAAATCGTATGATGAATGTCTCACATGCCACACTTTAAAAGCTGTAAATATCAGAGGTGGAGGTCTTGAGTTACATGACGGCATTTGCGAATTTAAAGATTTCTAATAAATGAAGAAAATGACTTGACTTTTTGAGTTGTGAACAAATAGCCTACTCTAAATTAAATCAGTCTCGAATCGCATGACTTTATAAGAACTGTATTTAAACTTTAAAAATCATTTAAAAAATAATTGCGACATTACTAGCCAGTGGTTCTCAAACTGGGGTACGCGTACAGACACACTGTGTGCGAGTTATTGTTTTTCATGTTTAAAATACGAGAAAGAATGCAATTTTCCTTGAATATCCAAATGATTGCAAATGTGATATTGATTTTATACAACAGTTCTACAAAAAAAGCTGATATTAAGTAAACATTTTACATTTTAAATGTAGCCTACATTTTAAACACAATATCAAAATTGCTTGTTATATTTTGTAACGAAATAATAGTTTCAACAAAATCCGCAACATACAAGTTCAAGTTCATTTTATTTGTATAGCACATATACAACAGCCAAACAGGCTGACCAAAGTGCTTTACAGAAGATACCACATACACGGAAAAACGGACCAGACAAAATTTAATATAACCCGATTAAAAAAAAAAAAAAAAAAATACAGCTGTGTTTTGTTAGTGAACGAATCCGCGGCTTTGAGCGATTTGAAATATTCCCTTTTTAATTAATAACCCTTTCATAACTACAGCCTTTTGATTCGTTACTGAATGAATGCCGCGACGCCTCGCTCATTAAGACAGTGACTTGCCGTCACACAGGGGCGTGGCCATCATTTCAAAAGTGGGGGGGGGGGGGGGGGGGGGGGGCGGAATGTCTAGTGTTATAACTGTTCTTTTTTTTCAGTTAACCCTTGTCTAATTGACAGGTTTTATTTTTAATCATACCTTTTTGCTTAATATGCTTTATGATTATATTGTTATATATGATTATAAAACAGAAGGAAAGAGAGAAAAAATAAAAAATAAAGAAATACAACAGCTTGTTACTGGGACAGTACCATTAAAAGGACATCTTTATACCTTATTTACCCCAAAAAGTTTCATAGTTGTACATTACGGTCATATTGGTACTCTATATGTGGACCTTTTTGAGTATAAATTACAGAGATGTCCTTATAAGGGTACTATTGTTTACATATTTCAGATTGTATTTTGTGTGTGTTGTATGTACAGTACATGGCTGTAACATAGATTAGTCTATGTTAAAAGAAATATCTTATCATAGACAATGCTGTAATAATGATAAACACATATTCACTATTAACTATGACAATAAACTCTTAATTTACTGCTTATTAACAGCTTGTAAGGTAGTTGTTGTAGTTGTTAAGTTTAGGATTATGGGATGCAGAATATGATCATGAAGAATACAGAATTAATATGTGCTTAAGTGCTAATGAACAACCAATATGCAAGCTAATAATTACATACTGTAGTTAAAAATGATAGCTGAGAAGTTGTTCATCATACTAATGTTATTTTTTATTTTTCTATATTTGACTAATTATGTGTTTTCTATGATCGGTCCATATATAATCCTACAAACGATTGTTTTTCTTGTGTGTCGTCCTGATTCTGCTCTAACAAACCTAGGCTGACTGTTTCTTGTTCATTCTTGACAACACATAAAAACGTCAAATTAGTGCAATAATGACAGAGCACCCCTAAATGAAGATCGGTCCTGTATCAGATCAGTGCTTGCACACTTGATTGAAATACATCATGTAGATTTGGCAGAGTTAAACATGTCACAATGCTGTAAAATCTCAGTTCAACATTATCTTTATTCTTATTTGAAGGGTTCTGATAACATACATACGTGTTAAAAATAAAAGACGTTACAAAAGAGTTACGGAAAAATACACTGAAAATAAATAAGTGCATGTTTGTCCAGGCAGCTTTTTATTTCTCCATATAATGGTATCAAAACTTGCTAATTATTCAACAAGAGCAATAGGCAGAGTCACTCAACATTGTGCAACACTATTTGGATCCCACATGCTAACTTACGCTGCTTGACTTCTTCGTAAAAAAGGAGTGAAGAGTTTCTTGACGCTTTGAACTCATCTCGACCTCTAAAGAATGATGGATACAGCGACTATTAATCTGAATTGAAACTGTTCTGTGGAAACAGGGAGTTTCCTTTTTAGAGCTATCTGAATTTAAATACAAAACTGGTAATATATGAGTTTTTGGAAGGCTTTTATTTTGTAACAGAAAATCAGACAGTCCTGACATTGGGCAAATTACATTCTGGACTGGAGTAGTGTATTATTAATCAAAAGCAAGTGGCAACCTCCCCGTCTCTCTCTTGAAAGTTATTTTCATATATTTGGAAATTTTACATTTAATATTACTCAACATTTGAAGTAATCTTCATTTTATCAGACCGTTTTTTTAAACATTTGTATTATTTAAAATGTATTTATTTATTCATAATTGACAGAGAAGCTGGCTGAATGAATGCCAGAGATCGCTTTTCCTTTGATCGGAGTCTTTACTCGGTATTACCGCAACGCCTTGTATAGACGCGCACCACAAATAACGTGGCGGCTAGAATGACGTGTTTTTCAAAGTGGAGGCTGGCCTGAGGCCTGACCGCAGTGTGATATGGATGCAAACAAAATGAAACCAGTCACTTCCAATGCCATTGCCAGGTTAATTTAAAGGCTTAGTTCACCCAAAAAATGAAAATTCTGTCATTAATTACTCACCCTCATGTCGTTCCAAACCTGTAAGACCTTCGTTCATCTTCTGAACACAAATTAAGATATTTTTGATGAAATCTGAGAGCTCTCTGAACCTGCAACTAGACCCAGAAACGTAGTAAGTTAAGTACCTTGATGAAACAGTCCATGTGACACGTTTCTCAACTTCAATTTTGCCAAGCTATGAGAATACTTTTTGTGCACAAAAAAAAAAACAAAATGTATTAATTAATTCTTCTCCCCAAGTTACCGTCTTTTGCCATTTTGGAGAACACCACGACGCATTCGCTGCTTTCCCCAGAATGTAATCAATGTAATCAGCATTGATTATGTTCTGGGAAAAGCGTGCGCATGCGTTATGGTAACTCAATGAGAACTGTTAAATAAATTACGTTATTTTTTATTTTCTTTGCGTAGCTTCTAACATGCAGACAAACAAGAAGTGTTACACTGGGCCATGTGGCTTGGGAGCAACTGTAACACAATGTTACAACAATCGACCCCCATGTTGCAGCCATGATAAAAAAAAAATCCTATGCTAGCTAGCCACGCCTATATTAGCATAGGCTGGTCATGTTAATTTTTTATCATAAAATGCATGTACGTTCAAATTTGCAGTCATTTAAACTTTAGACAGCAGAATAAAAACAATACTGTATTTCCAAAAAGGAACTTTCATACCTCAAAATCAGTGTTTTGTTAAAAACTTCTGCTGAGGTGAAATGATTGCGCTCCTTACTGACAGGCAGAGAGAGAATCTACTGCGCATGCGCAGATTAAGAGTCCGCACTCTGCTTCTGATTGGAGGAATGGTGTGTGTTATAACTGCCCCGGTCTCTCACAACGGCACTAACAACAACAACAAGAAAATGATTCCGCTCCTTTGTTTGTGATTCTTCCACAGCATGTGAAAAAAAACAGTCTGAAGCATTAACTTTCAAAGTTATCTAAATAAGAGGTTAGCTCGTTATAAGATCGTTATTGGTGCTTCCGTGTGAGCCAAATCACATTTATTATGGATATTTGTTTCCATGACAACCGAGGCAAAGCTAGACCATTAACTATTGCTATTTGTGCTTTTTAATAAACATTTAAGATCACTTCATCTAAACACACACATCCAAACCTTTTTGTTGCTTGTAATTGCATGATGATCCAACTGAAATTCTATATGGTTTGTGATTAAAATACATTTGCAGTATAATGATACAAACACAGGGCTTCTTGCCAATATTTTTGGGTCTTTATCAGAGAAAAAAAAAAGATGAAAGTGTTATTGCAGCAAAAAAGCAAACTTCGAATACATCAACAACATAATTAAAAAGAGGTTTCTGATGTAGGCCTATTTATTTACCAAGTTGCACGTTTTCCTTCTTTTGTTGTAGGATTGCTTGCAAACAGAAACATTTTATTCTAGCTTCATGCATTATTTTTTAAACACTTTAATGTGGGTAAGTTTCACAAATTAAATAAATAAATAAACAACATTTTGAACAAAAAGCTGAAAAAAGTCTATGAATTGGATTCAGAATGATAATCAAAATGTAGTCGATCAACACCCCAAAGCTTGACAGTCATTATTACCTCTTTGTTGGTGACATTTAATTCTATAACGTTACACAGTTTTGATGCTGTTTTATGTCTGATGATCGTGTTAGATTACATGGAAACATCTGTTGTTTCGGTTTCTTCTTCACTTTGAATGTGACTGTTTTTTTTGGAAATTCTGTACGGAAGATCTGTACTAGCGCGCCCTACCATATAACAATGAAAACACAGACTGTAGGAGCACAAGTATAGCTCAAATATATTTAGATTTTTTTCTAAGTATGTTAAGTATACTTAAATATCATTTTAAGTATATTTCTGAGAAGTATATAAAACGTAGACTAAGAGCATACTTTCCTATTTAAGTTTAAAAGAAGTATACTAATAGCACACTTGAATAAACATATTTTTCGTAAGGGCCCCCATACCATGACAGACATTTGCTTTTGCTTCGGTCGCTAATGAAAGTCTGGATGGTCCCTTTAGTCTTAGGGACTGAGAACTCAACATCATTTTTCTCAGAAACACATTGAAATTGAGGTCCAATCATCTGAGTCCACACCTTTCCACTGACCTTTTGAATATTTGAGATGAGCTCTGGCCCAGAGAACCCGGCAGCATCAATGCATAGAATTGATGTTTAGGTTTATCCTAGAGTAACAGGTTGAAATTGAAAGTTGAAATTCTTGATGCAGCGGCAGACTGTGTTAATTGACAGCAGCTCTCAGAAGTACTCCTGAGCCCATGTGGCTATATTTAACACAGCAGCATGATGGTTTCTTATGTAATGTTATCTGAGGGCTCAAAGGTCATGCATATACACCTGAGCTTTCCTGCCTTGCCCTACACAGACTGAGATTCCTCTGTATTCCCTGAATCTTTTCACATTATTATGTATGGTAGTAGGTGAAAAACCTAAATTCTTTGCGATTTTGCATTGCAAAATGTGATTTTTGATTTGTTTGACACTTCTCTCGTGAAATTTGGCACAAAGGGTTGTAGTACAGGTATGTGTTGTAGAGTATATGTAATTGTTGTATAGTACAGGTAAGGTTTGTGTAGTATATGTAACTGTACAGGTAGGTGGTAAGTGTTGAAGAGCACAGGACAGTATAGCGAAAGGTAGCCTCAATAGGCATTTAAGTTTAACCTCAAAGGATGCCGGACCACCATTTTCACCTACATCAGTGCTTCCCAAACCTGTCCTGGAGCCCCCACCACTACACATTTTGTTTGTCTCTCTCAATTTACACACCTAATTCATCTCATCATTTCATTTGTAGACACTGTAAGATCTGAACTGAGTTTGTCCAAAAACAGAGACACATAATGTGCAGTTGTGGGTTCGCAGGACAAATCTGACAAGCACTGACCTATAAATTTCTCAATGTAAGGCCAAGAATATGTGAAATTAGTTGTATGTTAGTATTCACAGCATTCATAAAATTAAAAGTACGCAGATGACCTCCTACCTCTGACATGATTCTGTGGAGATAATTGCAGTGAAGCGATGTGACCCACACCATAGCTCACATAACAGTAATATACAGTAGTATGTCCAGATTTCATTCATTTGCATAATTTATTTAACATACTTTTTTAATGATCATGAAGTAAGCTCTGTCATTAAGCAGCGTATGTCATGGCCACTGCCCCGAAGTCTCTTGTTGTGTCCCTAATGACGTTCTATACACTGTGCTCTTATAGGAAGTACTATGTCTTCTGCTTTCCGAGTAATAGAAGGGTCTTATCCTCTCAAACAGCACATTCATTTTTTACTAACCGGAAGTATATGTCATTTCCCAGTTGAGGAAAAATGAGTATAAATGCACGTAATGTTGCATAGTGCACATAATTTCTACATTTTACTGTTGATGTTAAAATATCCTATTATTCCCAACAAAACCAGGTGTAATAGTCAAACTTTGCCTCAACTTTGTAAAATCAGCATAGTAAGTTGATGTGGTAGTAGTTGTATGTCTGTCTGTTAGCAATGTAGTGTGTTCTTGAATCCATGTCACAGTTACCTGTCCTGTCCCCCTCATTGCCACAGTCCAGACATCTCTCAGCGCCGCGGCCGTAGTACAGGCGCCCCTCAGCGCCGTGGCCACAGGTGCCCCTCAGTGCAGGGTTGTAGAGTACAGGGAAGAGTTGTAGAGTACAGGGAAGTCCTGTTAAATACAGGTAAGGGTTATAGAATACAAGTAAGTCCTGTCAATTATAAGTAAGAGTTATAGAATACAAGTAAGTCCTGTCAATTATAAGTAAGAGTTGTAGAGTACAGGTACGTCCTGTGAAATAAAGGTAAGAGTTGTAGAGCACAGATAATTCCTGTTAAATACAGGTAAGAGTTAAAGAGTACAAGTTGGTCTCAGCCATTATAGAATTGGGTTATTTTCTTAATTATCATTAAGCCTTAAATGTTAAAAATCAAATAGGCGGTATTTTATATGTACCGGCCAGAAGAGGATGGTCCCCCCTGCTGACTCTTGGTTCCTCCCAAGGTTTCTTCCTGCATTTAATTTCGTAGGGAGTTTTGCCTTGCCACTGTCGTCTTTGGCTTGCTCACTGGGGGTTTAAGGCACTGTAAGACTGCCTTGAGTTTCTGTCAATATCTGCTTATTTGAAGTGCCGTTCATAACCAGCAATACTTATTCAAAAGGAATCATATTTAACTTATGTCGTGAATGAGGCATTGCAGTCTAAATTGAATATACTGTGATAAAAGACTGTGTACTATCAAGTAATGGAAAGATGCATCTTTACGTTGTCTTGCTGTAGTCAGTAGTTGCATTCCCGAGCATATAAATAGATCTAGTTATTAAATCATTCAAAAGAAAAAAAAACTATTGACCTTAGGAGTTACTAGTTTAGAATAGTCTGATGAATCCTTAACTTTAAGTTTCCTAACCTAACCAAATCAACTATTTAATCAAAAAACTTAACCTCTGTATAACGAAATAACAAACAACATGCAACCAGTGTCCGATTCACAAGCAAATGACTCTTATGAGCTACTTCGTTATAGTGATTCAAAAACATACAGATCAGTCAGCGTAGTCCGAATCACGTGCAAATGACTCCTATGATTTGGTTATTTTGATGACCACAATGAGCAACAATGATGAGCCTCATCATCCAGCTCCAGCTCCAGTGCCATATCCAGTATCATATTATAGCAATAAAACAAACAACAAATAAACAATGTAAAAATATTTTTTAATAAAGAGTGATTCTTCCACAATACACAAGTCCCCACTGTTGTTTCATAAGAATGCAGATATGTGCTCAGATTGTATTGTATTAACATGAGGATGTATTGAAAGACTGAAAACAATGACACAATTTCACACTAATACTAACTAGTTTATTCTGACTGAATTTGCATGCCATTTAAAAATGAGTCCAGATCTCTGACAGAAAATAAAAAATTGAGGTATATTTAGGTTATTTTGCTTTTTATTTCAACAATCTTCAATTGAAACAATGAGCTGACTGTAACTGCAGTCTCATAGTTATGTTGGGCATATCTTACTCTTTGGTCTGCTATAAAAATTAAAATCCAAACTACATTGTTTACAAAAGTGTATAACACCCTTCTGTACAGTGAGATAATGTAGTGTATGGGTAAAGCTGTAGCTGGGAAGAGGAGGGATTGTGTCCCTTCAATTCCACATTAAAGCCACTTTGCCGTTCAGATGAAGATTATTCATGAATTAGATACAGTTTATCATTTATATCACATGACCTATGCCTCTTGTCTTTTCAGTGTGAGTATTACTGATGGCCACACAATGCTTTTTCATATACGAAATATGCTTTTTCCATATGAACACATAGTGTTTTTCGCCTACTACTAAGGAGGCACAAACGCATTTACGTGGACCCCACAACTTTATTAAAATATATACAGATGTTATAAAACATTTTGCATAAATGTATAAAGAATTGTGCATGCATAATCGTACAGGTGTAGATAAGCACAAACGAAAACAGTGACTAACAAGAAATCAATGGGCTAAAAGTGACTTGTAGTGTGTCTCAGATATCATCCTCGGTGACCAGGCAATAAAAGTCAGTGCGTGCGGCATAGTTCCTCAAGCCGAGGTCAGACACGTCTATCTCTGGGGGTTTGGGTTCAGCCGGCACACACAGACCTGCAGGAAGCACCGGAGCTCTGGAGGAAAGGGTCTTGTAGATGGGAAAACGCAAACCTGTGAAGGAAACACATTTTATATTTACAATTAAATGTTATAATTTATAGGTAAGCTACAAAATATGCAATTTGCAGCAGCTGCTAGTATTTATAAGGTCAAAAAATAAGATCTTCGTCGTGGCACTCTCGTACATTGAAAAACTGATTTGTTGAATTTACTCAATTTTTTTAAGGTAAGTGGTTGCAATTTATTTTAGCTATATTATATAACCATATTTTTTTTTATTTGAATGTAGCTAAAATAATCTGTTTGCAACCAAAAAGTGTAATTTGTTTCAGTGTAAACGCGCGTCAGTTTCAACGCACGATTCTATGGGAATGAAGATAAACTGAAGAAGCATGTTTTGTACCCAGGTCTCCTGCGGGATCGGGGTCCAGCCTGCAGTCCAGGTAATCGGGCTGCTGTGCGAGCATGGGATCTTTATCGCCCTGCAGCAGAGTCTGCGGATCGCCGGCAGATTCCCCGTGAAACGTCACCTTGCGCGGCATCGCCAGTGCCAGCTCCTTCCAGAAACCTGAAGAAGGGGTCTGTGGGAAGGGAATGAGAATGATTAAACTTTTTTTAACCCTAAATTGCTCAGATGTATTGAGCACTGTGAGGATCTGACCATGGAGTGTGCACCCCAAGTGAGGGTCGTGATTCGGGGCTGGTGTTGTCTCAGCTGATGACTGATGTCCTGGCTCATTTGCTTCTGCTGCGTCTGAAATATGATGAAGATGGGCTTCCTCGACAGCTCCATTAAGTGCCACAGACCCTGCCTGAACATGAAACAGCATCTAACATTAAAGCGCATATGTTTCTTAATCTTTTGAAATGTACTGATGTACTATGAAAATATATTTTAAAAATATCTAAGAAGAAAATATAATAATAATGTAGGGTGGGGTCTAATTTTACTATAATATCTGATTTGATCATAAAAGTGTGAGAACATGTTAGGTCAATATTATTCTTCCCGCCCACATGGCTTTGGTTACATCAACAGAAGAGAAAAGTTATCAGAGTCAGAGAAAGTTTTTATATTTTGTTAAAAGATTGTTTCATAATGAAAATATTGTGAAAGATTTTCATCACAAATCATATTTCTTTACACTAATTATGCACAATAAGATATTTATGTATTATAAAAAGAATACAATAATATATTTATTATTTAAAAAAGGATTAATTTTAATGTGATTTACTAGTTTGTTTTGAAATTAAATTCATTAAATTGATCAAAGAAGAATCCTGAAATAAATGTATCACGGGTTCCACAAAAATATGAAGCAGCACAACTATTTTCAAAACCGATAATAATAATAATAATAATAATAAATGTTTCTTAAGCAGAAAATCAGAATATTAGAAAGATTTCTGTGACATTAATGACCGGAGTGATGATGCTGATAATTCGGCTTTACCATCACAGGAATAAATAACATTTTAAGATATATTCAAATAGACAAAAAATATTAAAAGTGAAAGTGGCGTGACATACGGCCAAGTATGGTGACCCATACTCAGAATTTGTGCTCTGCATTTAACCCATCCAAAGTGCACACACACAGCAGTGAACACACACACACACCGTGAACACACACCCGGAGCACTTTCACTTCACTTTTTCACTTTCACTTTCATATAAATCAACAGCACATTGTAAAATGTGTCTTTTTAGTCATGGCCACTGAATCATGGTACTGTAAAAGCAGGGTGGAGTGCGAGACAGTATAAACAATGCAAAGTAATGCAAATACACTGTAGATGTTACCTAAAGTTGGTCGTGCACCACTCCTGCTCCAGGTACGACTGAGAGAGAACAACAATCAGCCGGCGACAGCGGCTAATGTTCATCAGCAGCTCAGCAGACGGCTCTGAGGATGACACACACACAATATAAATCATCTGCTTTCAAATTTTCTAGGTTTATTTCTTTATAATCTCTAATACAAGCTTGTCTAACTTATACCTTTCTGCATGAATAGTATGCACTGTTTATTTTTATAGATATCATATAATATAATTTGGGAGATTTACCGGCTCCAGGAAGGATGTTTGTGTCGTTGAGCAGCAGTTTATGACTATACTTGTTCTCCAAATGAGGTTTCAGGATAAAGTTGACAAATTTCCTGTCATTCTCATTGTTGAAATATGAGATGTAGGCGTCATACATTTTGCCATCTGAGAAATAGCAAAAAATCATCATGAAATGTAATATGTTACTGCAGATGATAAAGGACTTTAACATACAGAATGCAGACTAACCATTGAGTTCATACTCTCCGTAAATGTTCCTATACCACAGTTTAAAGTTGAGTCGGCACTTGGAATAGACCAGCGCTGCCAGAGCGAGCACAAGCAGCAGGACCACTGACGCCACCACTGCCCCGGTGTGACTTGGGGATTCTGTTTAGAGCATTTGTGAGGATAAATGGATGATTGAATGAGAATGTATTATATAATATTGAAGTAGACAATATTAACTAAACTGAAGTAAATCATTTGTTTCTTACTGTATTCCTTTACATTGAATTGCGCTGTGCTGTTCCTCACCACGCAGAAATACACACCAAAATCAGCCTGATCTGTCAGGGTCAGTGTTAAGTTACTGCTCTTAATGATGTGACCCTCATCAGGGTACCTGTTATTAGAGTGAGGAATATTGAACAATATTTTGACTAAAACTAGCTAATTTGTTTCATTTTTCAAGCATTAGTATCGGCTGTGTTCAAAATAGCATACTAGCATATCACTCATAGTATTTCCCTAGTAAGTGTACAAAACAGAGAAAAGTGATGATGTACAATGCCAAAATATGCTATATAACGTACAACACTGTGAGGTGCATACAGTATGTCCCACAATGCAATCTGCTTGACTTAAATGAACCAGAAATCACCTCAGCCCAGCTTAAATGTATAACGTCGTCTTCTTAACTGATTAGGTCCCACTTTATATAAGGCGGCCTTAACTACTATGTACTCACATTTGAATTTATCATTTGATACAATGCACTTATTGTGTACACACATATTTTTACATTGTACTTATATTTTTAAAAAATCTGCATGTAATTACATCTGTAAAGAATTTCTTCTTTCTAAATAATTACCCCTATCCCACCTCATTAGCAGCTAAAGTGTTTTGCAATACAATATGAACACAATAAGTACGTTGTACTTATTTTTTGATGTAAGTACATAGTAGTTAAGGCCACCTAATATAAAGTGGAACCACTGATTATTTAATTAAATGGTGAAAAGGAACTCCTTTACAGAAAATTTGGTTAAAAATGAATTTAAAACAAGCCATTTTTTATTTCCAACAAACATAGGTGGCTTCTGCTGAAATAAATAAGAAAAAAAAAAAATCTCACAATCCAATTTTTGTTCCTTGCAGTTGTTAATTTTATATATTACAATTCAGACTTTGTTTCTCACAATTCTAAGAAAAAGTTTAGAGGATATAAACTCAAATCAACTCAAAATAGTGAAATTTAAACTTTTAACTCTCAAAAATTTTAAACTGTGAGATATTAACTTTTGTTGAGATATTGACTTTTGTTTTTATTGAGATATTGACATCTCACAATTCTGACTTTGTATCTTGCAATTTAAACTTTTTTTCTCAAAATTGCATGTTGAAATCTCAAATCTGACATTTTTTTATGAATTCTGAGTTTGTCTCGCAATTCAGAAAACCCCCCGCAAAAATAAAATAAAAATAAAAAGGTAATTGCGACTTTTTCTTACAATTCTATTTTTTTACTTGCAATTACTATTTTATATATTGCAATTCTGTTTATATCTTGTAATTCTCAGAATTAAAAGAAAAAAAGGCAGATATAAACTCGCAAATTAAGTCGCAATTGCCTTTTTTTTTTATTCTCTGATGCAAACAGGCTGCCATAGTTTACTGCACAGTATGCAGTTCGCTACTATTTAGAACACAACCATAGTGATTAATTTCACACTAAAGTTACTAAATATCTTTCACGTGTTTTCACTTCAATATTTTTTATATTTTCAGTATTTGGTACTGTATTGCATAATATACCCACCAGTCTTTTACATTTTCAGAGTAGGTGAGGTTGGTAAGCGGTGTGCCATCTTTTATCCACTCCAGGTGGTCTTTGCAGTCTGAATCGGTGTGGTTTAAACCTATGGAGGCTGTGCAGGTGAGGACCACGCTGTGGCCAAGCGTCACCGAAACTGACTGAGTTTGATCATGTTTGAACTCTGGAACGCTGCTACAAAGCGGATCTTTGTTTTGAGAGGGAAAAAACAAGAAATAAGTCAGTATCAGTGTGTTACAATGGATAAAACTTCACTTTGTGCCAAGTAAACTGCTAGATTCTTTATACAGGTAGATGTGCACACATGAATGGCGCTCAGCTAAAAACAATGAATTCTTTATTTGGCGTAACCATGCTCGAGTCTTGTGGAAGATATCTTATCTCAGGAGAGATGAGTGAAACTCTATTCTGACCCACAGGTGAGGATGTTTCTCATCAGCACTGCTTCATATTCCCATGAAAACATCTGCCAACATGGATATGTCATTTTATGCTATAAAATGGAAATGGGTTCATAAAAAGTTAATATAATGGTCATTCATTATGAAGGTTCATTTGAAAGCTTGGCTGGTGACATGTCCATTAAGCAGTCCATTAATAGTCATCACTGCCAACATAAATATTGTACATGTAGATTCCGGGGAACGTGGTTGGGAAACTCCAATATGGGCAGAGTTTCAACCAACCAATCCTTCAACCAACAAACTGTGGGACTGCTTGTAGTGGTCATACCCAAGATAATCAGGTAAGGACAGTTGGTTTGACCTTTGACAAGCACTTCTTCTGCAGTCCACTGTACACATGATCTCTGAGGATTTGAGGTAAAACAGTTGTTAATTTGTTTCTATGTGATGTGATAGAAAACACATTTCCAAGAAATGCCTTGGAAAAGGGAAGTGAGGGAAGAAATGGCCCAGACCCTCCCTAATGAGTGGTTTAATAACAAATCCAGTGACTCTGCAGGTCAGCTGGGGCATAAACGACAAGCAACAAGTGATCAAATGTGATTTCGAAATCATATGTAACAATAGGGCTGAGAAGTATACATATGACCTTAAAGTATACTTATACCATACATATATTTTTATGTGTACACTAGAATATCGCTACAGCACATGAAATAAATTTCATCATCAGAATTGTACTTGGGTACTGTACATGCAAAGCCAGATTTTTCTAACCACACATACTCTGTATGCTCAGCTCACACAGCACTTTGAATTTTTTATCGGTAATAAATTCATCCACAAGATGGCGACACTGGTCCAAGCCAATTTTTTTCACAGTCGAAAAAGAAAAGGAAGAGGCCGAACAACATCAAACTACTGGAGATACAAAAAAAATAGACACTCGTGTTGTTTGTTTTGAGGGGGTTCCGAGATAAACGCAACGAGTACAAAGTATTTTTATTACTCATAACATTGCAAGAGAAATAACGCAAACATTGAACAAGGAACCTATCTAGTGTCGAGCACCTGTGTTTGCACACGCTATTAAACGTATATTTATTACTATTTTATTAAACCATAAGTACAATTTGAAAGGTTACGTGTTTAGCGTTACTTGTACGCTAAGCATTGCGTAAAAACTGAAATGTACCTTGGGCTTTACTCTACATTGAAAAAGCCAACAGTTTGCCGCTTGAGTCCTCAGGTTTAGTAGAATGGATTTACAATATCCAGTATGTTATCAGTAATCGGGTAATTTTTTTATTTTATTTTACAGTATTGGTCAATATCAGGTATGTAATTGTACACACTTGATATTTAGAATACCTTTGCCGTCATCTACTGTTCAATTAAAGTTTTAACTTTAATTTATAACTTTAAGATAATT
This sequence comes from Barbus barbus, assembly GCF_936440315.1. NCBI lineage: Eukaryota > Metazoa > Chordata > Actinopteri > Cypriniformes > Cyprinidae > Barbus > Barbus barbus. The sequence continues at coordinate 6,858,232 of NC_136728.1, read as the reverse complement.
GAAAAACGTGCAATCACATTACAGAAATTTCACTGAAATTTTGCAGACAAAAATGGTCCATTGTGTATAATCTCTTGGCCGTGCCTTTTTCATACTGTACATTATAATTTTGTGATGACTATCAACTTAAAATTTTAGTTTATGTGTTTTATTTTAAATTCATTTAGACAAAATAGTATAGAATTTTAATATCGGTCATTTATCGGTTATCGGTCATAAGATTATCGGTGCTGAATCCCAATTTACTAGTGTACTAGGTTTAGTAGGTTAAGTATGTGTGCTTGCATTTGTGTACTCATGTAAAGTACTGTTATTCAGGCCGAGGAATCTAATAAAACTGTTTTAGTGGGCAATCTATGACATGAAGTCAGATTAACTGTATATCCATTATAAAATAATCAACCAGTTCTTAAAGCTGACATTTAACAGCTCATATCTTCGATATCCAGATAGATATAAAGTTTCCAAGCATGAAACTGAAAATACAGAACTAAATTTGCATGTATTCAAAGCAAGTAGGAAGAAACAATAGCAAGTATTTCCTGGAAATGTCAAAGATTCAATTCCCAGGCAATGCACACAGTGATAAATAAATATCTAGAAAATACGGTACTGTAAGTGCCTTTGGATAAATACGTCAGCTAAAATATTAATGCCAATACCAAGGATTCAGAGGCAGGAAAAGACTGGCAGAAGAAGAAAAACAATGTTATCTAAGCAAATATTGACCGTAGCAGAACATACTCTTGTTCCAGAACATGTTTACACTGCATTGCTCACTTTATGGCCACTTTAACCCATGTATGTCAATCACATGATCTATCACAGATGCTTTACATACGCAAAAAAATGGCAACATGCTGAAACCTCATATAGGCGGAAGTGTGATATGTGTATCATCATGACAAAATGTTTGCCAAATGCTTTATGCTATATGAATGCATTTGATAGGATTTGACAGTATTACAATATAACCTATCCCATGGGTTTTAACACTAATCACAACTGTTTAAGGGTAATTACAGCTATTTTTAATATCTTTGATCTGTCAGCACTGAATAGTCACTACTGCACCACATGTTTAAGTAAGATCGTTGTTCTGCACTGCAGCCAGTAACTTCATTCAATCATTAATCAGGAGCAGCTGAGCTAAACAGGCTGTTACCAGGTACAAAGTTCCCATTACAGGTTGAGAGGGATTTATCCTGGTAGACAAACAAGGTGCTGAATTCATGCTTCCATGGATGGGATGAACAATATTAACCGGAAAAACAGCTTCAATGTAAGGGGTCATCAGGCCATCATCATATATTTGTTATGTAAACATGTGAAACAATAAAACTACAGTGATAAAGGCTGAACCATGTAGGAGAGGAGTTTTCAAATGTTCAAACAGGGCAAGTTGTCACATGTTTTAAATGTTCATCACTTTATTTGTGCAATTGTATTGTACTGTTTCACCATTGTTTTACTTTTAAATTTCCATGAAAAACATATAATAGGCTGTTTCCATTGTCACAGCATACCCCATAGTACGTGACAACATGCCCCACAAAAGGTCAATGCAAAAATAAAAACACAATTTTGTAGAAAATGCTTTACAGTTTGTCTACACAGAAATTGAAAAACACTAATATTCACTATACTAAAAATGGTCAACTCCATTAGATAGATAGATAGATAGATAGATAGATAGATAGATAGATAGATAGATAGATAGATAGATAGATAGATATAGATAGATAGATAGATAGATAGATAGATAGATAGATAGATAGATAGATAGATAGATAGATACTTACCCGCAGACTGAGTAAACGCGAGACATGTCAGATAGAGAAGACAAAGCCACATCGCAATCCTCTCATAAATCCTTTCATTCGAGTAAAACAGCTTGTGTCTTTAAGTTAACAAACTCAAACAGAGACTGGAGGTGACATGTCTCGCTGACCAGCTGTATGTAAACGCGGAAGGTTAAAGCGAGTCTGTCACTGTACTGGGAATACAGGGTCACGTGGTCCTGCTCACCTGCGCGCGTGTCTGAACCGAACAGGTAAACAGACGCGTCTCGTGTGAAATACAGCTGCACCGGGCGCGCGCTGTGAGGTGAGTAGCCTAGCTTTAACTAGACCAGTGCTTAAAACTTTTTACACCAAGTACCACCTCAGAAAATATTTGGCTTTCCAAGTACCACCATTATGACCGACATTAAAATACAGTATAGCACTATGCACAGTACAAAAAACAAACAAAAGAACAGTCAATTTTATTCCTAATAAGAATATTTAGTATTGTCAGCCAATTAAAACATTGTAAATACTGTTTGAACATTAACACTGCACCGTGCTTACTTCCAGGTAAATAAAAAACTTCATTATTAAATTAAAATATATTGCACCTAAAAGTGAAATAAAAACTGTACTGTACTTCAATGTTAAAAAACTGTACTTAAATAAAGATTACATGAAGATGAATTGTACTTAATATTTAAGTACAGTAACTTTGTATTTCACTTTTAAGTAGCTACAATACATTTTCATTTAATCTTTATTTAAGTACAGTACAGTTTTTATTTCACTTTTAAATAAATAAAGTTTAAAATAATAATAATAACAGGCTGTATGTGTAGCTGCAAGTAACTACAATCAGGCCACGTGAGCACTTAAAAGGGCAGCTTAATTATTATTATTATTATTTTCTTCAGTTGAGACTCTGTGGTTGTTATGAATGGAATATCCGCTTAATTAATAGGCAGAGGCATCACGAATGAAATGTTTCTATTTTTTTTTTCTATTTTTAGAGAAAGGGCACGTATCACTAGAGAAAGGTCACGTACCACTAGAGAAAGGTCACGTATCACTAGAGAAAGGTCACGTATCACTAGAGAAAGGTCACGTACCACTAGAGAAAGGTCACGTATCACTAGAGAAAGGCGTACCACTAGAGAAAGGTCACGTACCACCAGAGAAAGGTCACATATCACTAGTTCACGTATCACTAGAGAAAGGTCACGTACCACTAGTTCACGTATCACTAGAGAAAGGTCACGTACCACTAGAGAAAGGTCACATATTACTAGTTCACGTATCACTAGAGAAAGGTCACGTACCACTAGAGAAAGGTCACGTATCACTAGAGAAAGGTCACGTACCACCAGAGAAAGGTCACGTATCACTAGTTCACGTATCACTAGAGAAAGGTCACGTATCACTAGAGAAAGGTCACGTATCACTAGAGAAAGGTCACGTACCACTAGAGAAAGGTCACGTATCACTAGTTCACGTATCACTAGAGAAAGGTCACGTACCATTAGAGAAAGGTCACGTATCACTAGTTCACGTATCACTAGAGAAAGGTCACGTACCACTAGAGAAAGGTCACGTACCACTAGAGAAAGGTCACGTATCACTAGAGAAAGGTCACGTATCACTAGTTCACGTATCACTAGAGAAAGGTCACGTACCACTAGAGAAAGGTCACGTACCACTAGAGAAAGGTCACATACCACTAGAGAAAGGTCACATATCACTAGAGAAAGGTCACGTATCACTAGTTCACGTATCACTAGAGAAAGGTCACGTACCACTAGAGAAAGGTCACGTACCACTAGAGAAAGGTCACATACCACTAGAGAAAGGTCACGTATCACTAGAGAAAGGTCACGTATCACTAGTTCACGTATCACTAGAGAAAGGTCACGTACCACTAGAGAAATGTCACGTACCACTAGAGAAAGGTCACATACCACTAGAGAAAGGTCACGTATCACTAGAGAAAGGCCACGTACCACTAGAGAAAGGTCACGTACCACTAGAGAAAGGTCACGTACCACTAGAGAAAGGTCACGTACCACTAGTACCACACTTTGAGAACCACTGAACTAGACTATTCTTAACTGGCACGATTGGTGCGCGACGCGGCAACAACTGCGAAACGCGCCGCAACGTTCAAAAATGATGCATATGTGTCCATTACCACAAACTAGAAGTTACTCATCCTGTGTAGAATGAAGCATCGGCAGATATGTGGTCTGTGAGGATGTACAACAAGAGAAACAGTCAGTTAACATCGCCTTGTATAGAAATTATAAATCCGATTTAAAAGTGGACTTGGACAAGAATATGGAAACTAGATCTGTTAATCTGAAAGCATTGAAAACTGTATCTTTATATTCATCCTTGAGATGTAGCCTAATTGAAGGCCTATATTAAGGTTAAGTTTTTTATCCTGGCAACAAATCTGTAGGCCTATATCTCCTCTATTTTTCTCTTTCTTTTATTTTGTCTTTGTTTATAATTGTATTGTCTTAATTGTTTGATGTCTGTACTGTTTAGTTAAAAAAATAAAAGTCTCAGTTGGTTGAGTTCAGTCCGGATGAATCTGATTCCTACGGAAGTTCTAAGCGGCCATGCATTATTATAATTTTTCTGTCTTGTTTTCTCGTGATCTCGACATAACGAAAGTTGTTTTGTCGTTATCATGACTTAATTTTCTCATGATCTCGACATAACGAAAGTTGTTTTCTCGTGATCTCGACATAACGAAAGTTGTTTTCTCGTGATCTCGACATAACGAAAGTTGTTTTGTCATTATCATGACTTAATTTTCTCGTGATCTCGACATAACGAAAGTTGTTTTCTCGTTATCATGACTTAATTTTCTCGTGATCTCTACATAACGAAAGTTGTTTTCTCGTTATCATGACTTAATTTTCTCGTGATCTCGACATAACGAAAGTTGTTTTCTCGTTACCATGACTTAATTTTCTCGTGATCTCGACATAACGAAAGTTGTTTTCTCGTTATCATGACTTAATTTTCTCGTGATCTCGACATAACGAAAGTTGTTTTCTCGTTATCATGACTTAATTTTCTCGTGATCTCGACATAACGAAAGTTGTTTTCTCGTTATCATGACTTAATTTTCTCATGATCTCGACATAACGAAAGTTGTTTTCTCGTGATCTCGACATAACGAAAGTTGTTTTCTCATTATCATGACTTAATTTTCTCGTGATCTCGACATAACGAAAGTTGTTTTCTCGTTATCATGACTTAATTTTCTCGTGATCTCGACATAACGAAAGTTGTTTTCTCGTTATCATGACTTAATTTTCTCGTGATCTCGACATAACGAAAGTTGTTTTGTCATTATCATGACTTAATTTTCTCGTGATCTCGACATAACGAAAGTTGTTTTCTCGTTATCATGACTTAATTTTCTCGTGATCTCGACATAACGAAAGTTGTTTTGTCATTATCATGACTTAATTTTCTCGTGATCTCGACATAACGAAAGTTGTTTTCTCGTTATCATGACTTAATTTTCTCATGATCTCGACATAACGAAAGTTGTTTTCTCGTGATCTCGACATAACGAAAGTTGTTTTCTCATTATCATGACTTAATTTTCTCGTGATCTCGACATAACGAAAGTTGTTTTCTCGTTATCATGACTTAATTTTCTCGTGATCTCGACATAACGAAAGTTATTTTCTCGTTATCATGACTTAATTTTCTCGTGATCTCGACATAACGAAAGTTGTTTTGTCATTATCATGACTTAATTTTCTCGTGATCTCGACATAACGAAAGTTGTTTTCTCGTTATCATGACTTAATTTTCTCGTGATCTCGACATAACGAAAGTTGTTTTCTCGTGATCTCGACATAACGAAAGTTGTTTTCTCGTGATCTCGACAAAACGAAAGTTGTTTTGTCGTTATCTCGACATAACGAAAGTTGTTGATCTCAACGTAAAAAACGTTTTCTCACGACGTAATTGTAGCAATCGTGAGAAAATCAGGGTCGCTATATTGTCTTCGACGATAAAGTTGCAGACCCGACAGCCTCCTTCTCAAGTGTCGAACACTTATGTGTAAGTCGTCAATCACTGACAGACACAGAGCTATTTCAGTTTGAGTGAGTCCCTGATCAAAGTAAAAGCGAATACGATCATCCATGATGCTGCGATGATGCTGCTTCTATAGCATTTTCTCATGTCGAATACACAGAGAAAATTAAGTCGTGATAACGACAAAACAACTTTCGTTATGTCGAGATCACGAGAAAATTAAGCCGTGATCACGAGAAAACAAGACAGAAAAATTATAATAATGCATGGCCGCTTAGAACTTCTGTAGATTCCTGAATCACGTGTGAACAGGATTTTAAAAAAGATCTGGGTCCAAAGAATGATTCTTTCGTTTGTTCATCCAACATAAAGTAGGTTAGGGTGGATGTTCAGTGATTAATGGTCTTTTTTTAACACAAAACTATCATATGATTCAGAATAGTTCATTAGTCATATGTGCCAGTTTTATGTTTCTTTAAAAGAACTCATAATAAATTCACTTTTGGTGCTTCATGGAAGAAAGCAAGCTATGACACAAGGGTAAGAAAATGTTATTATATATTCATTTCAGGGTGAACTAGTAGTTTACCAGAGAAACATTCAAATTAACTTTTTATGGAGAAAATCTCTGCTTGTACAGACTGATTATTCCCATCACAGGCGATGTATTGTTTCCAAGCTGTGGACCAGAAAGGACTTGAACGACCTGCTGAACAAGATAAAGGTGGCCTTCAGGTCTGGGAAGGCTGAGGAACTGAACGCACGTGAAGAAGATGCATTGTGATGAAAAATGCTGCAGGGGACGAACTGGAGTAGAAGCTTCAACAGAACAATGTGAAGCAGGACAGGAGGAACCGACAATGTCAGAAACAGCCTGGTAACCTTTATAGCCAACAGCAAACACAAACTGACTGCAAGTTAAATACAGTAAAAAAATATACATGCAATATATATATATATGGAAACGCCCAAGAAAAGTGGGGTTTTGGACAATATTGTCCTTTTTAATTTGTGATAATTTTGCACTGATAAGGGACAACACAAACTACAGAAACATATTTATTACATAAACAGTTTATACATAGAAAAAACGTAACTTTTCGATTCATTAAAATATCCACCATTAGCAGCTTTTACAGCTCTGCATAATCTGGGCATCCGAGCTGTCAGTTTATTCAAACATTGACTTTGAATTGGCAATCAATTGTTGAAGCTACAGTATTAAGGTGTGCTGACCCAAAAATCTCTTAAAAACCTGGGCCAAGTTTAAACCAGTAACCAGGCATCACAGCTGGCAAAGGGGCATGGCTGACTTTGACGTGTATATATTGCCATTATTATGTTTTTCATATGATAATGGTCTTCAATGATAATGTCAAGTTACTTTAATGTATTTGCACCAAAAAATGATAAGGATTTATGCTGATATTGTCCAAAACCACACTTTGCCAGGGGTGTTTCCAAACTTTTGGAGGGCAGTTTGTATATATTCTTTCGTTATTTAAAACCTGTTGCTTTAATTATATTAAACAAAACTGAAAATTGTTAATAAGACCTTTGTCTTAAAATATAAGAATTAATTTGAGCGATTCTCATTTGCTACTTATATCTACAACATTTAAAAAAACATAAAATATTAGATCTAGTAAGCACAGAATCAACTTTGTTCTGCTGCGCGCGATCGCGTCGAAGATCAGACAAATAAACGTGCATCTTGAAAAGGAAATGTTTTGGAAAGTGCTAAGCCACGTTTTTGTGCCATCTAGTGGTTAATATGAAAATAATATCAAAGGTGCCTTTTACCCCGGGGCGTCTGTAGCCCCGTTCATATATATATTAGTGCTGTCAATCGATTAAAAAATTTAATCGCATCAATCACAGTCTTGGACTGTGATTAATCACGATTAATCGCAAATTTAAAATACTAGGATTTACCTGTAAATTTGTTGAAATAAAGGAATGCATGACAAACTAGTTTAAGAAAATATAAACTTTAAAATCTCCGCCAGGTATGAGACATATTCCTTATTATTGTTTTGTTTTAATTCAGCCATTATCAGCCTTTATACTGACAGGCAATGATTACCTTCCGCGCTGCGATGACGGCGAGAAGTTGGGGTCAAACCTTATCAAACGATTAATTTGCGTAAAAAATAAAATAACGTGTTAAAATTTTTTGATTAATTGCATGCGTAACGATGACAGCCCTACACACCGGATACAGGTGCATCTAAAAAAAAATCGAATATCATGAAAAAGGCCATTATTTTTTGTAACTTATTTCAAAAAGTGAAATTTTATTTTGATGATTAGAGCTTACAGCTCATGAAATTCAAAAATCCAGTATCTCAAAATATTTACAGTTGAGTTTCATTAAATGACCATCCCTACAGTATAAATTACAGGAATCTCTTGTTCTTTGAAACCACAAAAATGGGAAAGACTGCTGACTTGGCAATGGTCCAGAAGACAATCATTGACACCCTCCACAAAGAGGGTAACTCACAGAAGGTCTTTACTGAAAGGGGTGGCTATTCACAGAGTGCATATTACATGCAAAGTTGACTGGAAGGAAGAAATTGAGTAGTAAAAGGTGCACAAGCAACAGAGATCACTGCAAGCTTGAGAATATTGTCAAGCAAAGCTGATTCGAACACTTGGGAGAGCTTCACAAGGAGTGGACTGAAGCTGTGCATCAAGAGTCACCACGCTCAGACGTCTTCAAGAAAAGGGCTACCAAGCCACTTCTGAACCAGACACAACATCAGAAGCATCTTGCCTGGGCTAAAGAGAAAAAGAACTGGACTGTTGCTCAGTGGTCCAAAGTCCTCTTTTCAGATGAAAGTAAATGATCGCTTCCATGCTACACCTCACTGATGCTGGAGTTTGTGCTAAACGAGCCCCAACCAAGTATTGAGTGCATAAATTAACATACTTTAAAGAACTTGAACTTTTCTGTTTTGCAAATCCTTTTTTTTTATTGATTTTATTAAATATTCTAATATTTTGAGATGTTGATTTTTTGACTTTCATGAGCTGTAAGCTCTAATCATCAAAATGAATACAAAAAAACTTTTACTTTACATGTAATGAATCTAGAATATATGAAGGTTTCATTTTTTGAAATAAGTTGCAAAAAATAATGGCCTTTTTCATGATACTCTAATTTTTTGAGATGCACCTGTATATATTATAAGGACTGGAGATAATTTAAATGTCAAGTTTATTTTGCTGCATTGTAAATCATAGAGCCAAGAAACAACTGAAGATCATGTTACTCTTATGAATGAATCATGTTCATTAATTGAGAGTTTTTGTAGACAAAATATGGCAAGATTTTTTTTTTTCAAACAATATTCTTTTATCAGCATATACACAGATATATCCATAAATAAGTATTTCTACCTTCAAGAAATATATTAACTCACATTTCATTCCACTAAAAATTACAACTAAAACATTTTACAGATTTCTTTTTTTTTCATCTTTTTGCCATAACCATCATGGCTGTTCCATATCCTCCAAATGAGCAGATTTTTCATAAGCCATTCGTGTTTTAAACAATATGCAATAAGAGTCATAAAGAAAAAGTGGAGAATAGACATCTTGAGACAGACACTTTTCAACTTGTGGCATTGGACATTTCTTCTCATGGCAGCTAGGCTGAAAATGAAATCATATTGGCCAAGTTATACATAAAACTATGTCCATAACAGACAGTATTAAATAAGCATATAATGTTTAACAGAATGTTAATTTATAAGGTCCATTAGTGGCATTTCATAATCATCTTCAGAAATCAATTCAATTTATAAATTAAACGAAATATGCAATTGATTACTGTATTGTTATTTCATAATTGCCATTATGTCAATATTGCACTTGCTACATTGGGTATGTCATTAGATTTTTTACATATAATTAAATTTTTTGATAATCCACATGATCATGAATCAAGACTTCATAATTGAATGTACATGAACTGCTGGTCTGTTAAGTATTATAATGCAATTTGTCATTAATGAAATTTATTATAAAGTGATTCCCACATTGGATTGGTTCATTTTAGTGTCTATTTTCAAATAGCCATGTACTAGTGGATAATATATATGGCATTGGAATTTTGGTTTGGTGGGAGACGAAGAGAGAATAACAAAACATATAGAAACACTGTCCTAGACAAACACTTTCATGACTTTCTGACAACTACAATTAATAAACTAAAGCCTTTGAAGAGATTTTGAAAGGAAAACTCAATTCAACCCACTTCATTTTTTCTTTCACCAACATTTCTGACCAGCAGTACCTTATCGACACATTTGTTTCCCTGCAAAAAGCATTAAAATATTTATATTTCAAATTACAGTCCTTTTTATAATTATTCATCAAGAATAAAAACATACAAAAGTGTTTTGACAGTATTTTACACAATCATATTCTTTTAAAAACTGTATAAATATGAAAACATTTCAACTCAATTCCACATCAGCTCATCATCCAGTAGAAGAGTTTTGCACCAAATATATGAGAGATCAATATTAAGTGCATATCCAGCTCTGGCTTGGGTTTCTGCACCTCTTGGCAAATGTCCTGTCAGATTTAGTCTGTACGTCAAGTAATGGATATTTCGATGGCTGTTGAATGCCTGTTTTCTTGTATCTAGTGCTTGGACTTGTAGTGCAGTGAGTCACACTGAGGCGTCAGACATTGGCACCAGATAATGACCGATAGCTTGTGTATCTTCCTCATGCCAAAGCTGAAATCATCACACGTTCAGTAGATGTTGATCTCTGTGGCTCGTGCTGTCGTCCATCTTCCGGTCACCTCGGTGAGGGTCTCTTGTAGTATCCTCTGTGCCAGTGTAATAATGGCAATGTCAAACATTTCTTGATGTGCTCCAGTTCGGCCTGCACACGATCTCTCTTCAGCGCCAGGTTGTGCTTCTGTGCCAATAGGTCCTAGTTATGGGGGAAAGAGAGAAAACATACATTGTTTAAACAATATTTACTCAAAGTTCACAAAATAACCCATTGGCAATTGGTAGATTTCAAAGCTGACACAAGGGGGAGCTAACGCTGCTGTGAATGCGATCGTCAACACAGCCAAATAGTTTAGTATAGTAACACATTGCTTAACCACAATGCGATGGATCATTGGAAAAATTAAAGCTGCAGTCCGTAAGTTTTGCCTCTTTGTCACCATCTCTGTTTGAAACCTGAAATTGCAAATATTTGCGGAATTATCGTGGGATGTTCACCGGCACGGCTCCAGCGCGGATGAATGTAATGTTTTGAGGAGTATGTGTGTCAGTCTGTCAGTCGCCGCTCCGGTGTGGATACTGTACTTAGGAATCACAGTCTTGAAATATATGACCCAAATAAGAATTTTTGCCAGATGTTGTCATCTGAACATGTAAGTAACAAGCCACATTTGTTCTGACCAACTGAGGAAAAAAGCATTACAGTAAATCACGCTACCAATGGTGATTAAATCTAACGATCGGTTAGCTCATATTACATTAAACCATGCAAATTATTATTACTGTTATACTTTGTTCTCAAATTGTTGTTAATGTTAACAACATCAGCATTGGGTGTATGTAGTGTGTATTACAGCGTTACATGTAGATTTAAATTTCTGTACAGTCTAATCTCTAATAGTCATTCCATTCTAATTTCATATAGAGAAATTATTGTAATCCAAAAAGCTAATTATTCTTCCTTCGAAATGGTTCTCTTTAAAATACAAAAATTTGTGCAATCCCACGCAGGCTCTCTGTAATCAGATGCACATTTAAAACTGGAATATAATTTAATTTCAGTCACACGTGTTTCATAAACACGTAATCCTTTCTGGATCACAATCCACCATCAAAATGATAAATTTAATTATTCCAGATGTTGTGAGAAATGGCTATAAACGATCCGCCCCCTACAGGACCCTCACATGCAATATAGCCTACTAGCCGGGACGCCTTCTTTGTGTTTACAGATGTGACGTAATGACGTGGCGGCATACTCACATTCCCCGCAAATTCCTACCAGTACCTCTAAAATTAGAAAACATTATAAACTAACCGTTCTGAATCGGGCTAAAGTAAAGCAAGGCGATAGTTCTGGACAGTGGCTGGTTATGTACTTGCTTAAATATTGATTTTGGATCATTTTTAACCAAAATAAGTTGCGAACTGCAACTTTAAGTAGCTAATTATGACTATATGTAGTAAATTTGTCGCAGTCAGTCGTTCAACTGTATAGAAATGTCGTTAATCATGACAACTTCTGCTAAGTTTGAGATTTAATTCCCCATAAACCACTCAAACCAGTGCACACACACACAATGCACTTGTGGAATAATATTTACAAGAAAAAAATAATAATTATATGAGGCATTACAATGGAAGACAATTTAAAACCATTAAAATGCTCAATGGAATAGCCACAAGATGTAAACAATGTGTGTGAAGAAATGCTTACTAACCTTTTCAATGTAAAAATAATAAACAATAAAACATACAAATAAATTATTTAAAAGAAATAAAACGATACAAAATAAAATGAATATATTCTTACCCTCATGCTATGAGAAAGCTGTTCGGCTGTTAGAGTGAGATTGTAATGCTGCGTCTCCAGACGTCTACACTCACCCTGGAGAACCTGCTGCTCGATACTTCTCTCTGATAGAGAGAAAGACAGGAAAAAGAGAGAGAGAGAGATGAGCAATACACTATAATCATACAGCAGAATGCAAACATACACTTTAAAAAGCCAATATTCCGCGACCACAGACAAATTAAAGCAGCCTAAATGTGCGTTTACCATTATCTGGCAAATTGTGAAGGATGAAATCAAGGAATTCATGCAATTTTGCACAAGGGCAAAAGGTTTCCTAACACAGATTCGCAACAGGTTCAGGTTGCTGACCAACAGAAAGCTGCTTGGTTTGAAAGTGACACACTGTTGTTTACTGTTTATCCAACTAATGTCCATTTGAATCCATCAACGTACCCTCCATGTACTCCTCATACGCCTCAAATATCGATTCAATCCCTTTCCACCTGGGACCGAACGACTCCTCTTCCTCGTCTTCATCCGAACTGATGCCCTCCTCGGCTGAGAGGTCGTTCCTCACGCCCAGAGACTCTCGTTGGGCTGATATATGGCAGGAGTGGCCATTGCTCTGTCCATTCGGGAGTCTGTTTACCACCTTCTGGAGGCCTGGAGGTGGAAGCGCAGGAGGCTCAAAGTGCTCACTCGCTCCACCTGTTGGGATACAAACGCAAAAAAAAAAAAAAACATTAAGCAAAATGTCTGTGGTTGTATTTCTCAAATTTGACAGTAGAGGGAGCCATCGTCACCTTTCTGTTTCTGCTGGGATGTTTGAGTGGACTGCAGCACGGACTGGTGGAAGTGCTGTGCGAACTCCTCAGAGTTTATTCTCTCCCAGACGGGGAGTTTCGGCGTCGGGTCTTTGGGTCGGGCGAGAGGCTGCGGAGTGCTGGCCTGCAGGCTCGGGCCTCTTCTGCTCGGGGACGTCAGGTTGGGTTGGCCTTGAGGGTGGAGAGGAGCCAGTGGCGGAGGCGGGTGAGGGTTTTCGGGCGAGTGATTTTGGGGTTCAGGGTGAACATTACCGACTGACTGATTGAGATGCGGGACAGCTGTATGATGGGAGAAAGCAGAGATCAGGACTAAAGGTCCTTGCACACTGAGTCCGAAATTTTCATATGCGTTTCTCTCAGTTTATCGTATTCGGCATCCTTTCCTATCAAAATGCATGCTACGGATACGAAAACGGAGAAAATCGAACCTGGTCCATTTTAATTTTTTTTAATGACGGACGAAAGTTTCGGAGGCAGTGTATAAAAGTGATTGACACAACATGAGGACGTATTTATTTTTTAACGTGAGAAAATTTCAGACATTGAAAAGTTCTTAACAGCAAAATTCAATCCTTTATTTAAAGCTGTGCCTGAATGTGTTGTTCTTACCAGACACTGAAGCGGCCGGGCTGGAACAGGGCGCATCTGTGGCGTATCTGAGGGTGTCTAGAGTAACAGTCTTTTGTTTGATGGCTTCTAGCAAGTCCATGATCTTCTTATTCTCTGACGTAAAAAAAATAATAATTATTATTATAATAATTAATTGGACCACACTGTGTTTGTCAAATTGTGATGCACTCAGGCTTTAAAACAAATCTGAATGATCAAAATTATTCTTGTGAAATATCTTATTCAATATAGCAAATCAGTTTTAATGAACTAATAATAATAATAATAAAAAAAATTACTCAAGTTGTATTCCCAGGAGTTCCTGCATGTTCCGTAAGATACTGAAAGTTATAAATATAAAAAATAATATATATATTATTATTTTTTTTAATTAAAATGTATATTTTTATTTACATAAATTGTAAACGTTTACATGTTTATTTTTTATTTTACATTTTTATATTTATTTATTTATAATTACATTTAATAAAATGCTTGGTACTTTACTTTGAATTAGCAAAATAAATATTCAGTCTGTGTGTATTTATAATATTTTATTTATTTATAATATATAAAATATTCAATATAACATTTATATAACAGTCAATATGTTACATAATATTTATTTTATAATTAATTCTATATATAAATGTTTATAAAAATATTATTATATTCACACACACACACACATTTTATTTTAATTTACATTTCTTATATATATATATATATATTTATAATCGCATTTTATAAAATGTGTGGTATCTTTTTAAAATTAATACTCAGCAAAATAAATATTCAGATTACATCCATCCATCCATCCATCCATACATGTATGTATATATACTGTATACTGTGTATGTATGTATGTATATATATATATATATATATATATATATATATATATATATATATATATATATATATATATATATATATATATAAAAAATTCATATATTATCATTTCAGTTAATTATACATTACATATTACATAATTATAAAAATAATATTTATATTTTATAATATTTAAATAAAAAAAAATATTTAATAATTTTATATTATTATAATTTTACATAAAATATTTTTTATATTATTTATATTTAAATTCGATAGTTCTCCAGCCTCTTCAGCACTGGTAGTGTGACTGTGACCGTATTCGTTGTGTGTGTGTGTGTGTGTACGTACTTTGTCTTTCTTCTTGACTGACGTGGCTGAGGCTGAAGATGCTGAGGAAGTGTTTCTTGTCGTCCAGTTCCTCCGTGCGGTCCATCTCCTCCGGGGTGAAGCGTGTGCTGAGCAGAGGCTGAGGAGGAGACGGAGTCTTGCGTTTATTCGGGACCGCTGAGGGTGAAGGGACTCGCTCCTGCAGCATCATCCTCCTCTTCCTCCTCTTCATCTCCAGCAGCTCATCACGCTTAGAGAGCGTGGTCAGTCCAAACAAACACAGAAACTCTGTTTTCTGCGGAGAGAGAAACACAGTGACTGTGAGAGAGTGCTATAAAATACTAGCTTTTCTGAGTATTGGCGTTTCTAGTATGACAGTAGCTGTTCATTCACTGCTGTTGTCCTTGACTGATGAAATGTGTGACTGTACCTCTGTAGACGCGTCCAGTTTGAGAGGCGGCTGCTGGGCGACTCTTCTCAGATGAGCTCGAACTTCCTCCTCATCGCTCTCATCATAAGAATCGTCTAATTCATAGTAATAACCTGAAACAGGCAGAAGATTATTACAAAACAACTGAAAGACACGATATGGATGGATGGAGGAATATATTTGAGTACAGAGCAGATATATATATATATATATATATATATTGGTTACTGCTGGATATTTAATGGTCCTGCTTATTTCCTCTAGTCTTATATTAGATGACCTTTGCCATCATCTAATGCTCACGGTATCTTTAAAATAACTAATAATTTAATAACACTGTTGTTACATGTAAGCTTTAGCTAATCTTAAAATGAATATTGACTGCCTTTCTGTACAGTAAAATATTGCGATGCTTAAATTTAATTCAAAATATTATTATATTTTAATATCAGCTATAATAAAAAAAATTATGGTTCATCTGTATCTGACAGAATTTTGACATCTGTTAAATTTAATACTTAAATAATTTAAATATAAAAACTTAAATATAAATAAAACATTTATAAATGTATATATTTTATAATATATTTATAAATTAAATACATAAAAAATTTAACAAATTCTATTGATAAAAAAAAGAAAAACTATAATACTGGCCAAAATAACTGATATGGTATTGTGAATTTCTAAATATAATCATATAATAAAACACATTTTTTTGCTACCTTTTATAAAACTTTTTAGCAAATCTGTATATATTATATTTTTATATTATATAAATAAGCTTTACGCATATTAAATAAATTAACAAATAAATACACACACACTTTCTCCATCTTCAGAAATCTTTTTCTGGCAAACAAATAAATAAATATTTATTCTCCACCTTCAGAACTCTGACTGATAAATAAATAAAAAATAATAAACATAAATATTTATACTTTCTCCACCTTCAGAACTCTGTCTGATAGATAAATAAATATTTATTCTCCACCTTCAGAACTCTGACTGATAAATAAATAAAAAATAATAAACATAAATATTTATACTTTCTCCACCTTCAGAACTCTGTCTGATAGATAAATAAATATTTATTCTCCACCTTCAGAACTCTGACTGATAAATAAATAAAAAATAATAAACATAAATATTTATACTTTCTCCACCTTCAGAACTCTCTGAGATAAACAAAAAAACAAATAAATATTTATACTTTCTCCACCTTCAGAACTCTGTCTGATAGATAAATTGATAGACATCTTAAGGAAGAATCTGAAGTTTTATTTAACAGTCTTATTTTCCACTCTGTACCTTTCTCCCTGGCTTCTCTGCGTTTCTTCTCCTCCAGGTCCAGCTTGCTGACGAGTCTCCTGTGCTGCTGGAGAGTCTGGTCGTACACCATCATGGGGTCTGTCCTGTCCAGAGCTGGCCCCTGGGCTGGCGTGCTGTCTGACTGGGAGGAGGTGGGCCTCTGCTGGCTCGGGCCACTGACCCGCCTGACCTCCTCCTCTGGAGGTTTTGGTCTGCTGTGGCCTGAGTAAGGGTGGATGTGGGGCAGAGGGCGGTCGGAGGGCGAGCGGAGGAGGGAGACGGGGTTCCAGAAGCTGCTGGGTGCGGGAGGAGAGGAGTGCTGGTCCCGAGGAAGAGGTTTGGGGGTGATGAGAGGCGGCGGAGCTCCCAGAGGTGGAGGTATGTCTCTGACACCCGTGCCAAACCTGAAACACACAAAACATTTCTACAGCGCACAACTAGAGGGCAGTATCATCACACGGGAACAGACGGGGTGTGCCACACTGACAAAAATCATATCTGGATATTTTCTGGGATTTTGTCTGTGACCATAAATAGACGTTATTTTGCTGAGTGTATTTTTGCGCTGGTCTGAGCCTGTCATGGACAAATGCGTTGACTTCCAAAGCTTTTCATAGTCTTCATTTTCTGTGTAATATTCACTTCACAGCAGTGACAGATACACTATGAGGCAATATACTGTATGTCCCCATAAACTGACTTTCAAGGGGCATTTTTATCTCGATCCACCTTATTCTTTAACGCGGAAGTAAACCTATGAGTAAGACTTCCGTTAGAGAAATAACGAGAAGTGCAGTAAATGGTAAAACTGTTTGCACTACAAACCAGTGTGTTCATAATTAAGATAATATAATAAAATAATATGGCAAGACACACCAATTTGCAATATCAAGCAGCAAAACGATGGTTGTACCTAAAAATAGCTGGACATAGATGAGACCGGAAGCTAGACCCATAAAATTTACAAATGGGCACGCCCGCTCTTATGGGAAGAAAAAGGTGGATATGGAAATTTTTTTGCCAACTTAAATCGATTTCAAAATTACATTTTTACATTTATAAAGGCCATTTTTTTCCACCTTAAATTTACTTTTTAACATGCATTTTTACCTTTACGAGGACAATCATTTTGCCATCTTAAATTGACTTTCAAGGTGTATTTTTACCTTTATAAGGGCAATATTTTTGGAACTTTAAAATGACTTTCAAGGGACATTTTACGTTTATGAGGTTATTTACAGCTTATTTAGCTTATTTACCTTTATTTTTCTGCTCTTTTTAGACGTATCCATCTTTGGTCAGTTTCATTTATATTTAATCAATGCATTGATTTAGAACAATAAAACACTATAGACCAATCAAATAAAACATAATAGAGACTGCAGGAGTGGCACAGAAGCCGCATCTAAAGTGGTATTCAGATATATTTACACTGTAATTACAACTGAATAAATAATGCTGAGAGATTAATGTTGTCAAAATTATTATTATTTAAAAATTTGAATTATTTTGAATTTAATTATGAAATGATTTTGGAGTTTATATTTTAAATATGATACATAAGTATCGATATAAACCTGCTATAATCTGTTAAATTAAGTAGTTAAATTAAATATAAAAATATTAAACAAATATATTAGGGCTGCCAACGTTAACGCGTTAACGCATGCGATTAATCTAAAAAATGTTAACACGTTAATATTTTAACGTAAATTAATCGTTTGATAAGGTTTGACCCCAACTTGCTGCCGTCATCGCAGCGCGGAAGGTAATCATTGCCTGTGTCTCAATGTGCACACTATCCATCCTAAATTCTATGTGATATTAGTCATTTTCAGTACTATTTAGGGCAGATAGGGTGTATAGTATGCACATTGGGGCGCAGGGATTGTGTGATTATGAGGCGCCGGGCTCGACAAAAGTGAAGCGAACGCATAGAGAGAGAGAGAGAGAGAGAGAGAGAGAGAGAGAGAGAGATGTATACTCATATTTGATAAGGGTACAGCGAACCAGTGTTGCCAGGGTCATGTTTTTCCTGCACAATTGGGTTATTTTGAAAATACAGTCGCGGTAAAAATTACAGAGCTGTGGGGTTTTTTTTTTTGTGCTACTTTTATAATGTACCACGGCTGCCCAAAGTGTATATACTATACACATGTGATCACAAAAGAAGTTATTACAAACACTCGATGGTGGTTTAAAGTGAGCTCTGAGTAAAAATGTACTATTAATCTCATAAATTGTCTTATGTAGCATGATGCTAATGTTAGCTCTAACGCACCTGCAGAACAGGTCCAATTCTTCTTCATAATGCATTTTATCATAATACTTCATGTAAGGTCGCATGAAAATGTTTTGTTGTGTTTATTTAGAAATACTTTTGATAATAGTTGGGTAAATGTGTCTGGGATTGAAGCGATGTGGCTTGGTAAACGCTTTATTGTCAGTATAAAGGCTGATAATGGCTGAATTAAAACAAAAGAATAATAAGGATTATGTCTCAATCCTGGTGGAGATGTGAAAGGTTCTGTTTCCTTAAACTAGTTTGTCATGCATTCCTTTATTTCAACACATTTACAGGTAAATCCTAGTATTTTAAATTTGCGATTAATCGTGATTAATCACAGTCCAGGATTGATCATTTTTTTAATCGATTGACAGCACTAAAATATATACAGTGCCCTCCATAAGTATTGGAAGAGTAAAGACAAAATTTCTCTGTTGGCTGTAATTTTGGGGTTATTCCAACAACAAGTGCTATATTATCATGATGATTCTATGTTTGGCTGGAGTTTTCCTTTAACACTGACCTGTGAATCTCTCTCTGATCTGCTGGTTCCTGCTGCTGAAACTCCTGGCCGTGTCTGTCCACTCTCTCCACCTTCAGCACTCTCTGTCTGCCGAGCCATCTGTCCTCCTCCTGCCGCTGATGCATCATGGGAGAGATCACGGGCCGGTGGCTCTTCCCAAACTGCATGCTTGAAGAGAGGCCAGAGCCGGGGCCTGAGGTTGAGATGGATGAAGGACCTCCTGAGGATGAGTATGGACCAGACTGAGGCGTGAACAGCGGCGTTTCTTTGGTTTTGTCTGTATCGAGAAATGACAGATGCATAGATGAATAAACACGTGCTTCTCAAAGCGGAACAACTGCAAATATTTCATTAATATGTACTAAATACACTAGAAGGACCAAAATAGCAACGTCTTATATGATACATTACAGTAATTTTATGTGCTTTTGTCGTTTTTATTTTTATATATATATATATATATATATATATATATATATATATATATATATATATATATATATATATATATATACAATATTTGTAATGTTATTTTATGTAGCTTTAATTTATTTTTATTTCCTTTTTAGTAATTTCAGTATTTCAACTTAAAACATTTCTTTTAATTTTTTTATTTATTTAGAATTTAAGTGTAAATTTGAGTATTTTTGTTAAATGCATTTTTACTAATTTTCGAAACTATATTTCTAAACTCTTTAGCTTTATTTTATTTATTTCAGTTTTAGTTTACTTCAACTTAAATTTATTTCAGTTGCCAAATCAATTTTTTTTTAACTGTCATTTTTATCAGTTTTTTTTTTTTTTTTTAAAGTAAAAGTTTTTAATCAGTGCACTTTAAACATTTCTATTTGAATTCTATTCTATTTATTCTATTTTCCATTATTACTTCAGCTTAACATTTCTAATTTCTAAAGTTTTTGGTACATTTAGGTTTTTCTATCTAATTAAAATTGATATTTTATTTTATTCCCAATCTATCAATTGACAAAATCTACTTTTAACAGTTTTCTAAAGTGAATGAAACCATTTAAAGTAGTTCATGTGTGTGCATGAGGGTGTTTTCTGACTTCACTTGAGACGGCAGCCAAAGCATGATTAACAGCTGCCATCCTTTGGGTTTCTCCAAACACAGACCCATCCAGATGCAGGAAAATAGGCTGATAGATAATTCATTAGACTCTATTAATTACTGATTAGCCATGAGCGACGCAATCAGTTACTGAGGCTACAGGTAATACGAGTTCAGAGAAATTAAACACAGGAATTATGAACGTCAATCATAATTTAAATGTTGAATATTCATGAAACCAGCTGCATGAAATGTGCAATAAGTAACTTATGTTCAGAAGTAAATAATGTGAATGATGTCTTAAAGCAGATGTATTGCATCATGATATTAAATGGATAAAAATAATTAAACCAATAAAACAAATAAATAAACATTGCTAATAATAATAAATATTTAATAAATAATAAATATTTCTTGAGCAGCATATTAGAATGATTTCTGAAAGATCATGTGACACTGAAGACTGGAGTAACGATACTAAAAAAATTATATTTCACAGTATTATTGTATTTAGTTAATAAAAAACACTGATATAAATATAGATTATAATTCTAAATTTAATTCTATCCTGGACATCCATGACATATGTAGTATGAACAGATGCATAAAATAATTGTATTTATTAAATATACCTAATAATTGTATGTAATACATTTCATTTAATCTATATAATTATAATATTATTAAATATATAATTATTATATATCATTATAATGTTCTTACAATTAATCACATAATTAAAAAACACTGGTATAAATATAGATTATAAAATCTAAATTCTATATAAATACAGAATGATTATATGTATTATATATTATAAAAGGTACAGCAGCAAAAACAGCTGATTTAATTCTTAAGTTCAAAGAGATTAATTTAATTAATTTAATTGAAGAACTCTACATATAGAATAATCAAAATAAAACAATAAAATATATTTAATATCTGACAAAGTAATAAATTAAAATATTAAATGAATTAATATTAATATAATTTTATATAAATATAAAAATATACAAATATAAATTAAATATATAAAATATGATAAATATATAAATAAGTATACTGCATAAAATGTTATACATTTAAATTATTAAAATAAATGTTATAAAATTGTGTATTTATGTATATGTATATTACAATAATATTTCACAGTATTATGTTTTTAGTATTGTTTTTATCAAATAAATGCAGCTTTGGTGAGAAGAGACCTCTTTCAAAAATATGTTTAAAAATGTCCAATTATTCCAAACATTTAAACAGTAGTGTATATTTTCCATTATACTATAATTTGAATATTAATTTATTATAATAATAGCTAAAATACTATTATTTTATTTGTGCATAGCTCATATTTCAGTCTGTTCCTCACACAAATGGATCCAGATGAACTACTTTTATGTGCTTTTTGGAGCTTGAACCTTTTGGACCCCATTGACTTTCATTGTAACAGCAGGAACATTCTTCAAAGTATCTTCTTTTGTGTTTTCCAGAAGAACTATGTTAATATTGCTTGTTTGGTTGTGTGTTTGGATCTCTCTCTCTCTCTCATACCGGCTCTGTTAGCAGCGAGTCTCTCCTCCAGCTTGCCTCGCTCCTTCATGGGCTGCCACTGTGTGTACAGATGAGGCTGAGAGATGGAGTGTGTGTTGGCCGGCGGCTCCAGACTCAGGTGGCGTTTCTCCACGGCCTTGACCGCCTGGAGGTCTCTGCCTCGCTCTTTTTTAATCTCCAGCTCTCGTTGCTTCTCTCGCTCTCGGTTTTTCTCTCTCTGCACCTCCTGTTCCCACTGCCGCTCTCGTTCGATTTCACGGGTTCGCTCCTTCTCTCGCTCTCGCTCCCTCTCCTGCTGGCGAAGCTCCTCTTCCATCTGCAGCCTGCGGAGGGTCGAAACACAAACGCACACGAATGGTGTGAGATGCAACACTCTCGACAGGAACCAGAGGAATACACTCAGTGAGAGGCCGCGGGAACACGGGAGAGTGTTGATGATGTTTGCTTCGGAGGACTAGGAACTTTGTGTGAGAGATATGGGAGAATATCATATGATGATGTTGTAATAATCATATTTACACATAATTACCACCAATTTTGTGTGTGTGTGTGTGTGTGTGAGTGTGCGTGTGTCCATGTGTGTGTGTGTGTGTGCGTGCGTGCGTGTGCATGTGTGAGTGAGTGTGTGTGTGTGCGTGCATGTGTCCGTGAGTGCGTGTGCATGCATGTGTGTGTATGGGTGTGTGTGTGTGTGTGCGCGTTTTTCTGACAAATGAGGACATAAATTTGTATAATGACACAGGTATGACACAGGAATTACACAAGTATTACAAGGTGAAGGTGACTTTTCAGGACATTGACCCATGTCCCCACTTTTCAAAATGCTTATAAATCATACAGAGTTGAAATACACAGTCTCCTGTGAGGGCTAAGTTTAGGTGTAGG